>NC_082719.1:30093534-30404688 GCF_030144855.1 Hypanus sabinus | reverse complement strand
TTTCACCAGTCACAGCTTTATGGGAGAGTGGCAAAGAGACAGCAACTGGTGAAAAAAACTCACATGAAATCTCAGCTAGAGTTTGCCAGAAGGCATGTGGGAGACTCTGAAATCAGCTGGAAGAACGTTCTATAATCTGATGAAACCAAAATTGAGCTTTTTGGCTATCAGACTATAAGTTATGTTTGGCATAAGCCAAATACCGCACATCATCATGAACACACCATCCCTACCGTGAAACATAGTGGTAGCTGCATCATGCAGTGAGGATACTTCATTGAAGTGAAGGCTTGTGAAGGTAGAGGGTAAAATTAATGCAGCAAAATACAGGGAAATCCTGATTCAGTCTGCAAAAGAACTGCAAATTGAGAGATTTGTTTTCCAGCAAGGTAATGACCCCAAGGATAAAGCCTAAGCTATGCATGAATGACTTTAAAACAACAAAGTTATATGTCCTGGAGTGGTCAAATCAGAGTCCAGACCCCAGTCCAATTGAGAACTAGAGGCTGGATGTGTAAAGGGCTGTTCACTCACGATCCCCATGCAATCTGACAGAGCTTGAGCAGTTTTGTAAAGAAGAATGGGGAACAATTGCAGTGGCCAGATGTGGAAAGCTGATAGAGACCTATCCAGATACAGACAAGGCTGCAATTGCTGTCAAAGGTGCATCTGCTTAATGCTGACTTGAAGGAGGTGAGTAATTATGCAGTCAATTACTTTGTGTTTGATAATTGTTATAACTTGAGACCAGTTTGTAGAAATCTGCTTTCACTTTGACACGAAAGAGTCTTTTCTGTTGATCTGTGTCAAGGAAGTCAAATTAAATCCAATGTGCTTCAATGTTGCAGAACAATAACACATGAAAACTTACAAGGTCAGGGTGTTAATTACTTTTTATAGACACTGCATGTGCAGCTGCAATGAAAAAACCTATGTGCATGAACATCATGGGTTAATAGCATCATTTATGCAGCATGAAGCAGGACACAGGAGAAGACAAAAGTGAAGACGAGGTGGAGGATGTTTTTACTGAATTGCAGAACAGGTTCATAGCCCATCACACATTTCTTCAGAGAGGTAAGTTTCTAAAACTTTAGCTCCCCTCAAAATGTGCTGCTGGAGCTGCTGAACATTTTGTTTTTGATCTTTTAGGTTTTAACTTTGCTGTGTTGACCAGGTAGTCCACAAGCAGCAGCAGAGGACTTGTAGATGTAGCATTGTGTAATGGATGTGGAATTATTCTGTTCAATAGGTTAAAAACTGCTGAGAATTATTTTAAACAGTGATCACTTGTGAAAAGGATACAATTGCCACATCATCAGACTGACTGATGTTTCAGTAGGAATGTCATACAAGGATTGGGTCAACTAGGCCTGTATCTGAATAATGAGAGGGGATCCCTTTGAGAAGTACAAGATTCTGACAGGGCCATACAAACTGAATGTTTCCGTTGAATGGGAAGGTATAAAATAAGTGGCCAAGGTCTCAGGATACAAGATGAAGCAATGACAACAGAGCTAACAGATCACTTCTTTACTCACAGGGTGATAAACCTGAGGAATTCTCCACTGCAGAGTGCAGTAGAAGCCCAAACCTCATGATGTTCAGTTCAGTAGACTTCAAGGCATGAACAGGCATCAAAAGCCATGGGGAGAGTGGAATAATGGTCTCTGAGATAAAGGATCAGCCATAATTGTACTGAGTGGCAGAGCAGGTTCCAAGGCTGATAGGCCCACTGCTGCCACTAATTTCTACATGAGTGTAGTTGAATAACAACTAATTTCCTTGGTTAGGGAATGACAGTGACAGGGGTTATTCAATTTAAAAACAGGAGGGAAGTACGGAGGCATGCCAGTTATTGTAATGCAATTACAGCACCAGCAAGCCGAGTTCATTCCTGACACTCTCTGCTCTCCCTGTGACTGTGAAGGTTTCCTCTAGGTCAGGGGTCAGCAACCTTTACCACTGAAAGAGCCACTTGGACCCGTTTCCCACAGAAAAGAAAACACTGGGAGCCGCAAAACCCGTTTGACATTTAAAATGAAATAACACTGCATACAACGTTTTGTTTTGCCTTTATGCTATGTATAAACAAACTATAATGTGTTGCATTTATGAAATTGATGAACTCCTGCAGAGAAAACGAAATTACATTTCTGCATGCAACAAAAACATTTTGAACTCCGAAAAAAAGACGTTGGGTTGAAGGTTACTTTTAAGTAAAATACTCAACGTCTATTTGAGTCCTTCTTGTATTTATGAAAAACGCCAAACTTAAATTTGCCGCCAGCAGCAAACCAAAAATAACGTCAGCCAGCTGTCAACCTGAAAAATAAAAGGACTATTTCACTGAACAATGAAAACATATGAATATACGTAAAATAATACGCAATTAAAATATTTATCATACTTGTTCAGGTTGACTCACACCTGACAATGCAGTCGTATTCAGTAGGGATGGATCGATGCTTAGGGGAGTGACCGGGAAGGATAATGTGTTTTTTTCCTCTCTGAACTCACAGAAGCGTTTCCCAAACGATGTTTGCATTGCGATGATTGCAGAATGTAAATACTCCGAATTTATCATGTCGTGACATTGTTTGAACTCTCTCAAATTGGGGAAGTGAGACAATGTGCCTTTCTGTAAATCTCTGGCAAGCAACGTCAACTTGCGCTCGAATGCCAAAACATCCTCCAACATGTGCAGGGCTGTACGTCCTTACCCCGTTGAAGAGCTGTGTTCAGCGTGTTCAGGTGCGCTGTCATGTCTACCATGAAGTGTAGCTTTTCCAGCCACTCTAGCTGTTCCAGCTCAGGAAAGCTGAGCCCTTTGCTGCCCAGGGAAGTTTTCACTTCTTCCAGATGCGCGACAAAGCGTTTCAGCACCTCCCCTCTGGACAGCCAGCGATAAAAACACTTTGTAGCGGTTGCTACACGCAGTCAGTAAACTGCAGTCAAAGATAGCTTTATTCGAACTAAACAGCCTTGCTTTTAAGCCTCCCTCAACCCGCCCCCCATGGGCGCGGATGCTGCAAAAGACACGTACTCACAAACCCCCGTAGGCTATCTCCCTTAGCCTGAACGCTGGCTAATTGTGAGCAGGTTCGGATGTGTCAGGAAATGAGTCGCCACAAAGTCTTATTTAGATTGTACAAGATCACCATAATCTTCAAATTTAGATTTACATTTCAAAAACTAACAAACTAACATAAAATACATTTTAATTAAATACTGACCATGTAGCGGTGTGCTACACGCAGCGCTAAAATTACGACACGGAGTCGGTAACTGCAGTCGAAGGAAAAAACTTTATTCGAAATCTTCAGCCTCACTTTTAAGCCTCCCTCAACCTGCCCCCCCCCCCCAATGGCGCAGAGGCTCCAAAGCTCTGTGCTCGCAAACCCCCGTAGGCTATCTTATTGTGAGTCGGTTCGGATGTGCCAGGAAAAGGGTCGCCACAACCAATTATTTCCCAAAGCAACAGGGAGCCGCAGCACAGACTTAAAAGAGCCACATGTGGCTCCGGAGCCGCGGGTTGCCGACCCCCGCTCTAGGTGCTTTGCTTCCCTCCCACCCTCTAAAGGTGCATGAGCTAGCTGGTTACTTGCTTACATGGTGGTAACTGGATGGTGCGGGCTTGTTGTGCCAAAAGCGCCTGTTACTATGCAGTCTCTCTAAAATTATGAAAAAGAGAAACAAGGAAAAAAAAGCTAAGAAAATACTTAACAAATATGAGGAAGTCTGCAGACATGGAAATCCAAAGCAACACACACAAAATGCTGGAGGAACTCAGCAGGTCGGGCAGGCAGCATCTATGGAAATTAACAGATATTTGATGTTTTGGGCCAAGATCCGTCTTATCAAGTGGGATTTTAAACTCTGGAAATTCTGTCATGGACAGACACTTCATCCGTACAGCTAAACTAGGATGAATGGTGAAAACATATGGGACTATAGAATTGTTTTTGGATAGTTTTAATAAAAAGCAGATGAAGGCTCAATGTGCAAAATAATGAATTTCCTTGTCATATGATGTATGGCTCTAAGTAATCTCAAAGTAGAGGCAAGTACTGCATCTTTTCAATCCTGGAACTCCTTTAGTTCAATATTTTGAAGCAGGAACAAGCGTGTGCCAGCTCCCCATCAGTCTATGAAGCAAGTGCTGTACCACAGGAATAAGGAAGCTAGTGTTCAAAAGATACTGACAGAGAGCGGGTGCACATTAGAAATTTTCCCACAATCCAAATTACAAACTACCTATAGCTAGCTCCAGGACCCACTGCCTTCCTCAGCTTCATGTAGCATTTTAACATACACTTTGCTCTTAGTATGAGATTTCAACAGTCCCAGTGGCTACAAAATAATTTAGCTAATCCACAAGACTGCAATAATTATTCTTGGAAGCAAAGTATTTTAATCGGTGTCTATTTCTCTGCTCCACTTCGTTCTTGCCTTGTCAAACTGAAATCCACTTTAGCTGCTAGATGTGAACTTAAACATTCTTTTTAAGCAATTTGGTGATATGCAGTGTTTTCTCCCCGCTCCCTCTTCTCGCCTCGCCAGGACTTGTGTCACCAGCGCTTGCGAAGCCTCCATCTGTCTACTCCCATCTGCTGACTGAATTCAGAGCATGGTGCCAAAGGCGTGACCCAGCTTCTCAAGAGTCATCCTCAAGATGTTATTAGCTAAGCTTAAACTAGCATTTCGAAACAGTGTTAAACAAGATCAAAAAATTCAGAACAGGAGCACAGCAGGAATTCTGTGGAATCACTGTGATATCTTGTTATGCAGAAGAATTTTGTTTAGTATTTTCCAATGGCTAGTAGCATTACTATGTAACAGCATAAATATACAAAATAGTAATGGAAATAGAATGTACTCTGCTTTATAAATTCTAAGAGACAGACTGCGCAGCATGCTCATACGAAGTGTGTACAGCACAAAAGATCAACAATGAATTTCTACACATTCACTTCTTAGACCGTATGTGTATCTTATTTAAATACCCAATGAAAACTATAGCTTCAGGAATGCAGGCCAAAATTGGAACCCAAAATTTAATTTCTTTGGAGAAATATAGCAGTATGCAGAGAATATTAATACAGTGGCTTGAGGGAATATAGGCCAAAAAGAGGATGCTGGAACTGGCTGGTTGGACAACATGCCTGGCATGAACTGGTTGGGTCGAATGGTTTGTATCAGTGCTGTATTGCCCTATGACTCTATCTGCTCTAACAGAATCGGGTTTAACATCACCAGCATGTGTCATAAAGTTTGCTATCTTTGTGGCAGCAGTACAATGCAATACATAATAATAAGAAAAAACTGAATTACAGCATGTATATTAAATAGCTAAATTAAACAAGTAGTGCAAAATAGAAATAAAAAAATTAGTGTGGTAATGTTCACAGGTTCAATATGCATTCAGAAATCAGATGGCAGAGGGGAAGAAGCTATTCTTGAATCATTGAGTGTGTGCCTTCAGGCTTCTGTACCTTCACCCAGGCATGATCTGGATGAAGGGGGTCCTTAATGATGGACACTGTCTTTGTGAGGCATTGCTCCTGGAAGATGTCCTGGACACTATGGAGGCTAGTGCCTATGATGGACCTGACTGCACAACTCTCTGCAGCTTATTTCGATCCTGTGCAGTAGCCCCCACCCCCCCCCACCCCCCCACCCCATACCCGATGGTGATGCAGCCAGTTAGAATGCTCTCACGGTACAACTAGAAATTTAAGAGCACCTTTAGTAACAAACCAAATCTTCTCAAGCTCCTATTGAAAAATAACTGTTGTGCCTTCTTTGTAGCTGCATTGGGTCCAGGTTAGAGCCTTGGAGAGGTTGACACCCGGAAACTTGAAACAATGACATAGTTTATGAAATTGTAGTCAAACTAGAAATGTTTTGCCTATGTATTAAGATTTATATCGATAGTGTAAAACTTGCAATTAACTTGAATAACTCATTGAACAATACAACAGGACAATGACAAGCGGCTAACTGCTTATATAAAGAATTTCTGTAAGCTATCATTTTTTAACTGCATGGTCATCACTGCAATAAATGATCTGGAAATAATCAACTCTATAGCTTCTGGTGCAGAGACACATAGAAATGTTTTAGGTTTCTAATACAGCTTAAACTGAAAGCATGCATCCAGAAATAACTTCTTCTTCATGACATTCTGCCTAAAAGAAATGCTTTACTAGCAAATGATACCGCAGATACAATTTATATTGATTTATGATGCCATTTTTCCCAAAATAAACTTGAAGGCATTTGGCATTAATGCCTAATGTTTTCTGCTGCCCATGCCTCACGAAGGTCCCGGACTGCAGTAGCTTTTAATGGAATTGCAAATTTTTTAAAGCCCACATTCAATAAAATAATGGTTTACCATTCACTTACTCCATAAACTGGCCCAGCTCCATTCCATTAGTGGCAACATCATTACGTCAGCATTTTCAAGAGCAGGCTTTGATATATGGTGGTTTAAAATTAAAGTGGCTATCTAACATTAAGATCTACATCACAAATTATCCAAATTGATCATGAATTTCACTCATGAATAATACCAGACACTAAAACGAAGAGTGGGTTTGGGTTTACAAAGTGCAAATATCATCCACACACACACACACACACACACACACACACACACACACACACACACACACACACACACACACACACACACACACACACACACACACACACACACACACACACACACACACGCACACACACACACACTCAGTTTTCTGCCTAATATAGCCAAGCCTTAATGCTGGAGACAGACTTAAATGTGTTTTACTTAGTTGCTTAGCATGTAATGTGGCATAATTTGTGAGAACAAATAAGTCATTCTTCACAGCAAGAGTAATAGATGTCAGAATTTCTAAATGAAAAACACTATCACTGAAGTCATAATAATTGGTCAGCAATGTTTTCAATATTCTCTGAGGCCTTTGTCCAATATTCCTAATGAGGTATTAATGCCCTGACATTTGAGATCAGCACCTTTCACAAATTACAACATTCTAGGTAATCAAAGAATTCAGCTGAAGCTGCCATTATTAGGTTCCATCCAAAGAAGCTATGAATGTTAAAGAGAATGCAGACACAGGAAGGAGACTAGGGCCAGTTTTTTAGGTGATAAGAAGACAAATATTATTCAGTGGTATTTACAACTCATTCCATGATAGGATTACCACTCTCCTAACTGACTCCCTCCTATCTCCTCTTCTCAACCTAACCCTTTCTGTTGGGGTTTATGTCTGGTTAATCCTCATTTAAGAACAAGAGCAGTTTCTCACAGCAATTCTGGCCTTTCCGCCACTGAAAACTGCATTTTGTTTGTCAATACAAACAAAAATAATACAACAATCTAAGAATCGGTTTTCAAACACAGCACAGTTCAGAGGAGCAACTAATGATCTCCTGCATCAGGACCTGAAATGCTGACAACCCCTTTCCTCCTGCAAATGCTGCTCCACCAGTTGAGTTCCTTCAGCAGATTGTTTGTTGCTTCAGAATCCATAAACTGTAGACTCCCGTGCCTCCATAGTTCAGGGGAAGTAGCAGTGTAGGCTAACAGCATCTACACTTGACTGATTCACTGCAATCCAGCCCTGGTTCGAACTACATCCCTCATGATGTCATGTTGCTATAGGTTGCCAAAGCCAATCATTTTATAAGCTTTTTCAATGATTAACAGCCAAAAACTTGGATATGAGAATACAATTCGTAAGACTGATTGCACAAAATATAAAGAAATTAAAAAAGAGCAAGGAACTTCCATAACCTTTAGGATGTCTGAAAATATTTTAATGGAGTATATATAAAGTGTGATCACCATTGTTAAAGATTGAAAACAGAGTGGCAATATTGTTGATCTGTCCTGTTCCTACTATCCAAATTGCTTCCATGTTCTCTCCATGCTCACGTGTACAAAGTTAGGATGCAGAAGACCAATTTTGCAGGTTTAAGTTGTTCCAGAATTTAGCTAACTAGTCTGAAGGGCAATTGAGCATCTAACTGTACACTGAAGAAGCCCTGCTCTGTGCTCCATCTCATGTGATGGTTGTGGATGTAATTTAGTGGCATTCAGAGACAGTTAACAATTACAAAAGGTAAAATAAATATTGTTAAAATATTAACAATAAAACATTAAAATTTAACCAAAACACACCTTATTAACTAAATGCATTAAACAAAATGAAAATAATTGAAAAATAAATAATAAATTTATTTTACTTCATTTATCAATGTTCCACAGAAATGACAGGGGTGCTGATCCTATGGCAAATCCCAGCAGTGAATCCCCAGAATAAATTTTAGGGAACCTTAGCAAGACCAGTAGTAGAGCAGGCTGACAAATTCAGCCTCCAGAATCCTCAAGTGTTTCGTGATTATCAGTGTGGCAGCCAGAACATTGTGATCATTCTCTGCTTCCGAGAGATATCATCATTTTGCTGTTCCCAGGACTTAGAATTTGGTCAATGATGTCGCTTCTGTGATTCTGCAGCATTTCACAAAGGTATTCATGAAAACAGATGTTTCTACTGCAAATTGCTGTAACAGAGGGAAAGGAGAGTTTGTTGTGTTCCATGTGTAATCGAGACATGGCTTGCTGCTAGCATGCCAGATACAGCGATCAGCCCAAAGACTGATTCACAGGGTGGACCAAACAGCTGATTCAGAAAAGGCAAAAGGTGGAGGTGTGTGTTTTCATGATAAACACCCAGTGGTGCTCCGATATAGCGCTTTCATTGAACTCCAGTTCCCGCAACGTTTAACACTGAAAAGTCAAATGCTGTCCATTCTATTTACCTAGAGTGTACTCCTCTATAATTCTGACCACAGACCACATTCTGACCAACTATAATCAAGCGCTTGAGGTATTGCATGATGCCATCTCCAAACAAGAAACAGTCTATTCTGACGCATTTCAAACCATAGCTGTGGACTTCAAGCAACTTGTTTGAAGAAAACCCTGCCCAATTACCATCGGCATATAACCTGTAGTACCAGAGACCCAACACACTAGACCATTGTTATACTAGGATAAGGGATGCCTACCGTTCCATGACCAGACTGCATTTTAGTTAATTGGATCACTTGGCTGTCCTCCTACCTGCATACAGGCAGAGGCTAAAGAGCAAAGCTCCAGAGGGTAGGACAAGAAAGAGGTGGTCACAAGAGTCAGAGGAGCAACTATGGGATTGCTTTGATTCGCTGGACCGGGCCATGTTCAAGGACTCAGCTGCGGATCTTAGCGAATATGTCATACTTGTCATGGACTTTCCTGAAACAGCTGTAGACAAGTGTGACCCCACAAGATCATTCAGAGTCTTCCCAATGAGAAGACTTGGATAAACCATGAGATCTGCAATCTGCAGAGACCAAGTTACAAGAGGTCCAGGTCCAATCTCCAGAAAGCCACCTCAAGGGCGAAATGGTATTTCTGGACTAAACTTGAATCAACAAAGGATGTTCAACAGCTGTGGTGGAGTTTGAATGCTATCACCTCTTATAAAGAAAAATCAGTCGACATAGGTGACAACAGGGCTTCATTTCCAGGTGAGCTCAATGCCTTCTGTGCTCACTTTGACCATCAAAACATGCAGGTACCATGATGAGCTCCCACAGCCCCTGATGATCCTTTGATTTCAGTCTCTGAGGCTGATGTGCAAGCAGCCTCTCAGGAGGGTGAACCCATGAAAAGCATCAGCCCAGAAGGGGTATCTAGCCAAGTGGTAAAGACCTGTGTTGATCAGTTGGGCTGGAGTGCTCGCTAAGATCTTTAACCTCTCACTTCAGCTGTCTGAGGTACCAATCTGCTTCAAGCAAACTTCACTTATACTTGTGCCTAAGAAGAATGAGGTAAACCGCTTCAATGACTGTCATCCAGGAGCATTTACATTCACCGTGTTTAAGTGTTTTGAGAGACTGGTGATGAAATATATCAACCTCTGCCTGAGAAGCAACCTGGATCTGCTCCAGATTTGCCTAGTGGACCAACAGGTCCACAACAGATGCCATCTCATTGGCTTTGCACTCAACCCTGGAACATCTGGTCATCAAAGATACATACATCAGGATGCTCTTTTTCGACTAGAGCTTGGCATTCAATACAATCATCCTGTCTAAATTAATCAATGACCTTCAAGACCGTGGCCTCAATAACTCCTTGTGCAATTGGATCCTCAATTTTCTCACTTTCAGACCCCAGTGAGTTCGGATCCCCCGCTCAACTTGCTTTACACTTATGACTCCATGGCTAAGCACAGATCCAATATGCCAAATTTACTGATGACACCAGTGCAGTAAGCCAAATCAAAGATGGTGATGAATCAGCATATAGAAGGAAGATGAGTGCTGCCATAGCAACAGCCTCTTATTTGATGTCAGCAACACTAAGGAGCTGATTATTGATTCCAGGAAAAGGAATGAGCCAGGCTTCAGAGAGGGAGAGTGTCAGCAACTTTAAATTCTTCAGTGTAATCATTTTAGAGGACCTCTCCTAGATCCAGCACAGAAGTGCAATTATGCAGAAAGCACACCAGTACCCCTGCTTCCTTTGGAGTTTGCAAAGATTCAGCATGACACCTAAAACTTTGACAAACTTCTATAGATGTGTGGTAGAGAGTATACTGACCGGCTGCACCACAGCCTGGTATGGAAACACCAATGCCCTTGAATGGAAAATCCTACCAAAAATAGTTGTAATGGCCTGGTCCATCATGAGTAGAGCTCTCCTCACATTGATCACATCTTCCCTGTTGCTGCAGGGAAGTATCATCCATCATCAAGGACCACCACCATCCAGGTCACACTCTCTTCTCACTGTTGCCATCAGAATGAAGGTACAGGAGCCTCAGGACTCCCACCACCAGGGGCAGGAATAGTTATTTTCTCTCAACATTCAGGCTCTTGAACCAGAGGAGATAACTTCAGTCAACTTCATTTGGTATCTCTAGGAAGCAGAGAATGATCACAATGTCCTGGCTTCCACACTGATAAACACGAAACACTTGAGGATTCTGGAGGCTGAATTTGTCAGCCTGCTCTACTACTGGTCCTGCTAAGGTTCCCTAAAATTTATTCTGGGGATTCACTGCTAGGATTCGCCATAGGATCTGCACCCCTGTCATTTCTGTGGAACATTGATAAATGAAGTAAAACAAATTTATTATTTATTTTTCAATTATTTTCATTTTGTTTAATGCACTTAGTCAATAAAGTGTGTTTTGGTTAAATTTTAATGTTTTATTGTTAATATTTTAACAATATTTATTTTACCTTTTGTAGTTGTCAACTGTCTCTGAATGCCACTAAATTACATCCACAACCATCACATGAGGATGAAGCACAGAGCAGGGCTCCTTCAGTGTACAGTTAGATGCTCAATTGCCCTTCAGACTAGTTAGCATAAATGAGTTCCTCTTTAGCTCTTTAACTAGTTCAGACTAGTTAGCTTCATTGTAAAGTTCCCACAACCTATGGGATGCTGGAGGAACTCAGCAGGCCAGGTAGCGTCTATAGAAAAAGTACAGATGACATTTCAGGCCGAGATCCTTTGGCAAGACCACCCATGTACTCACTTTCAAGAGCTCTTCATCTCAAATTCTCGATATTTATTGCTTACGTGTTTATTTATTATTGTTTATTTCTTTTTGTATTTGCACAGTTTTTTGTCATTTGGACACTAGATGAATGCCCAAGTTAGTGCGATCTTTCATTGATTCTATTATACTTATAATCCTATTATGGATTTATTGTGTATGCCCGTAAGAAAACAAATCTTAGGGTTGTATATGGTGATATGTATATACTTTGATAATAAATTTACTTTGGACTTTGAATTAAAAGATTGATTAATGCATTATAAACACATCGTGCTATTGTTAGCCAGGTGAGGGATGCTGGGGAAACAAACCTTTGTACATTTATATGTCCTTTCCATATCTCTAAGAAACTTCCTTTACACAATCAGTGTGCACCTTGCAGCATCACACACATGTCATTTCTATGATCAATAAACTTGGTGTAAGTCGAAGGAGAAAGTTGGTGGAGACACTCTATAACTTTACAAATTCTACCATGATTTTTCAAACAGTCACCTCAACAGGCAAACATGATCTTAGTTTAATTCACCTAAAGGGCAAATCCTATGCAACCGTCTCATGTTACATGTTGGGAAATGTTCTCTTCTACTGCAGGACAAAGATCCATGTTATGCCGACTATTCTGGAATCTTGGAAGAGCTCCAAGTTGATCCTCAATTAAGATACCTCTGATTGACAAGAGGGACATGACCATCTCCCAGCTAAAGAGGAACACATTTATGCCTCTCAGTTAACACCACCAAAAAGCGATTACTTTTCATGGTTTCATGGTGTATCGCTCCAAGTAAAGCAGCAACCACTTTGGCATTTTAATGGTTAAAAACACACACACACACACACACACACACACACACACACACACACACACACACACACACACACACACACACACACACACACACTTACTTTGCATTTGTTTGCCAGAACCACAAATCCATTTCTGACTATCACTCACTATTTCCAGATAAATAAACAGAGGAACGATTGTTAGCAGTTGCCACCGATTACATCATCATACCCCCAGGGTAGCTATGTTTCTTGAGGTCAAGAAATTGTAGAATTAAACTCTGCCCCACGACTTCAGAGTATATAGTAGGTTGGCATTGTGATGCAGTGTAGAAGCACATCTGAGCATCTTTTTTCACATGAGATGGTCTTATCATGATTGAAGTGGAAGCTCTTCACTTATGGTCATCCACACTTTTCCTTCAATTAGATGTGCCCTTGTCTTCTTACTACCATTGGGGAGGAGGTTAGGAGGCTGACAACCCACAGTCAACAATTCAGGAACAGCTTTCTCATCTTTGCCTTCAGATCACTCGACGGTCCATGAGCCGATGAACACTACCTCATTACTACCTGTATTATTTATCTTACAGAATTTAGAGTAATTTTACATCTTTACACTGTACTGCTACCTCAAAAATCAAATTTCACATTATACACTTCAGTGAAGATTCTGATTCACTCGTTAAATCACCTCACCAGACATTGTGCAAAATCTGGCATCCCTCCTTGCATTTGCTTCTACAACAGTAATCTTTATTCTTCAAAGCAGTTCTCTGTCAGGAACACTCAGACAGGTTGGGGAGGTAACCTTCAACCACCTGCTTGGGCAGTGCACCAACAGGGCAAATCTCTGGCTCATTACAGAAGCCAATCTGCCAGGTTGCTGTCTAAGTGAAGAGAAAGAATACTCGTAACTTGACGTAATTTCTGTTGATTTTTTAACCTGTTTCAACAGACTAAAAAATAATCGCTTTTTAAAATTACTGCAACGTTATATTTCTTGACAGAAAAAAATATTCAAGAATTCACCGGTGGCAATTTAAATATTTTAAAATATTAAATTACATCCTGAGCATGCAAAGAAGAGCAGACAATGGGAGCAAACTGGTAGATTCCTTCCTAAAGAGGAAGAACACACCACAAGGAAAATCACTTCTACCATTGCTTGTTGATTCTGTACTTGCTGTACATTATGTATTTCTCCTGATCTTCATTTCTACTCTGTAACTGATACATTGAATGGTGGGTTACAAGTGGTGGAATCAATATTTCCTGCTTAGCACTATTGTTCAACATTAAAAAGGTCACCAACTGCAGAAAATGTTCTGAGATATTTCAACTTGGACAAGCAGCTTGAGGGAGAAATTTGTCTGTGATCCCCAGCACTAAATGTGTGTAATATTTCAATCTCTAACTGTGTTCTCTGCTGCACAATCAGTCCAACTATTTCATCTATATCTACATATGGACAACGGCATTATCGCAGTCAATATTCTCGCTGCGTTTAACCTGCACTAGCAAAACTGTTCTCCTTCTCTGCCTTTTAAAGTTAAGGGAAAATTCTGCTGATCTTTGATGTGACTGCAGGAAGTACACACTGAAAGCACAATTCCTGTTTAATTAACTGAAATTGCTAATGGAATCGTGCCTGTGATTGCCAATAAGCTTCAAATCCTCTGCTGGAATTCAGCCTCTAAACAATTTATTTTAACCTCTGAACCTGTTGCATACACTTTCGCCAACAGCTTTCTCACTTTAATCAGCAAATTCATACTTCTCCAATGGTGATCACAAGTGACTTTCTAATTTATTATTATTTACATCTGTTTTGCTTTTTAGCAATGTCATCATGGTAATTAGCCCAGGGAGGCATTTTGGATGATTGGTTCAATATGGTAAGGAAAAACAATAGCAATGTTTTGCAGTTTCTTTATCACAACCAGCTCATGGAAATCTCAAAAACTGCAGAAAAATATGGAACCATTTATCTATGGTGTCCACCAAACCTTGGTTAAATATGAGCAGCAAACTGATAAGCACATTAACTTTATGTATTACATCACTTATACTGTGCAAACTGACATCAAATTAGACACAAAATTAATTTGTAACAGTTACAGCAAGGGATTTAATAATATGACCATATTTTATAGCTATCAAAAATTTATTTGGATGGATTTCGTCACCAACAGTCACCTTATTTTCAGAATGTATCACAAAGTACCACTTAAAGGAAACTTCTGCAATAATATATTCTGGTTTTAGTCAATGGGTCTCAAACTGATTGCTTCTTCCCTGCCGCCCCGATGCCCACTTCAAGCTTTTCAGCTGGGGTTCTGCCATTCCCACAACATAGAAGCAGCTGAAATCCAAGCCTAACTAATACAGCACACTATCCTTTCTCAAGCTCCTTCAACCCTCTGACATGGGCAACAAAGTCATCCTCCTCCATTGACCTTCTTCCACTATCCACATCTTGGCATGAAGAACGTCCCCTTTGAAAGGTTCTTTCCATCAAAGCACTATCCTCTCAAGTATTATCTGAAGATTTATCCTTGGTGCACTCCTCTTCCTCAACCATGTGCTTCCATTTTGTGATTTTGTGCAAGGAAATTGGAATAGCTTCCACATGTATGCTGACATTACCCCACTCTACCATTCCCGTAGGTCCTCCTTGCTTCTGCATTCAGACTGATTATCTAACATCCAGTCACAGAAAGCTGTCATTTTATTCAACCAGACAAGTGCAGGGTGAATATACTGTACTTGGGTTAAAACCCATAAAAGGGTCAAGGAGTTAGAAAGACCTTAAAGTATTTATAAACACAAAACTGAACCTAATACACCTCTCTTGTCTTCCTATCTACTTATAAGGCTATCACCTCCAATTAAATGCTCGTAAATCAAGAACATAAGGCCTTAAGACCATAGGATATAGGAGCAGAATTAGGCCATTTGGCCCCATCAAGTCTGCTCTGCCATTTCATCATGACTGATACATTTTCCTCTCAGCCCCAAACTCCTGCCTTCTCCCCATATCCACTCGTGCCCTGACCAATCAAGAATCTATTAATCTCTGCCTTAAATATGCATACATATGGTCTCCATAGCTGTCTGTGGCAACAAATTTCACAGATTCACCACTCTAAATTAAATGTTCCAATGAGGTGGCTGAAATTCAGATTTAATTTCTTTATGGGATAGAATGAGGCTTTAGGTAGCCCCAGCAGATTGCGTATATTTGGGTGCGGCACTTCCCTAACCCCCGAACCTTGTTGATTTCTTGTCACCGGATCCCACTCTTTCCCTGCTTGAATGTTTGTGATTACACACTGGTCAAAGTTAGTCATTTATGGTTTAGCCCACCAGACAACATCATCATTAATGCTCAACAGGTTCTGACAAAACATCTATGACCTAAAATATTAACTGCTTCTTTTTCCACAGATGCTGCCTGACCTCTAGTGTGTTACCCACACTTTCTGATCTTATTTCAGACTTCCAGCATCAGCAGAAATTTTGCTGCTGGTTTAACAGCTTGCAGACTCAATAGTATTTTCACTGGCAACACTGTATGTGAACCAAGTAAGTCGAAACTCTCTCAGTAACCACACAAACCAGAGCTCCAGCACGAAACCCCATGGTCACAGGGAGAATGTACTATCTCTATAAGAACAAAGTTGGTTAGGATTGAAACCACTCTCTACAAGCTAAGCCAAACTGCCTACTCCTTGTTGTTTGTCCAAACAAACATTTGATATTTTTTAAAAAATATTTTGTCAATGAAATATTTTCTTTGATTACACTTAGTTCAGAATAATCACATTTTAACTTTCCCTACAAACTGATAGTAATAGATTGCAATACTTAATTTTAATTTAATTGCCTATAAACATTACATCTGCCCCACAGATGTAAACAAACTGCACTTATATGGCAACAGAAAGGCAAAAATGGGATTCTTGTGCAGGGTTTTACTGCACAGTCACAGTGGATTCAGGTTAGTTGGACCATCAGTAAATTGATGCAGCCGCTTATTTGGGACAACACTTAAAGAACAAAATATAATCAACAAAATAGCTGGGATTCTGTATGTTTATTTGGGACACCATGCCACTTAATTGGGACAGGAGACTGTTACGCCAGTCACGTGTGCTTGCGTGGCCTTTAGATACAACATTGTGCCTTGAACAGATATTAAATAGCATCAGTTGTATGTGTTTGTGTTCAGAAAGCAGCAATTTCTGTCACTGATAGCTTGTGATAATTAAGCAGTAAGACAATTGAGAACAGTTTTACTCACTGCAGTTTCAAGCATTCAAGCTTGAAGATGCGAGAAATGGCCGGGAATGAAAAGAAAATGATTTCACTTCTGCAACAAGTTAGAAACGATGAAGAATTTGGAAGTATTGACAATCATCTTGAATGTTACAATGAAAATGAAGATTTGGAAGATGCAATCATCAACAGCATTATATGAAGGTAGCCCATCATCTGCACCAAGTGTCTGCACTGATTTTGTTAATTTACAGTCAAAAGATCATGACGTGGATGAATTTTTCTTTCAATATGTATTAGGAACTAATACACAGTTTTACAGTACTGCAGAAGTATTTAATAGTGTTTTAATTTGTTCTGCATTTCACTTAAATAGACAATTTGGTATTCAATGTGTCTTTTTTTTAAAGCTTTTTAACTGTTTCCATGTATCTTCAGCGAAATGGGGCAGCCACTTAACTGGGCCTGATGTGCCCCAATTAACCAGAATCCTCAGTATTTAGAGAACTGTACATTTGAGAAGTTAATAGTAACTGAATTGGCAAGTTCTGACCAGTGTAGCTCATCCTGACATTCTGCTAATTTTAGCATCGAACAAGGCCTGCAAAAAACACTGCTTCTTTACTTCTTTTCTTCTTGAAATGGGTACACAAAGAAATTGCAGCATATTTGCCCCAGAGATAGTTATTTGCCAGTTCAATGCTAAGGAGACGGCCTGAGACTCAGCAACACTTGCATGTTTACTCTCAGAATCTCGACTTGTTCCCATACTGCAGTGCCAGCAAAAAGACCACAGTGTTTACACTCGAATTAAGAGATTTTTATTTGGAGTGGAAAAATATCAAGCTAGAAGCAATGAGAATTTTGCTCAGCAGTGGGCATTCAAGCACCTCCTTGTGACTGTTGATAAGAGCACATCAACCCCTTCACTTTGCACCTAGGACCTGCTGGTATCAGCAGTGACCCAAAATTAAGCCACCACACTCTTCCACACATCAATATATCTTAATAACATTGCCAACGCTAACTGCAATTGAAGAGACAACTCTCTTCTCAGATTTGATTAAGTGAATATAGCTCCAGGCTAAATGGCAGTAAAGCATTTGACAACACAACAACAAAAAAACACAACCTGGGGAAAAAACTTCAAATAGCCTCCTTTTAACCCTCTGGTCACCTTGTATTTTGCCTAGTCAGATTACCATGACAAACACTGATGAGCATCCAAAAAAGATTCATTCTTTTCTTTCCTAAAGCTCACGAACGGCCCCACGTGTGCACATTCATTGCAATGTATCAATGCATACACACGTTGTCAAACACCGATTGACTACGCACAAAGCCCACAGTTACAGCCTCATTGAAATAAATCCTAAATGAAATAAAATATTCCTCCCTCCTCCCAGGCAAAATTCCAGTTTTTTGTTCTCTTTAACTCTGGTTAATGCCACCTTTAGCAAACATGCTGGGCTGGGTTCTGATCCTGTTCATCATCTCCCTATGGAGATTATTTGCAGTGGGCTTTATGGGCATAATTGTGACGATGAAACTAGCAGGATTCACCAAAAATTATTCCACAAAACTGACAGCAACTTTAGGATTCTCTCTCATATGTAGTTCAACAGGGAAGTTTCAAAGCTACAATTAGCATATCAGCAAGGCTCCAGGGGCTGCACTGTCTGCAGTCTTCTCTGCCACAACTCTGGGAAAGCACTTAGACTTGGATTGAAACTACTTCCACCACAAGAAACCCTGAAGAACTCCCAGTTACTTGCACAAAGCCTGCGAGATTTTAACGGCACAGTGTGTATAATTACTCATTCTCAATATATTTTGTTATTTAACAAAATAACATGTTAATTATATGTTGCAATATTTTCCAATGATGATTTTAAAATATTGAGCATTTTAATTTTATTTTACTTTTTAAATATACTTATGATGTATCAGCCTTAACCCTACTGGTATCTTTTGCATTTTATTTCGCAAACTTTCTAAAACAGCATGGATTAGAGATGATTCTTTTCCTAGGCGGGATGGAACTGGTTGTAGAGGCAGATTTTGACGTCCTGGCTGCTGGACTCCAGGGTCCCCTTTGACCTGACATCTGGAACAGCAGGGAAAGGAGAACATCATCCTATGAAGATCATTAGTTCTTTTTGTGAAAGTTTCTTGGATTAGGTGCTGTTGCTTCACTACTGACTGTGAATTCTAGGTCACTTTGCAATGCACCATTTGTATGGGACAGACTGATTAAAGGGCTTTTATCCAGCAGGTCATTCTTCAAACATTCACTTTCCAGATTACAGGGGGAACCTATGTTTTCATTTTTAACCTGCAGCTCTTGTAAAGTCTTCAAGACAGCAAATAAATGAGGTACTCTCCAAACCATTATAAATGTATTATATCCATCTTTCCACCAGTCCTTTCTCGAAGGCACCCTTAACACTCCAATAAACAGCCTTCATGTGCAAGTTTGAGTAATTAATATTTATTTTTGGCTGCTAGTGATGAACATTTAGAGCCATCCATTGTTATTTTTACTTCCCTCCTGACATTCAGCTCCATTGACTTGAATGGAACCAAATGTGCAGTACTGTGAACAACTGATAGCCTCTTACACAGGTTTAGTGCTGGTGACCCATTGCTCCCCCTTGAAGTGTTAATCTGCTTCTCAGTTACAAGGGGTATTGCAGCTGATCCAGAATGTATTCCCACTTGTACCACCTGACATATTTTCCTTCATCAACTCACAAATAGCAACCAGCAGTAGTAACCCTGACTGATTTTTTTACTCCGAGGTTTAAGCATAAATACAGGATTCATGCTCCCACCCCAGTCAAGTGCAAAGCAGTCAGTTAGAGTATCTAAGTCAATGCCGATAAATCTTCCCCAGGTGATTTGGCAAGAAAGCACAAACTATATTTTGTACTTCAAACTGCAAAAAGATAACCCTTTGATACCCCAGTCCTCAAATCACACTTTAAGCACTTCAGATCTGGAAATGTTACTGCACTGTTAAAAATATCGAGATATCTGGGGGTCATGATCTTAAGTTGCATTGTGGCAGTTTTGAGTATTTGAATTCAGTTTTGAAAGAGGCCAAGATAAAAAAAAATTAAGCTGCTATAAATAAAATGTCAATGAAATTCTTGGACTAAAGCAACATTTGAAACTGCTAGCTAATACCTTTTATAAAAGGAATTCCACAATCCTTACCTGGTCAGCCTGTCTAGGGCTCCCTGATCCCAAAATGTGGACTCTTAAATGCCTAGTAAGCCATTTAGTCAACTGGGGAAGGGTGACAAATGCCAACATTGCCAAATTCTTCAATTTTCTCTGAATAAATGTATTAAAGAAGTGTCACGTTAACAGGGCCACAGATAGTTCATATTGACTTTTGGAAGGCAGCTTGGGTAAGTGTGTGCTGTCTGGTTGAAAGGAAACACACGTTATGCCAGGAGCTCTGTTCACATCATAGAAATGGGATTTTCTAGGAATTGAAGTAGTGCTGAGCTGAAGGGGGTAATGCATTTATGTTACAGCTCTTTAGGTGGGAGGTCTGAGCACTAGCCACACGACTTGAGCCAAAACAAATACTTGAGGAAAAGCCAGGCCTGTCCAGAGAAGTAGAAATCCATTCTCACAAAAACCACAAATAAATCTTCCAATTTCATTTCATTACGCACAGGCAAATGATTTGGCCGGAGCAGATGCCAGTTTATTTCCCCTTTGAAAAGTCAGCAGCTAGCCACAAGGGATATTTTGATTTAGAGAAAGATTTCTGATCATTTAGCAAACTGCAGCCACAGCCAAGATTCCCGTTCTGCCATTGAATGTTGTTTCTGTCACTACACCAGACAGATGACTAACTACAGAGGAACCGTAGCCCTCAGATCAAAGGCAAACGGAATCCATTTATAAGTTTCTGCTTTACAGTGTAGCAAGTATCTAGGCAGCTTGACGCTGAAGCAATAAACAATGTATGGAATGGAATAGAAAATATGAAAACTATATATTGCACTGGTTGTTGAAAGACAGATAAAAGAAATCAAATTCTCTGAAGAAGAGCCAAATTCTTGAGTCACTGTATCAGTGCAACAGTTCATAATACCCATCATGATGGCATGGAAATATCCTTGCAGAAACATTTCAAAACATTTCCCCACCCCCACCTTATTTTCTTCATAACAATAACCAGAATTGCTGGCTCTCAGTTTTGTGTCATTATTTCTGTCTTTGTTTTCCTGATGAACTTTATCTCCCACACAGCCCAGCAATACTGCAGGAAGAAAGGAAATAGACCCCTGCAGAACCTTCCAGCGTCCATCTTCCAAAAATACAAGCTGACTGAATCAACCGTCAAGACCCTCTGATGTTACACTTTGGTGAATTTAAACATTCCAATGCGAAAACCTATAAAGTGCAGAAGTAAAAACCGTGACAGAATAAGAAGACCGGATGCTTTCAGCCGGAACCCCTAACATTACTGCTAAGTACTCCTTTTTTTACGCACTTCAATACAATTTAGCAGCTCAAAGGTAATAAAGTACATTTTGAACATTTGAAATAGTCTCTTCTGGTTCTTGCGTCTGCCTAGTTTTCTGAGGTTGTGGTGTAAAGCTGCCTCCCCAGAGACAACTCAGATTCAACTGAAAGATCCAAATACCATTCGAACGAAATCCAGCTGCATTCCAACTTCCTGATTCATCGGTAGAAAACAAGTTACTTTCTCAAGTATTACGTGTAGCTTTAAATTTCTGAAATGTACACCCAGCAGATCTTACAACTAATTATCATTACCATTTCTCACTTAAGTGGTTCGAAGGCTCTTGAGCCAATGTAAAATGCATGAGGAAAGTGCCACTGAATCAAGGCAGTATAGACGCAACATTAGCTATAGAAAGCCTAACAGATTTTATTTTGGCCAAACTCTACCAGAAACATTTGCTTCCTGCCATGAATTAGTTATCAGTCCAGAATATGAAGAACAATATTTTGCCCAAGGGTGTTCAAGGAGATAACGAATGCCTCAGCCTATGTCCCTACTGCTCCATTAGATTTGTAATTTCCCCCCAAGTTAAACCACCATCACACAAAAAAAATCGCCAAAGTGGGTCCTTGCATTAAGCAAGTTTACCATTTATTTTGCAAATTCCTTAATTATCATGACACAAGTGAATCAAAATTCTTATCAAGAAAGAAGTGTTATCTACAAACAAGGATTTTAAGTGACAAACTAATTTGTATTTTAATTATTTCTCCTCTTTCAGTAATTGCTCATTAATCATAGAACCACAGAGGGCGACACAGCTGGTAGAGCTGCCAAATCACAGCTCCAGCAAGACGCTTTCATTTTTGAACTGGGGGACTGGGTGTCTGGAATTTGCACGTTCTCTCTATGACTATGGGGTCTTCCAGTTTCCTCCCACATTCCAAAGGTATGTTAGTTGATAGATTAATTGGCCCCTGTAAATTGTCCCTGGTATGTAGAGTCTACAAGGAGTTGATGGGAAAATGGGAGATGGCAATCACTGACAATGTGAGAGGGCCAGTGTTAGTGTGGGGACCTCAGGTTTGGGCTCAGAGGATGTGGGAAGGCAGGGAGACCTCCAGTGTCCCCGATGACTCCAGCATCCAGCTGCAGCTTATTTCAGACGGTGTTAAGGAATTGCAACTAGAACTGGGTAAACTCCAGATCGTTCGGGAGGCTGAAAGGTTGATCGACAGGACATACTTGGACACAGATAACTAAGCCACTGTCAGGAGGGGGAAATGAGAAAGGTAGGCCAGTGCAGATTACCCCTGTGGCCATTCTCAACAACAGGACACTGTTTTGGACAACACACACAAAATGCTGGTGGAACACAGCAGGCCAGGCAGCATCTATAAGGAGAAGCACTGTCGACGTTTCAGGTCGAGACCCTTCGTCAGGACTAACTGAAAGGAAAGATAGTAAGAGATTTGAAAGTAGTGGGGGGAGGGGAAAATGCAAAATGATAGGAGAAGACCGGAGGGGGTGGGATGAAGCTAAGAGCTGGAAAGGTGATAGGCGAAAGTGATACTGAGCTGGAGAAGGGAAAGGATCATGGGACAGGAGGCCTCACGAGAAAGAAAGGACACTGCATTGGACACTGTTTCAGAGGAGAGGGGAATCCCTAGCAGAGGAAAGCCACAGTGGTCAGGTCTGTGACACTGAGTACAGTTCTGTTGCTCAGAAGGGAAGTTGGGAGAAGAGGTGAGCTGTAGTGATAGGGGATTCATTTGTCAGGAGAATAGGCAGGAGGTTCTGTGGATGATAACACGATTCCCAGATGGTGATGTTGCCTCCCAGGTGCCAGGGCCAGGGACATCTTAAAGTGGGTCCACAGCATTTTTAAATGGGAGGGTGAATCAGCCAGATGTCATTGCTCACATTGTTACAAAATATAACATGGGCAGGAAAGGGGACAGTCAGTTCAGCGTGTTAGGCTAAGATGAAAGATAGGACCTCCAGGGTTGCGATCTCTGGACTGCTACCCAGGCCACGTGCCAGAGGGGCCAGAAATAAGAAGATTATACAGTTTAACACATGGCTAAGGAGTGTTTCAGGAGAGAGGGCCTCAGATTTTTGCATCATTGGGCTCTCTCAGAAGGAAGGGTTTGCATTTGAACTGGAAGAGTACTAATATCCTTGCAGGAAAGATTGCTAATGCTGTATGGGGATTTTAAACTAGAATTACAACAGGATGGGAACCAGAGTGCCAGAGCAGGTAGTGGTGTGATTGTGGGGTAAATGTTGATAAACCTGCATATGAAGTCAGAAGTCAAAAGGTTGAGTATAGTGGGATTAATGTTCTGAGTTGTGGATTGTAAGAAAGGCAGCTGAGTTTAAGGCATGGATCAACATGTAGAATTTGACATCGGAGCCATTAGTGAGATTTGGTTGCAGGAGGGGCAGGACTGGCAGTTCAATGTTCCAGGGTTCAGTAGATAGAGTGGGAGGGATTAAAGGGTGGCATTACAGCTTGGGAAATGCCACGGCAGTGCTCAGACTGGTTGGAATAGAGAACTAATTTACCGATGCCATATGGGCAGAAATGAGGAATAAGAAAGGGATGCCCACATTAGTGGCATTTTATTACAGACTATCCAACAGCCTGCAGGATTTAGAGGAGCAAATTTGTGGAGAGACCATAGACTGCTGCAGAAAACAAAAGATTGTGATAGTAGGGAACTTTAACTTTTCACATGTTGTCTGGGACTGTTCGGGAATGAATTTGTCAAATGTGTTCAGGAAAGTTTCTTTAATCAGTACATAGAGGTCCCACCTACTGAGAGTGCAATACTAAATCTCCTATTAGAGAATGAGACAGGGCAGGTGACAGAAGTTTGTGTGGGGGAAAACTTGTCATCTATTAATCAAAATGTGATTAGCTTCAAGATAATTATGCAGAAGGATAAGTCTGGTCCTCAGGTTGAGTTTCTAAATTGGAGAAAGGCCAATTTTGAAGTTATCAGGAAGAATCTGCCAACGTAGATTGGGACAGTTTGTATTTGGTAGTGGGAGGCCTTCAAAAGTGAAACTTTGAGAGTACAGAGTTTGTATGTTCCTATCAGAATGAAAGGCAAGGACAACAGGTGTGAGGAACCTTGGTTTTCAGGAGAGATTGAGGCACTGGTTAAGAAAAGGAAGGAGAAGCATAGCAGGCATAAGCGGAAAGGAGCAAATGAGATACTTGAGGTGTAAAAGAAACACAGGAAAACAATTAGGAGGGAAGTCAGGAGGCCTAAAAGAATGTATAAGGTTGCTCTAAAGGACAAGGTGAAGGAGGATCCTGAGGGTTTCTACCGATATATTAAGTGCAAAGGGATAGCAAGGGATGAAATTGCTCCTCTTGAAGATCAGAGTGGTAATCTATGCATGGAACTGAAAGAAAGGGATCATAAATAGATGTTTTGCATCTGTATTTACTCCAGAAAAGGACACAGAGTCTATAGAAGTGAGGCAAAGCAGCAGGTAGATCATGGACCATATAGAGATTTCAGAGGAGGTGCTTGTTGTATTGAGGAAAATTAGGGTCGATAAGTTCCCAGGGCCTGACAAGGTTTTCCCATTGACACTCTGGGAGGCTAGTGCAGAAATTGCAGAGGCCCTGGTAGGCATATATAAAATATCCTTATCCATGGGTGAGGTGCCAAAGGATTGGAGGATAGTAATGTTTTGCATTGTTTAAGAAAAACTCCAAGAATAAGCTAAGAAATTGCCGGTGAGCCTGACATCATTAGTGGGTAATTTATTGGAGAGTATTCCAAGGGAACAGACTTGTAAGTATTTGGATAGACATGGACTGATTAGGGATAATCAACATGGCTCTGTGTGTGGTAGTTATGTTTAACCTAATTTATAGAGTTTTTCAAGAAAGTTACTCGGAATGTTGTTGAAGGCAAGGCAGTGGATGTTGTCTACATGGATCTTAGCAAGACTTTTGGGAAGGTTCCACATGGGAAGTTGGATAAGAAGGTTCAGTCACTTGGCATTCAAGATGAGGTAGTGAATTGGATTAGATAATGGCTTTGTGGGAGAAACCAGAGAGTGGTAGTAAGTAGATGGTTGCCCCTCTGACTGGAGTCTTGTGACTAGTGGTGGACAATGCTGGCTCCATTGTTGTTTGTCATCTATATCAAAAACCTGGGCGATAATGAGGTAAATTGGATCAGAATCAGGTTTAATATCACCAGCATATGTTGTGAAATCTGCTGACTTTGTGGCAGCAGTATAATGAAGTATGTGGTAAATAAACCGAGGGATGCAAACTGAATTACAATTTAAGTATATATTTGTCTATTAAATAGTTAATTTAAAATAAGTCATGCAATAAAACAGAAATAAAAAAATAGTGAGGTCATGTTCATGGGTTCAATGTCAATTTATAAATCACATAGCAGAGAGAAAGTAGCTGTTCCTGGATCAGCAGAACAATAAGAGTAGGGGTGTAATTGACAGCGAGGAAGACTATCAGAGCTTGCAGTGAGATTTGGAAGAATGGGCTAAAAATGGCAGATAGAATTTAATGCAGGTAAGTGTGAAGTGCTGTACGTTCGGAGGACAAACCAGGTAGGACTTAAACAGGAGTAGTACGGCATTGAGGAGTGCGGTAGAATAGAGTGATGTGGGAACACAGATTCATAATCCCTTGAAAGTACCATCACAGGTAGATAGGGTCATGGATAAAGCTTTTGACCCACTGGCCTTTATAAAAAAGTGCTGAGTACGGGAGTTAGGATGATATGTTTCAGTTGCATAAGGCATTGGTGAGGCTTAATCTGGAGTATTGTGTGTAGTTTTGCTTACTTACCTACAAGAAGGATGTCAATAAGATTGAAAGAGTACAGAGAAAATGTGCAAGGATGTTGCCAGGACTGAAGACCTCAGTTATAGGGAAAGGTTGAGTAGGTTAGAAAATTATTCCCTTGAAGTAGAAGAATAAGGGGAGACTTGATAGAGGCACCTTGGCAGCGGAGCACAACATTATTACAGTTTGAGACATTCCAGAGTTCAGAGTTCAATTCCGGTGCTGTTCCGCAAACAGTCTGTGTGTCCTCTCTGTGGAATTCATGGATACTTTCCCACTGCTCCAGTTTCCTCCCACAGTCCTAAGATGTATGTGGTAGATTGGTAGGTTGATTGGTCATTGTACATTGTCCAGTGATTAGATTACGGTTACTCAGGGTTGTGAAAATGCTGGGGTGGCATGGCCCAAAGGGTCAGAAGGGCCTACTTCCCATTATATCACAAAAAAAAATCATGAGGTGTTGTGGTAAACTATGTTTACCTGTCTGGTCACGCCCCTCTGCTGACTGCTCCTGTGGCTCCTCCCACAGACCCCTGGATAAAGGCGATTGGAGGCACTGCTCCTCCCTCAGTCTCCAGGATGTAGTGGTCTTGTTTGCTGCTAATAAAAGCCTATTGTTTGCCTCCCGTCTCCAAGAGTTATTGATGGTGCATCAGGTGTATAGATATGGTAAATGAAAGCAGGTTTTTTCCAGTGAGGTTGGGTGACTCTAAAACTAAGTGTTAAGGTTAAGGGTGAAATGCGAAATGATTAAGGGGAACATGAGGGGGAACTTTTTCAATCAGAGGGTGGTGAGAATGCAGAACATCCTACCAGCGGAAGTGATGAATGTGGATTTGATTACAATATGGAAGGGTATGGAGGGCTAAGGTCCGGGTGCAGGTCGATGGGACCAGGCACATTAATACTTCAGCAAGGATTTGATGGGCTTAAGGACTCATTTCTGTACTGTCCTGTACTATGACTATTATTTTAATTCATCAGCATTGATTTGCTGGGCCTGTTTCCACACTGTACAACCCTATGACTCCAATCACACAACCCAGAAATACACCATTCAGTCATTGTGCCTATGCTAGCCTACCAGTGGAATTTCCAATTAATCTCATTTTACTCCTCTGTTTACATAGCCCTGCAAACATCTCCTCATCAATATAAAATAAGAAGACTCCTTAGAGCTGTTGGGGACACCTAAAGAGTGAGATAACTACTCTGGCATTGGAAAATACATTTGAAATTACCCTTTATCATCACACTTGCACTGAAATCTCTGATAAATTCAATGTGCGGAAGTCAATCAACAGCAGCTGCTATTCCATTTACAACAGAACGTTCCATGAAATAAGGAGTCTGTCATTCTATTTCATTATTTAATATATTTCTGCAACTGTTCTTGCAAATTGCAGTCTAGAAATTGGATTGCATCCTAAAAGACACTCCATAGTTTGGAGCTGGAGTTGGGGAGGGTGGGGAGGGTGGGCAGTGGGGGATTTAGGTGACTGCAGAGACATTGAGGGATCTTTCCAGTGCCAACTGTTGGTGCCTGGCAATATAAGAGGTACCATGAGGAAGTGAGAGCTGGGAAATTCTTTCCAATCCCTTTGTGGGGGAGGCACAATGGAGAAGGCCGCAGAACTGGAAATTGGGTGTCTGGGCTTATCGAAGGATCGGAGAGCAGTTGGTGGAGAAGGTCGGTACCATTGGGCAGGAGCAATGGGAGAGAGGCAACAAGATGTTTCTGAGTAGGGTCCCAGCCTGGTGTTGCATGACTACGGTACGGTTGTTCCAGGGCTGAACACCGAAGGCACTCTGCAGAACATGAAGGCTTATTTCTCTGACAACATTCTTTACCCAGGGAATGACATTAAATGCACAAAGGCAACTTACAACTGGAAATGCCTGGCCAACCTCCAAACTAATACAACACAACCTACAAGTAATTCCAATCACATCCCATTCAACATGGAAATAAAATTGGCATTCATCTGTGTTGAAAGGAAAAAACAAAGTGCTACACATCTGAATGCCTCTTTGACTTGAGTCACCCTTCAGCTCCAGACTCCAGCTACAGGAGGAGAAATTCCCAATTGGGCTTTCAGGGTGAAAGGAAATGCAATCCAAAAGCCACCACTTCCTTTGCAGCAATGCATGAAAGGGAACCACACAAGCTGCTGGCAGACGGTAGTTATTAAGTAGGCAGGGTCTCTCCTTAGCTGGAAACATTTACAGAAACTGGTGCAGCCAACATTGAGTCGCAAGCTTTGAACGAGTGCTACATTTTAAACTTACCTCAAAGTAACATCTTACTTAGTGGCCATTATCCTCTTGTATCTGATCAATCAGCACAGACTCCCGTTTCTCTGCTGCACTGATCTGTATTATCTATAATGCTGTATTTTATTGTTGTCATTAAGTAGCCTCTTATTAAAACCCAGCTATTACCTGTTTGCACTTAATTCCAATAAAACTGTCATTGCTACCAGACCATCTTGTAGCTATCGTGGAATCACAGGGAGGAAGCAGCCAAGCCACCCAATTCAGTTTTGAACTAAGCTTCTGAAATACCGCTGCGCGGGCACTGGTATTCAGGACGCATTGTTAAATTCCAAGTCAATAGCGAACGAATCAATTTTATCCGATCATATAAGTAATACAGACCAGTTCTGAGCCTCATATCCACAGGAAGATTTCAAGTTATATTTGGACAATTTATATTCTACTTGCATTTCAAACCAGGAGGTTAATTTGATGAAAAGATGAAAACAAGCCAAATTGCAAGCCATGCTAATAAAACCAGCGTTTTTGAAAGGCTGGTTTGGGATGAAATCTTTGGTCCTAATTTCCAGCCATAAACTGAAGTTGCCCATAGCATCAACTGCTAAATAATTGATTACAGCAATTTTTATGAGGCATTGTAACTACACTCCATTCATGCACTTCTGCCAAAAGTGGAAATTGGCCTGGCTGACAAATATATGTGATAGCATATTGGGGGGGCTATGTGACAGGCTGCAGAAGTTCTCCTTTAAAGCACGAGAGGATGTGGTGAATGTTGCTTAGAGGACAGAGCCCCTCCCTGCACCCACCCCGTTAAAAACAGCGCTCAAAGCCCATCTCGAGATTAAGTTCAAAATATAAACTAAATAAGGTAAATAATGCTGGATGTTTCTGTAAGTCCATGAGACCGTAAGACATAAAAGCAGAATTAGGCCATTCAGCCCATTGAGTCTGCTCCAGCATTCCATCATGGCTGATGCCAGATCCCACTCAACCCCACACACCTGCCTTCTTACCATATCCTTTGATGCCTTGACCAATCAGGAAATGAACAACACTTAAATATACCCCTGGATTTGGCCTCCACCTGATTCTGTGGCAAAGCATTCCACAGATTCACTAGTCTCTGGCTGAAAAAAAATTCCTCATTGCCTCTGTTCTAAAAGGTCGCCCCTAAATTTTGAGGTTGTGACCTCTAGTTCTGGATACCCCCACCATAGGAAATGTCCTCTCCACATCCACCTTATCTATTTCTTTCAACAATCCGTAGGTTTCAATAAGATCCCCCTGCATTCTTCTAAATTCCAGTGAGTACAGGCCCAAAGCTGCCAAATACTCCTCATATATTAACCCCTTCATTCCCAGAATCATCCTCGTGAACCTCCTCTGGTCTCTCTCCAATGACAACCCATCCTTTCTGAGATATGGGGCCCAAAACTGTTGACAATCATCCAAGTGCAGCCTGACTAGTGTCTTATAAAGCTTCAGCATTATCTTCTTGTTTTTATATTCTATTCCCCTTGAAATAAATGCCAACATTGCACTTACCTTCTTTACTGAAGAATCAACCTGTTAATTAACCTTTTAGGAGACTTGCACGAGGACTCCTCAGTCCCTCTGCACCTCTGATGTTTAACCCTTCTCCTCATTTAGATAATAATCTGCACTATTGTTCCTTTTACCAAAATGCATTACCATACATTTCTCAACACTGTATTTCATCTGCCTCTTTTTTGCCCATTCTTCCAATTTGTCTAAGTCCTGCTGCAAATGCATTGCTTCCTCAGCACTCCCTACCCCTCCACCTACCTTCATATCATCAGCAAACTTTGCCACAGAGCCATCAATTCCAATATCTGAATCACTGACAAACAATGTGCAAAGTAGCGGTCCCAAAACTGACCCTTGAGGGACACCACGAGTCACTGGCAGCCAACCAGACGGTCCCTTTTATTTCCACTCGGTACCTCCTGCCTGTCAGCTATTCCTCTTTGCCTGCCAGTATCTTTCCTGTAACGCCATAACATTTTATCTTGTTAAGCAGCCTCATGTGCGGCACCTTGTCAAATGCCTCCTGAAAATCCAAATGGCATCCACTGCCTCACCTTTGTCCACCCTGCTTACTACTTCCTCAAAGAACTCCAACAGATTTGTCAGGCATGACATCCCTTCACAGAAACCATGCTGACTTTGACTTATTTTATCATTAGTCTCCAAGTACCTCAAAACCTCATCCTTAACAATAGACTCCAACACTTTCCCACTTTCCCCTAAGATGAATCTGACTCGATTAGCTGGCAACTCATGTGGTGGAACACAGCAGAGAAACACAATCTGTCAGATGGTTGAGGATTTCCCCACATTTTCCTGGAGAGGTCCATAAACAGAATGATATTTCCAGCATCACTACTGCTGGGACTGCTGATGGTGGGAGGACAATCAGCCCATTGCAGATGGCCTTACAGAACGAAAGCTCATAGAGGTGGTTGGGAGATGGTGGGGTGGAGGGGGAAGGAGCTTCATTTTTAGAATAATGTTATAGCCAGCTGCTGAAGAGACAGAGTTAGCCAACATGGAAGCTACGAGAGCTATATAGGACCCTGGTCAGACCCCACTTGGAGTACTGTGCTCAATTCTGGTCGCCCACTACAGGAAGGATGTGGAAGCCATAGAAAGGGTGCAGAGGAGATTTACAAGGATGTTGCCTGGATTGGGGAGCATGCCTTTATGAGAATAGGTTCAGTGAACTCAGCCTTTTCTCCTTGGAGCAACAGAGGGTGAGAGGTGGCCTGAGAGAGGTGTACAAGATGATGAGAGGCATTGATAGTGTGGACAGTCAGAGGCTTTTTCCCATGGCTGAAATGGTTGCCACAAGAGGACACAGGTTTAAGGTGCTTGGAAGTAGGTACAGAGGAGATGTCAGGGGTAAGTTTTTTACTCAGAGAGTGGTGAGTGCGTGGAATGGGCTGCCAGCAATGGTGGTGGAGGTAGATACGATAGGGTCTTTTAAGAGACTTTTGGATAGGTACATGGAGCTTAGAAAAATAGAGGGCTATGGGTAACCCTAGTAATTTCTAAGGTTAGTAATGTTTGGCATAACTTTGTGGGCTGAAGGGCCTGTATTGTGCTGTAGGTTTCCTATGTTTCTACGAGAGAACAGAGGAATCAAGAGAGAAAGGAAGAGGAATTATGGGTAAAAGTGAAGGTGAGTGAAGGAGGAAGGAACTGAGAGGGATAGGGACTGAACAGAGAGAGCAGGGATAGAGAAACCGAAAGCAGAAATTTGGGGGCATTGAAGGAGGGGACAAGGAAGAAGCTTGTACAACAGTGAGTGTGTGTGTGTGTGTATGTGTGTGTCTCTCTGCGCGCGTGTGTGTGTGTGTGTGTGTGTGTGTGTGTGCAAGCACACGAACACATGCCATTAGACAGAGCCGGGTCTCCAGTAGACTTGGTGCTCCTAGCCATTGAAATAACCCCTTGCACTACAGAATAAAACTCAAAAACAAAATATAGTTGCTGGAAATTTGAAGAACAAAGAGAAAATGTCAGAAATGCTCAGCTGGTCAGGCAGAAAAGAAACAGGGTTAATATTCCATGTCACAGACTCTGTTAGATGCTGTCTGACCAACTGAGTGCTTTTAGCATTTTCTAATTTGGTCTCACTCTGTCAAGTCCATGTGATAGCAGTATACACAAGATGATCTACAGTCAAAGAGTTCTCACCCCTCATCTTGCACACCTTTGTGCAATTAAACCATCTTTGATGCTGACAGGTTTTTTCTGAACCAAAACGGTCAATAAATAGAAGAAAGCAGATGCTTAACATTGCATTAATTATAATAGCTGAGTTTGCATTTGCAAACAAACTGAACAAAGCTAAAAAATATTGGGGCTAGTTGGACAAATGTTCGTACAGCATGGCTCATAATATAGGAATAGAAATAGTTCATGGCGTGGTTTGGCTTTCAAATCTGCATGGAAATGGATCGAGAACGAAAAACAGAATATTGTCTAAGAGAGCAATACATCCAACCTCAGGGTAGCTACAAAGGACCAACACAATACTTAGATTCATTTTTCAAACAATATCACCAAAATCTTCCAAAACATCTTCATTTGTATACATAGTACCACTTCTTCTCCACTGCTGTCAGTTTTTAAACTTTATGGAGAAATGCTGCGATAATCTGCAAGGGCAAAGAACTAGAGGATGGGCAAGGATGACAGGTTTGAAAGAGAGGAGAAAAATTAAGGACAGAGAAAGAAACAAACACCATGATAATGTTATGGGACAGCTTTTGGAGCAACCAGCCAGGATCTCTTTAAAGATAATTGTTCAGGATGCAAGATGCAAAATGCAAAGAAATCTTGTTCCATTGTGGTTAGATCCATCAATGTGGAACACATAATTGAGTCCAGATGAAGGGCCTTGACTCAAAATGTTGACTGTCTATTTTCCTCCTCTGAGGCTGCTAGAATTCCTCCAATAGCTTGTTTATATTTTTGCTCCAGATTCCAGAATCAGAAGTTTCTTGTCTCTCAAAATTGTGAATTCCAGTTAGGGCACAGCACCCCACTGTGTATGGGATAAAGAAAAGCAGGGGGAAGTGTCATTAAAAAGGGTGACAGCCAAAGTATGTGTAATAATGGGGATATGTGAAGCAGTTAACAGCTCCATTATTGGCCATATTAGAGTGAGTGTGTGTGTGTGTGTGTGTGTGTGTTTTATGCACACATGTATATATGTACATGTAGTCTGAGTACAGGTTATTCTAAGTTGTAGGCATGAGCTAAGTGGATAACGTAGAAGTAATACTGCTTTAGTTTATTCGAGCTGCCTGTTTTTGTAGACAGCTCCCCACAGACAAAAGAGTGCATCATAATGAGTACACAATGCTTTATCAAGATTGTCTTGAAAGCCATTTTCACAAAATCCCTTCTGGCAGCAATATTTGGATGTATACTGACAGTCACTGGGGACTGGCACAGATGCACTTTGTTTAGCTATAATGGATTCTCTCTTCGGAGCAGTGCAGAGCAAGAAGAAAGCAAGCCAGTGTGCTTTGAATATCTCGGGAACCAACATTTGCTTTCAGTCAGGGAGGTACTTCTGCACAAATTAGGTTTCCCTCAGAAATGAAGCAAGGTTTCAAATTAAATAGCTTGTTTGTCTGAAGTGCCAATACAGTGATTGGTATTTCAAGAAACTCAGTTCATGCCCTCTGCTGGTGAGCAAGGAGAAGACATGTATGGTATTTCACCCAGTGCCCTGTGGATTCTGGACAGGCTGTATACTGTATCTTTCACTAATGTTATTATCATATGTTTATTATTGCCCTTTACAATATTTGCTAAAATCTAGGATTCTATTGTCTGATTTTAAAGAGATAGCGTAGCAACAAAGGACATATTGTGATTTGAAATATTTGTAATTGATATAATGTGATAGATGCTGTCAAAACTACACTACATATTAAATATCCACAGAAAAAAATGATGCCTTTTGGGGGTTTTATGATCATAATATACATAACTTGGGATGATGTCTTTTTCTGCACGTTAGGCGAAATCCTATGAGTCCAATTGCCTATTACTGTACAGCCCTTCAAACCAGACAGTCATAGCTGCCTTCTGGAAAATGAATGAAATTCCCTCGAGGACAAAATTAAATTCTTTCAAGCACATAAACAGCCCAGCAGACCTCCTATAGAGGTCACTTCAGTCAGGTCTCCATCAGATTTACTAACTACGGGATCTTAATTGTTTATGACACATCCTATCATTAAATATGCATTTCTGACATCGCTCCAACCCCCTTTGAGAACAGCCTCAGCTGTGAGACAGTGCTGGCTTTAATAAGCATGGTGTAATGGTTATAGGTGGAAGCACATGAACATTGTGTACTGCTTTCTGATATGACATAATCTCGCCATTACATCGCACAGTATATACATTCTAGTTTCAGCATTCAGGTCAACAGAGGTCAGAATTTAACTACATGCTCCTTTAAAAAGGTGCTAAGAGACTGCAAAAACACTGCTACAGCTGAGTTTCCTGGCTGCTAGTCCCTGGTTGGCTCTTATTCTTCCAAACAACTCTGATGAGAATAAACCTAGTAATGTTTTCACCCCGGAGAGATTTATGACAACGTACATTACTCGATGATGTGGTTGACTTCACCCAGTTTTGACATCGGCTCTCAGTTTGGAGATGGGATGGAGTGTGTGTGGGAGGTGGGGGGGGGGGGGGGCGGGGAGTCGAGATGATGGATACCAACTGATCTGTTCAGGTAACCTGATACTGCAGCACATTGCCAGACAAGTCCACAGGGAGCCAGTGTTTCATCCAAATGCTGTTTGAAATTAAAACCCACGAAGGAATACGACTATATACATGCTGCTGTAACCTCATATCTGTCACTCCCATCCTGATGCCCAAATGCTTATGTAATTTTTGCCACAATGTTCAAAACCAGTATTTTTTATTGCCATGATTCAGTTCTGATGAATCACTCAAGCAGGTTGACTCTCCAAAGTCAAGCGTCACCAAGGTAATTAGCTTCTGTTGTTCACAACGCGCTGACGATGAAGTCATTGTCAAAAAATTGATAAAGGACATTAAGTAGGACATTTGATTAGCTGCCATCATGAATTTGTCATCTCAACACTGACTAACAATATCACAGCCTGCATGATAATCAGGGTTTGGACCCTGTGACAATTATAGCCTATAAACAGGCACAAACAGAATAGGGACAGGATTATATCCAGATCACTCTTTAGCTTGTTGGCTTAAAGAAAAGAGTATTTAGCCAAAGAAATTTATATTGTAATTACTTGCTAAAGCTGGGGGTGGAGTGAGGTCGGGGATTGGTGGTTCTTGGCGAAGTGAAAATTCTCCTGATATTTTTTAAAGAACATTGCCACCACCATTAAGTGATCGTGAAAAAAAGATCAGCTGCCAGTTGGATCCCTCTCAGATATTTGGTTCTGCTGGCTTTAGGTACAACAGACAGCCAATATTTAATACTTGCCACTCAGGACAAAAATCTCCCACTGAATATTATGCTAATGACAGTTTTTATACTGTCTTTTGTGAAAGCATTGACTTACAGCGAGCAAGTATCTCATGGCATATGCAAATCCACGCACATAACCCAGTGACATACAACATAGTCATTCATCTTTGGATGTTAATTGATATTGTTAACCTAGTTCTGTATGCAATTTGCACAACATACCCAATGGTATTTAAGGTCAAATGATCCAAAACCACAAAATATATTCAAAGAGGAATTAGATACCATTCTTACAGCTAGAGATTAAGAGATATGGGGAGAAAGCCGGAACTTTAATTTAGATGATCAGCTATTTTCATATTGAAAGGCAGAAAAGTTTGAAGGGTTGAATAGAATACGTTGATGTTGATTTCCTATGTTTCTGTGGATCCGCTGCTCATCGCATTATTCATGGTTGACATTCTCACCTTGGAGTCACAAAGTTGTCCTTTCAAGCCGCACTCTATTTTTGAGACTACGGCCAACTTTTCACTGCAGTACTAAATGAGCTCTGTGTTTCGGATGGGGCATTAAACCAAGGCACTGATTGCTCCTTTACGTCAATAAAAAATATCCCATGGTGCTAGTTCAAAGAAGAACGGACGTTATCCCCAATGTGCTCATCAATATTTATTCATTAATTAACATCACCGAGAAACAGATTATCTGTCATTGAGGCAGTGCAGTCTCTGAAAGCTTTCTATGCAAGCACTGGCTTTCTGTTCCCTACAGTACAACGGAGACTATAGTCTGGAAGGGAATCCCTGATAGAAAATGTGTTTCTGGCATCCATGAGTTTATGGAAGATATTGCACTTTAAAGCATTTTACTACTTACACTGTGTTGCTTTCAGTGTAACAAAATAAATCATTTGAAATAATAGACAGTGATAACCAATAACAAAATAGGCCTGGTAATTTTACGCTTCCTAAGAAAGCCCGCACAAGGGATACTTTGCTGGGAGTTTGTGACAATCATGTGAGGCCTCCTGCAGCACAATTTTATCATTCATAGGGCAGAACAGACCTTGGATACCTTCCTCATCAACTCACCAGCTCCACAATATCAGAGTGAGCAGAAGATTTCAGTCTAGCAGTAGATTGCAAGTTGGTGTTTAAGGGGAAGATTGGGCTGGACAGATGAGTGGGGAGGAGTGGGAGAGTGCATATCCAAGTAGCCAGGAGATTGGAAGTCAGCAGGATGGGCAGAGCGGCAATCAGCAAGTGGGGAAGAAGGTTATTCAATCAGAAAGTCCTGAGGAGACATAACAAGTAGGTGGCAGGTGGGGATGTATGTGGGAGGTAACTGACTAACCCAGCAAAAGATAAGACAACCACCCGTCCCAGGCATTGTCCTGCTTTAACTAAATCCAGATTTGGCCTGATCCCGACAGTTAAGACCTTGCAGTACATGAGGCATGATCTGTTTGTTTCCTTTCAAGCAAAACCAACACACGTTAGCACAAACATAATGCTTAACTGAAATAAAAAGAATCCTCCTTCGTTGAAATTTCTTATAACTGTGGGCTATAAAGCTGACCACACCACTTAGAAGACCTGCAGCAAATAATACTTCATCATTCAAGCACAACGTACATTCAAAATCACATGATATGAATAATGTGGTTTGGGGACATTTCTTCCAAATGCATTTTTCATCCAATTTCATCCATCTGCAAGTTCTCTCTCCCTCACCACACCTACTCGCAGCTGAGAGAGAGAGAAAGAGAACAGCATACTGTCCTCGCCCGATCACCGCCACTCTAAATGAGGTGAATTAATGCTCTACCTTCTGCTTCCTGAGAGAATATATCTTGTTTCATTTAGTCTGAGTTACATTTCCCTCTTAGTGGGAACTTGCAGCTTTGACTCAGATACGTGGAGCCAGACGCATGCATTTAAGGCTCCGAGCATCCATGAGAAAGAGATTTCCATTCCATCTGTTTGGACTGGATTCAAGCCCTGGTCCCAAGGGTAAAAGAACAATGTGCCAACTCATTGTTTCTGGCCGGGTCCAATTATCCTACAAAAATTCTTCATTTTAAAGTTACTTTATCCGGCCCTCCCTCAACTGGTCAGCTGCTGAAATCCTCACCAGGCCTTTCAGCAAGTCGCCCAGCCTCTCGTTCTCCACAGCCAGTAAACAAGTTCACCTGAAATGTCACTCTACGTTCCTGATCACAATGCATCAACACTAACATTCTCATTCTTGTTAAATCTCTTGTCCTCTCAGCTGCACCTTTGAGCCTGACAACCCTCTTAAGCAACTACCCCACCCCAATTTTGACCTCCTGCGCATCTCCGATTTTAGGCATTCTATTATAGCTCATTAGCTCTCGAATTCTTTTTAAACCACTCAGTCTCTCATTCCACACTTAAGGCATGCTTTGAAACCTACTTCCTTATCAACCTTAAGGAATCTGCCCAAACTCCATGTGTCCTCATTAAAAATTATGGATGAAACTGTAATTGAGCAAGGGGCAGACTTAATGGCAGATGGCTGAGGTAAATATACCTTAGAATGAGAAAGACAGAGTGATTAAAGCCAGGGCTTCCTGGATGACTAAAATGATAATTAAATTAGGTGTCAAGTTCAAAACAGACTGAACATTGCAAGGTCAGAGGGGAAGTAATAAAGGACATGAGGGAGTTAAAGGGAAAGTATGAAAAATATATTTCACCAAGAATCAAAAACATTTTGCAGACACATGTAAACTGTAAACAGCACGAGGAGTGACAGAGCTGATCAGGCATTGAGAATGACGCCTCTCGTTGGTGGCATTGGTGCAGCTCAAATACGACAGGAGGACCTTACGTCGGTCTGTACCAATGAAGAAGGTGCTGGGATTTCAGCATAGGAAGAATTTCAAACCACTGGATGGCTAAAAATTGATGAGAAGGCATTTGAAGTGAAAGTGCCTTGTTTCAGATCAGATTCATAGATGAGGGAAATAAAGAGGTATTCGTGAGGCAGCAATGAGAGTTGATCAGGCAGATATGTTTGATGCCTACACAGACTTTCAAAAAGCATTATATAAAGTTCACAAAAAAGTTGTGACTCACGGGGTAGCAATGATTCCTGCTCTTCTACATGGCAAGTAATGTGCGATTGAATTACAAGGAAGCAGAGCAATCCAATTTTCAGTGGGGAAATAATTGTGAAACCGGATTTCACTCTGTTGTGCTTATGCTTGTCCCTGAAGGTTCCAACTTATAGTCTTAAAGCAATGTGTGCTTAATTCTCAAGGTACAGCAATACACAAGGATTATAAGACCATAAAACAAAGGAGCCAAATTAGGCCATTTGGCCCATCGAGTCTGCTCCACCATTTCATCATGGCTGACCCGTTTTTCCTCTCAGCCCCAATCTCCTGCCTGCTGCCCATCTGCCTTCATGCCCTGACCAGTCAGGAATCTGTCAAACTCTGCCTTAAGTATACAAACAGACCTGCCTTTCACAGCTGCCTGTGGCAACAAATTCCACAGATTCACCACTCTCTGGCTAAAGCAGTTCCTCCTCATCTCCGTCCTAAAAGGACACCCATCTATCCTAAGCTTGTGTCCTTTGGTCTTAGACTCTCCCACCATAGGCAACATCCTCTCCACATTCACTCCATCAAAGCCTTTCACCATTCGATAGGTTTCAATGAGGTCACACCTCATTATTCTGAATTCCAGTGAATACAGGCCCAGAGACATCAAACGCTCTTCATGTGACAAGCCATTCAATCCGAGAATTATTTTCGTGAGCCTCCTTTGAACCCTCTCCAGTTTTAACACATCCTTTATCAAGGGGCCCAAAATTGCTCACAATACTCCAAGTGAGGCCTCATCAGTGCTTTATAAAGTCTCAATATTACATCCTTGCTTCTATATTCTAGACCTCCCGAAATAAATGCTAACATTTCATTTGCCTTCCTCACCACAGACTCAACCTGCAAGTTAACCTTTAGGGAATCCTACACAAGGACTCCCAAGTCACTTTGCTCCTCAATTTTCTGTACTTTCTCTCTATTTAGAAAATAGTCAGCCCTTTAATTTCTTCTATCAAAGTGCATGACCACACATTTCCTGACACTGTATTCCATCTGCTATTTCTTTGCCCATTCTCCTAATCTGTCTAAGTCCTTCTGTAGCCTCTCTACTTCATCAAAACTACCTGCCCCAGCACCTACCTTTGTATTGTCTGCAAACTTTGCAACAAAGCCATCAATTCCATCATCCATATCATTGACATATAATGTAAAAAGAATTGGTCCCAACATAGACCGTTGTGGAATAACACTAGCCACCGACAGCCAATCAGAAAAGGCTCCCTTTATTCCTGCCAGTCAGGCACTGCTTTACCCATGCTAGAATCTTCCCTGTAATACCATGGGGGCTCATAGCTTGTTAAGCAGTCTTGTCAAAGTCCTTCTGAAAATCTATATAAACAACCAGCACTGATCCTCCTTTGTCTATAATTCCTTCAACAAGGTCCTGCCTCAGCCCCAGGACTACATTCAACATAAGGTAATGATTAGTTAATTATTAATTAATGCAAGTGGCCAATGCAGCAAGGAAATCCTATATTATTCCTACGTGTTGATTTATAAATCAATATTACTGTTCCCCAAAACATTAAGTGATACAATAATTGCAACTGCTGTAAATAAGTGAGATGGGCTCTGGGAAGTGAAGTCACAAGGGCACAGTGGTAATCATTGATAACAATGGCAAATTCTTCCTCAGGGCACATATTTTCTTCATAAATAGAATGAACAAGGAAATACCTCGAGGAATACATTTCCAAGCAAAAATCCAACCCACATGATGCTTTACAATAATGACACCCTTAGCACATTGATTGATGGTCCAATTGTCTATTTCTGGAACACTGCAGATATTGTTTGCAAAGCCAGTTGATGCAGCAGGTTATAATGCAAGCCAGTCTAACTACATTGTTTTAAAATCAACACGAGCATGTAGGTGACAACATAGCAATCACAGTGTCTTCTGGTTAACTGGGATACTTCTGGACCAATACATTTTGGCCCAATTTAGCAGCTCCCCCAATTTGTCGAAGGTTCATGAAAATAGTTAATATGTTTATAAGAGACACACCACCATTTAACTGAGTAACAGACTGTGTACTTAAATGAAATACAGAACAAATATAACACTCCAACAGTACTACGGTACTGTGAAAATGTGTATTAGTTCTTAGTCGTTATTGATGGAGGAAGTCATCCAGTGTGTGATTGTAAATGAGCAAAATTAGCGCAGACACTTGATGCAGATAATGGACGGAATCGACAATGAATTTCCTGGCGCTCTTTGTAGTCACTAGCTCAAGATCAGATGTGTCATCTTCATCACTCTCCTCATTTTCATATTTTCCAATTTCCCACCTTGGTGTTTTGATACAACGCTTCCGAAAACCGCAACCTCCAAATCTTCATTTTCATTGTAACATTTAAGATGACCGTCCATACCTTCAAATTCTTTATAGTTCGTAACTACAGAAAGTCGTAGATTCAGCCCAGTCCATCCCCGGGTAAAGCCCTTCCCACCATTGAGCATATCTTTATGGAGCATTGGCACAGGAAAGCAGCATCCATCAAAGACTCCTACCACTCAGGACATGCTCCCTTCTCACCACTGCCATCAGGAACAAGGTACAGGAGGCTCAGGACTCGCTCTGCTAGGTTCAGAAGCAGTTATTATGACTCAAGCATCAGGCTCTTGAACCAAAGGGGATAACTTCACTAACTTTACTTGCCCCATCACAGAAATGTTACCACAACCTATTGACTCACTTTCAAGGACTCTTCATCACATGTTCTCGATACTTATTTGTTTATCTTATCTCCACAATTTGTTGTTTATTGTACACTAGTGCAATACCCAGTTGGTGCAATCTTTCATTTATTCTATTATAGTTATTGTTCTATTATGGATTTATTGAGTAAGAAAACAAATCTCAGGGTTATATATGGTGGCATAAATATACTTTGATAATAAATTTACTTTGAACTTTGAATTAAAAGATTGATTAATGCATTATAAACACATCATGAAAGTATTAGCCAGATGAGGGAGCTGGGGAAACAAACCTTCGTACATTTATACTTTGATAATAAATTTACTTAGAACTTTGAAGTTTGTTGAAGTCTTAAATTAGTTTATTTTCACTTGTGACTTTTTCTGGCTTCTCCAAGCCTTAATGCTTGAAACCACAATGAGTGTTGATGAAGGGTCTCAGCCTGAAATGACGACTGCACTCTTTTTCATAGATGCTCTTTGGCCTGCTGAGTTCCTCCAGCATTTTGATGTGTGTTATGAGAAAAACAGTTCTGAATTATCTTACTGCTTATTTTTCGGCAACCATCAGCAACGAACTGTACTGCCTGTAAAACAATCACTGCACTTCAAGAAAATCACTCATATTTAGAATTGCCATATGTCGGCCCAAATAGATAGCATAACACACAACTGATGCTATTTAAAATTTATTCGCTCTAAGTACAGTGTCTAACAGCCACACAAGTGTACAGGATGGATGCTAGTTAGAAACAGTTGGCAACAGTTTCCTGCTACAATTAAACAGCAAAGTATTCCAAATTAACAAAGGTAATCCCAGCTATTTTCCCGATATGTTTTTGTTCCTTAAGAATTGTCCCTAATAAGTAACTGCCCCAATTAACTGGAATCCAATGGACTTATTTAATCCATATATTTTAATTCTTTGATATTTCTCTCTGGAATTGCTCTGTGTTGAGCAAAATGTTAGAGCTTCTAAATGTTTGTAAATGTTAGAGTGCGCAGAAACAAAATGCAACTGGAAATGATCAAAAATTGGCTAAACATGAAAGTTTGTTATAATTCATTACATGAATATGAACCATTTCTAAACTACTATCAACTCTCAGTTTTATTAAGTATCGCTTAGGGAAAGAACTAGATGCTCAACAACTGGAAAATTCCTTCAGGATATGTCAGAAGTGAGCCTATCATTTACTCAAGTCAACAATATGATGGTGATCACCAGATTGTACCAACTGAGCCAAAGGATGAAAGTCTTTCAAAGCAGTCTTCTTCACTCTGAACCACAAACAACAGAAAATCTGCAGATGCTGGAAATCAAAGTAATACACACAGAATGCTAGAGGAACTCAGTAGACCAGGCTGCATCTAGGGAAAAGAGAAAAGAGTTGATGGTTCGGGCCGAGACCCCTCGTCAGGATTGGGAAAAAAAGAGATTAGCAGTCAGAATAGAAAGGTGGGAAGAGGAGAGGAAGAGGTACAAGGTAGTAGAAGATAGATGAAACTGGGAGAGGGGGAAGGGTGAAGTAAAGAGCTGGGAAGTTGATTGGTGAAAGAGATTCAGGCCTGGAGAAGAGGGAATCTGATAGGAGTGTACAGAAGGCAGTGGGAGGAATGGAAGCAGGAAGAGCACCAGAGGGGTGTGATGGGCAGTGTGGTGAACTATGTGCCTCTGGACACGCCCCTTCTGACTGCTCCTGTGGCTCCTCCCACAGGCCCCTGTATAAAGGCGATCGAGGTCTGATCCTCTGCCTCATTCTCCAGGATGTAATATGATGGTCACTCACTGCTGGTTCCTTCTTCAGTCAATAAAAGCCGATATCTCGCCTTACGTCTCAGAGTGAGTTATTGATGGTGCATCAGGCAGGCAAGGAGATAAGGTGAGAGGGGGAAATGGAAATGAGGAATGGTGTGGGGGTAATTACTGGAAGTTTGAGAAATCAGGTTGGAGGCTACCCAGACAGAATATAAGGTGTTGCTCCTCCAACCTGAGTGTGGTTTCATCGCAGCAGTAGAGGAGGCCATGGACTGACATGTCAGAACAGAAATGGGAAGTGGAATTGAAATGGGTAGCCAATGGGAGATCTTTTCTCTGGCAGAGTGTAGGTGCCTGGAGAAGTGGTCTCCCATTCTATGTTGGGTCTCACTGATATATGAGCACTGATTGATAAGTTTGTGGCCTAAGGTCGAAGGAGTCAATTTTTGAAAACTTAGCACATCTATTTTTTCAACGTAGTCCCCTCCTACATGTACACACTTAGTTCAGTGCTCATGGAGCATACAGATCCCTTCTTTGTAGAAGTTGGTGTCCTGAACCTCCAGGTGGTCCACAGCAGGGGTGATTGATAAGTTTGTGGCCCAAGGTGGAAGGAGATGAGTTACACAGCTCTTGCTACATGCACGCACAGTTCAACTCTGAGTGAAAATGCAGACAGTTTGAAGTTAATAACTCATCTCCTTCTACCTTAGGATGCAAAATTATCTATCACCCCTGCTGTGGACCACTTCTGGAGGTCTAAGATACTGATTTCTACAAAGAAGGGATCCATATGCACTACGACCGCCGGACTAAGTGTGTAAATGTAGGAAAAATGAATGTGCTAGGTTTTCTAAAATTGACTCCTTCTATGTTAGGCTACAAACTTATCAATCACTCCTCGTACAGACGTCCACAGACTGAGCCAGGTATCCTGCTTAACTCAATTCCATTACATCAATAAAAATAAACTATCACCTATACAGACACAACAGTTCATTAGGTTGTATGACTTTAGAGCAATCATTCATAACTTGTACAGGGTGTTGGGAGTCAGCGGAGTGCAAGGGTTAACAGGGGTTCATAAACCTTGAGTAATTTTGAGGATATTTAATTAGAAATTACGTATTGCCGTGCTGACTGCCCCAGCCTTCTGGCTACCTGTAATCACTGAGAATCCTCAGACATCTGAGCTCATTACAAGTGCCTGCCTTTGGCATCTTCAGATCTTTAGATCTTCAGATCTTTAGGTAGAATGATTACTATTAATAATTGAATAATATCGAATTATTATTCAATAATAATTATCAAATATTATTATTAAGGAATTGAAGAGAAGCCTTTATGTTTAGTGCAAAGAGTGTCATTAAGTTTGCAATTCTTGAGTAGTCCGTACAAGTCAAGAATTGGTTAGGTTTTGCCACTGACCATGTGGCAAATTCATCAATCCTGCAGACTGCAGGTTACAGCCCTCCTTCCACATTTGTGTACAAAATTCTGAAGGCATGATAATATTGAAGTGAAAAGAAAATGAATAAAATAAATCCACTCTGCTAATCATCACGTAGGCAGTGGTCATCCTTTTTAGTGAGCGACCAGGCGCTTCAACTCAACAGATTAATTTTACTTTTTTTGGGCAGACCTCAAGGTGTGTCATTTGCTGCAAAGGAATTTAAACACACCTCAGCTGGTTCTTGCAAAACCATTTAGAGCAATGATTTCCACTTCTCTTCGTCATCAGAATTATTGTAGCAGTGGCACGGCAGCGTGCTGGGGTCGCGCAGGGCAGTGTGCTGGGGCTGTGCCTCCGAACAGGCTTCCTGATCTCAGTTGCGGTCACACTGCAGAGACTGAGCAACCGCACAGCCCTCCTGAGAAATAAGGCAGTCGTTCACTCACATTACATCACCAGTATTACAACATGGACATAGGCCTGTCACCCCTGCTGGAGATGAGGTTCCAGTAAAGGATCACTGTATATGAGAAACGTAATATCAATCACGGCACCAAAGCTGGGGAACACATACTACCATGAGAGCCCCTATCTGTTTGAATCTGATTACTAAAAGCACTGCATGCCGCGTATTTTAATATCCTGTTGTTGAGCTGTTGGATTTGCTTCTCCCTTCTGAGTAGGTGTGAAATTGTTTCCAGTCTTAAGTGCAACGAGATACTCCCTCACACTAAGTGGGCTCCCTGCTGCATCCCCACCCTGACACTTTGGCTGAACACATTAAATAAATTGGCCTAACCTTACTGTTCGGAATTAGTTGGGTGCTTTGAATGTTTTCAAGCAGCAATAATTCTGTAATCGCTGGCCTCATTTGACCTCAAATCAATGTTATTTCAGAGATTGACTAGGTTTGCAAAGATACCTTCACTTAATACACTTCTTTTCACAGTGTTGGGCACAATGCAGCCTGTCATCAAAATGAAAAATGGTTTCTTGGTAACCTTGTATTACTAGGTAAATAATTAACGTACAAAGCACCATTCCAACATTAGTAAACGATAGCAGATCTGTGTTGGGCTGCTACTGATGCTCTCCAACATAGAGAAATAATAAAACTACAAAATAACTGGGCTTTAAATAATTATCCAGTTCTGACAAATAAATAAGCCGGAAGGAATCTCCAGGCACAGCTCACAGCTGGCTTCATTGATCACTTTAAACATCTATCTTTATCACAACTACCCAAATTGTGCAATGGATAACTTTATGAAGAGAACTTTTGCGAAGTATATGAACATATGGTTAAACAGGCCCTTGCATAACTGAGATCATGGATCAAACTGCAGGGAATATGGACAGTGCTAGGAAGCCTCAATATCCACACAAATTTGATGGATGCTGAATACTCAATCACACATGCTGCGAGTCTCTTGCTTGCATTTATATTGTTAATTTTTTTGCACTTTACAATACCCTTATTAAAAGTACCCAGCAGTTTCAACATGTAAGCAACTGAATGAGTTCTTTGGAACAGAGAGGTATTTCTGCAAAATCTGATTGGATAATCTTCTAAAAATCAAAGGCCAGACACAGCATAAACTGAAAAAAATTAGGACGTATACCTGCTCCAGTCATATTCTTTGTAAGAAGATAGTTTTACAGTTTAGCGATGAGGGCTCAAGGCTGCTTTGCCCTGAGCATTGGTAAGGTACTTCTTCTGGAAATGAAGAGAAGCTTGAAAACAAATAGCATGTCACAGGTGAGTTGTAAAGATGTAGTAAGCATTGGTTAAATCAAGGGAAAACTGCCTTGCTATTCTTGGAAGCGGTACCAAGATTTTTGATACTATCCTGAGAAGTGAGGGAGGTTGTCATCTAAAAGCAAAGACATTCAAAATGTTGAGTTTAAGTTTCTGAAACGGGACTATAAATACACATTTCTCTGACAAAAGAGGTCACAGTTGACATCCAAGTAAGTCCTGTAGTTTACTACTGCAAACCCATAAAATAAAATGATGTAACAGTATTTCTCCACGTTCACTGGCCACGGAGTAGCTTTACAATAAATACAAATTAAATGTTACTAAAGGGAAATGGTCAACCATTTCAGTGCTCAGATGTGTCAGTAATTACATTGCACAATGCACTCAAACTCACCGTGTTGTGCACATGAAAGACTACTCCAGAGGATGAATCCTGACACCCTGTGGAGAGGCCTCTTTGAAATGCTGCAAGATGTCAGCTCATATCTAGCTTTTGTGAAGCCACAGCAACCTTTATAATATAGCTCATGTTCCATTCCACTACGCATTGCTGCACAGCAACAATCGAAACGCTCTCCGCACGTGCGCTCAATAATATGATTTTCCTGACACTCTTGTCCAAAGTACTGTCCAATAATAGTTGTGATCACTGGATCTTCAGAACATAACGGAGAGAGGAACCTTGTTTTTGGTCTCCTGCTTTGTATCCATGATAAAACCAAGCTGCACTGACCCACAACAAAATCACGTCCCTCTCCATGAACGTAATTGGTACATCAAGAAACACAAAGTGAAAGCAAGACAATCATTAGTCGATTAAAATACATCTTTTTTTGCATTTGATTGGATTAAAATTTTCCAATGCACAAATTACCTGAGACTCAAGTATAAATACTGCAATATACCTGTTGCTTTCTCTATCAATTGCTATTATTGTCGATAGTAATAATTTCCCCCCACTCCTTCCACAACAACATGCACTTTCCAAACACGAGGCTAATCCAAAGTTTTTAAGGCAATTAACCCTGTTGATGAGTAAATTCAGCTTCAACATATCACTAAATGTTGAAGAAACACTGATTTGATGCCAGGCAGGAGTATTGCTGAATAATGAGATATAGTTCAAAATGCGTGTACTAGAACAGTGCCCTTTGATGCTTGCCCATCTCAGTAAAACACAAGGTTGATCATTAGAAAATCTACCTGAAGAAGTAAGACAATTTATCACTTGAGAAGAAAGCCACAATGACAGCACCCTAAGTATAAGAGGTGTCTTTTGCTTTAGGGACCTTATTGCTACAAACCAATCAGAAAGCTGGTACACATCATGAATCTACAAAGGGTAGATAGCCGGTGGTGTAGAGGCATCAGCACTGGACTTCGAGGCAGATGGTCCTGAGTTCAAAACCAGCCGGGTCTCATCCTGGGCAGCAGCAGTATCTGTGTGGAAGAAAGGCCTGGCAATCTACTTCTGTATCTTGCCATAAAAATCCCATGGACAACTAACTATAGGATCACCATAAGTCAACGACTTGACAGCACTCAACAACAAAGACAGATGGAAACAATGATCATTACCAATTTGCCCTTTAACTTGTAACAAACAGTACACATTCTACAGCTAAATAGCCTCAATTTTAATTGTTTACCCAATTTTGCTTTAAAGGATGCCTGAACAACAACTTGTCACAAATAATTTAGGTTTCATAGTTCCACTGAGATTTTTTTGAAGTCATTTAATTTCCCTCTTTTTCATTTATCTTTTTAAATCATTCCAGAAAATTGAATAAACATCTATTAGGCTCTATTTAATTTTTCTTTCAACCTCTCTAACCTCTTCTGAATGACCTTTACTAAGCCCTTCACAATGATCTACTAACCTTCGCAGGATAGTATTCATATTATACTCCCTTTGTGTATTAACCCCCATCTAATACGAATCCACAGTCAACACTTAGTTTTAACATTAATATTCAGGGCCCTTTTGTATAAAACACAGATAAGCATTTGTCTTTTATGTCTCAAGTGTGAGCTGAGATAAAAATGAAATATAGATAGATCTTGTCACTTACACTGGTTTATGAAGGTACAATGTAAAAGCCATTTCACCATCTCCGTGTGTACCTCCAGTCAGTGCTGGCTACGATGCAGCCTCGACGCCTTCATGGTCAAGCTCAATCTCATCTGCACCTGGTCACTTTTAGACACCAGATAATTCCAGGGGGGTCATTTTGGTTTATTTTTCCTTTTCTGTAACTGCAATAAATTACTATTCCACTGTCTGAAACCAACCAGGCATCAATTCTTGTCAGACCATGTGTTTACAAAAGTAAACGTTAGCCTGGGCAAGATTTGAGACCTCTCACACATGGAAACCTGAATTCATTTGCTTTGTAGAGTCAGTATATTCTTCACATTGTATTAGATTTTTAGTTTTCAATGATGTATTATTCCTTTCCAACACAAATTCTAAACATTTTAATGAAAATCTACATCCTTAATTGAGTAGTAAGAAATGCGGTACTACATTTAGCAACTTGTTGAATATTTAGTCATTGGATTCAGCTCTTGGTGTTTTGCAGTGATTTCCTCCACCTCAGATTTCTGCATCCATTTTTATATTGCAAGGCAAACATTTCTGTTTCCTTGGACTCAGCTAGCTGGTTAAATAACTATTGTTTTCTCTGGATGGATTTTGTTACAATGTCCATTTCTGAGTCATGAGAATGCTAAAGATCAAGCCTAATAGCTACCATTTGGCCATCAGGGGCTACAGATCCTCAAAGCATATGTACGTGTTCTGATTGGCATTCAAACTCCTTAAAATTCCCTGCCCACCAGTTGCCAGTAGGAGCGCAAGATGGAAACAAGCTGCTTGTTATTTAAGAGAAGTCAAGAGTATGATGGGAAACTCTTCACTAGATTTGATGATCATAGATATAAACAAACTCAAGAGGCTCAATGGGTGCGCAGACAAAGCAGTCTATCTGACTCACATCCCATCTACATCTGAAAATGTTCACCACCATCAGTACATATTGGCTGCAATTTTCACCATGTATAAAATGTGCTGCGGTTACTCTACTTCCCAAGGCCGCATCAAAGCACTTTCTGACCTGTAACTTTTGCTAACAAGATAGATGAAGGTAGGACCTTGTGAACACCAGCATCTGCATGTTCTCCTCTAAATTAACAAACCAACATCAGAAAAGGCTCACTATTCCCTTATGGTCACAGGGTTCTAGAAGTCTTCACTACAAACCTTGGAAGCCTCTACTACAACCTTCTGGGAGTACCCTCACTAGAAGATCTGCAAAGATTATAGAAGCCCCCTCATCACTCCCTTCACCTGCTTTATTTGATTAGGAGTTTGAGGAGATTTGGTATGTCACCTAAAACACCTGCAAATTTCTACAGATGTACCATGGAGAGGATTCTAACTGGCTGCATCACCGTCTGGTAGGGTGGGAGGTGGAGTGGAGGGGGCTACTGCAGAGGATCGAAGTAAGCTGCAGAGAGTTGTCAAATTAGTCAGCTCCATTATGGGCACTAGCCTCCATAGCAACCAAGGCATCTTGAAGGATCAGTGCCTCTATAAGGCAGCGTCCATTGCTAAGGACCCCCACCACCCAGGTCATGGCTTTTTCTCATTGATACCATCACAAAGGAGGTACAGAAGCCTAAAGGCATATGCTCAGTCATTCAGGAACAACTTTATGATGTGTAAACCATAGAAAGGATGCAGAGGAGATTTACAAGGATGTTGCCCGGATTGGGGAGCATGCCTTATGAAAACAGGTTAAGTGAACTCGGCCTTTCCTCCTTGGAGCGACAGAGGATGAGAGGTGACCTGATAGAGGCGTATAAGATGATGAGAGGCATTGATCATGTGGATAGTCAGAGGCTTTTTCCCAGGGCTGAAATGGTTGCCACAAGAAGACACAGGTTTCAGGTGCTGGAGAGTAGGTACAGTGGAGATGTCAGGGGTAAGTTTTTTACTCAGAGAGTGGTGAGTGTGTGGAATGGGCTGCCAACAACAGTGGTGGAGGCGAATACGACAGGGTCTTTTAAGAGACTCTTGGATAGGTACATGGAGCTTAGAAAAACAGAGGGCTGTGGGTAAGCCTAGTAATTTCGAAGGCAGGGACATATTCGGCACAACTTTGGGGGCCGAAGGACCTGTATCGTGCTGTAGGTTTTCAATGTTTCTATGTTTCTTCCCCTCTGTCATCCTATTCCTAAATGCACATTGAACCCACAAACACTACCTTACTACTTTTTTTCTTCCAATTTTTGCTCTACTTATTTAAATTAACCATTTATACATATATTTCTTAATGTAATTCACAGCTGTTTCTATATTATCATGTATTGCATTGTACTGCTGCCACAAAGTTAACAGATTTCACAACATATGCAAGTGATACTAAACCTGATTCTGAATCTAATTCTCAACAACAACTAGAGATGGGCAATTAATGCTCGCAATGCCAGCGATGATTAGTTATATTTAATATGACAAGCTCCTTTTTATTGCTATTATGTTAGAAGGAACCCAAAATAGTTTGCTGAAGTAACTAATGCCATTCATTTTTACATGTATTTGTACAATAATGTAAACTATTGATAAACTAGAGAAACATTCCACTAAACCAGCATCATTTTCATTATAAGTACAGCACTAATGACTATAGGTGCATTATCAAAATGATTCACCACCTTGAAGCACTGGGATAGAATCATGGTAGCAATGCCTGTACCTGGCATTCAGAAAGATGATCAAATTAAATGGTAGCTTGTCATAGCCAGATACTCCATAGACAAGGCAATATATACAAAATGCTGGAGGAACTCAGCGGTATACTCCATAGACAACTTCATGTTTCCTCACTGCATTCCATTCTTACCTCAAAATTGAAGTCTGACAGCAAGACTCTTCTGTCAAGACAGCTTCTCACATCCCAAAACGTTTTTCACTTTGTTCCCTGCTACAGGCTAATCTTAAAGCCATAATTTTTCTCGTCATACTTGGTTCGGTCAGATAAGGTAAGAATTCTGCAGCTAACAGGACAGCTGCAGTAACACATTCATAGCTTTTAGTGTCTGGAACAGGTTCATAAAAAAAAAGCTAGGAGCAATTTACAACAAATTTAAATGTGCAACGCTTTGACAGAAAAAGCAGAGAATGTTTTGTCCAATCCATTACCTAGCTCAGATATTAATATAACAAGCCTTTCTAATACATCAGATGCAGACTTTTGTACTCAGTACTCTGTAGACATTTGGATTATTACAGAATGAGAACAAGCAGGAAAGTGATTAGATTAGCCCTGATCTTCTTGATTGACAGCGCATGCTTACTCTATATTCCTATATTTTAACATCAGATAGTGTATCCCACAATAAGAAATCCTGAAAATGATTCATTTAATTCTGAAAGCTCTGTTGCTCAATAAAATGACTATATTCATCATCCTATGAAACAGAGGCTGATATCTCAAATCATATGCTTAAATAATTTATCTTCAAATGATCTGAAATCCCCTTTTAAGATCTACCTGCTACAAAGGACCATTACTGAACCTATTCTAAACTCTGTTTCCTCGTGTGGCTTTATATTTTCACCCTATAGAATACATTTCAAAGTTCAAAATAAATTTATTATCAACGTACATACAGCATATGTCACTACAAACAATTTATTTTATTTTATTTTTCATTCATTTTTTGCACTTATTTTAATTTTTGATTTAGAGATACAGCACAGAATAGGCCCTTCAAGCCACACTGCCTAGCAACCCCTAACAACCCTTTTCTTGTGGGCATTCATGAGAAGCATGGCAGAATCAATGAAAGACCACACCCAATAGTATGGACAACAACCAATGTGCAAAAAACACCAAAGAATGCAAGAACAAAATAAGCAAAAAAACCAAAATAACAATAAATAAATATAAAAAAGTGAGTTGTAGAGCCCTTGAATTGAATCCACTGGTTCAGGGAACAGTTCAGTGAACGGGGTGAGTGAAGATGAGTGAAGTTATTCACTCTGGTTGAGGGATAATAACTGTTCCTGAACTTGGTGGTGTGGGTCCTGAGGCTCCTGTACCTTCTTCCTGATGGCAGCAGAAAGAAGAGAGCATGTCCTGGATGGTGTGGTCCTTGTCAAATTTTTAGATGATATGCTGAACCTTCGCAAACTTCGAAGAAAGCCATGCTTTCTTCATTAAGGCACTTCCATTCTGGACCCAGGAACAGATCTTCTGAAGTGATACCGCAGAGGAATTTAAAGTTGCTGACCCTCTCCACCTCTGATTCTCTGATGAGGATTGGCTCACAGACCTCATCCTGAAGCAATAGTCAGTTCCTTGGTTTTGCTGATATTAAGTGCAAGGTTGTTGTGTGACACAATTCAGCCAGATTTTCAATCTCTCTCCTAGATGATGATTCATCACCACATTTGATTTGAACTACTTTCTTAGAAGTTTGTGAATATTCGACATGCCATCTAAAATTTTGTCAAAGACCATAGCATCAGCAAACTTAAATATGGCGTTGGAGCTGTGCTTAGCCTCACAGTCATAAGTATAAAGCGAAAAGAGCAGGGCTAAGCACACAGCAAATGTCATTTCTAAATTAAGTAGGTATATTATATTTTAATTCTGTAAGCTCTTGCTGACAATAAATATATGAAATCGTGACTTGCCACATTTTCCCCAGACAGTTATTCCAATATAAAATTATGAAGCCAGACATTGCTTTGCATCCAGGAGTCTGTATAACATCCAAACACAAAGACACAAGCCTCAGAAAGACTAGCGGTGAGGCCCACTGCCACACTGGAGTGCATCCTGGAACATAAAGCTGAATGAAGTGAAAGAGAAATGAATCTTCAACATGAAACAGCAGTGGGACAGTGATTCTCTTCATTTGCTTTTTCCCCTCAGCAGTATTAATGTGCAAGCGCTAAGGACTACCAGCCTCAGAGTTCCATTCCCTTCTGAAAGCTGCTGTTTATGATTTAGATCTCCACCTCAGCTTTCACAACAGCTGTGACTTTTATTCAATATCTTCATTTCCAAATGTGGGCTGCACCGAGCTCACGTCCCCTATCCAGCTTCAGTGACCATAACTCAGTGAAGTAGTTGACAGGCTTGTGCAATGACTTGTTTCAAATGTGAAGTGAAATCAATACACACTCTGTTTACTTCTAATGACTTTAGTCTGGAGATCTGCACCCAATTCAGTCCGTCCTAAATCAAAAAATTATTCAGAGCCACCTGACCAAAGATGGCTGAGTGAGCAACTGTGACTGTGCAACCCACGTTCCATTAAATTTATTGCACTGCTTACTGAGGTGTGATTGCCACATCTTGAAATGCTATAATACAAAAAAAACTCTTTCCCACTGCAGTTTCTGAGCCGTATCCTCTGTCACTGAGCTCCAGTTGACACATCATTCTCAATATTTTGCAAACATTATTAGCACCTTAATGGGCACTGAACATTAGCCTCTGATGTAGACATTATATTACTTGTTTTGTCAATAGGTTAGTTAAAAATTTAAAAAAAAACTATGTTTCCAGTTCCCAAGATGTCCAATAATACAAAGGTTTAAGCAATCATCCCTTTCACATTTGAGGCAGTCCATCTCACTCGATGCTGAATCTCTTCTCAGCTCTCAGCCCCAACCCTCAAGGCTGACCTCTACACAACCACATACAGAGTAATGGGAGTCCTTACTCTCTATAGCTAAACAATTATAGACAATTTTTTAATATGTATACAGCCCTTAGCCAAGAAGATCTTATTTTCAGGTCTCTTCATTGAGTCTTGCCAAGGCTTGCCACTCACTCTATGGATACTTTGACCAGATGGAAATCTCCACGGGCACATTAACAGGTGGACCTCCATATTCAGTCAGATGTCACCTCAGCTGTCCCAGCTCCATAAGTTGGCTCTCTTCCTGAGAGTTTCATACAAGACTGTGTGTTTAGAAAGACCTCAATGGAGCAAAGAAGCTCAAAGCAATTCACAGGATTTCAGTCCAACAAAATCTGGCACTGAGCTATCAATCTGGTCCAAGGAGCATGGTAAGAAACATCTTAAAATAGGGAACCAAATCAGAGGGGTGAGTGGTTGAGGGATGGAATTTCACGGCTTTAAGGTAAGGGGAAGGAAGTTCAAGGGGGATATTAGAGGAAGGTTTTTCACTCAGAGAGTGGTTGGTGCATGGAATGCACTGCCTGAGTCAGTGCGGGAGGCAGATACACTAGTGAAGTTTAAGAGACTACAGACAGGCATATGGAGGAATTTAAGGTGGGGGTTATATGGGAGGCAGGGTTTGAGGGTCGGCACAACATTGTGGGCCAAAGGGCCTGTACTGTGCTGTACTGTTCTATGTTCTATGTTCATACTGTAGAGCCTTAACAATTACAAGGTATAACTACCAGTAGTGGTGCAGTTAAATTCAGGAATGACCAAGAGGCTGAAGTTGAAAGGATGCAGACACTTTGCAAAGTTACAGGCCACTAAAGACAGTCACAAAGTAATGGATGGACAAGGTTACGACTCAGATCTCAGTTAGGTGGATCTTACTCATCTATACTCCAGCTCTTTGGAATCCAATAGAAGCTTCCTCACTTCCACATTTTTGGGTGTGAGTAGGCTGATTTTTTTCAGCAAATGGGTTGCTCCTCAGATCGCACGCAGTCAGCTGACTTGCTCCTTGGCTCTGCGGCCCTGGGCTTCAGCTTGAAATCATGGACAGTCAGATTAACGGCTGGGACTTCCCATCCATTAGATTTCACAGTTTGTTATCTGCCCCGTTAAAAGAAGACACATAACAACTGAATTGTAAAATATTCGCGGTGCATGATGTGTGAAGAAAATAACGAAGTTAAAAAAGTCAGCTCCGATAATTCATATCATCCTTTCTTCACTGCACCTTGCTTGTAACTGTGACACTAGATTCTACGTTCTGTTATAGCGTTTCCTTTTGTATTACTTGGGTGTACTTATGTTTGGAAAGATCTATCTGGGTTTACAAATAAAGCCAACTGCCAATTGTTATATAAACGCTATTAATATTTAAAAGCAAAGTGAATAGATCAGTTAGGACTAGCTTGGAAGTTCTTCAGCATCTGGAATAGGTTCACTGCAGCAAGACAACAAAGGCTTTTACCAAGAGCAAGAAACAGCAGCAGACTACTGTGCAGGAAATCCAAAGAGCAATAGATCAGAGTTAGAACACATTTAACTCCTCAAAGGCCTTTCCTCCACAATGGAAAATAGGTAGGTCATGGGCCCAGTTCATTGGGTCATGGGTGACAGATCAAACGATTGCTCGTGGAAATTCTAACCTTGTCGTGCAAATAAATTTTGAGCTCCATGATAGAATTTACAGTTTGCCCTCTTCTGAAACTGACATAAGGAAGTTTCACTGAGACCCCAGCTTCCTTGGAGGTAAAAATAGCACTGAAATCTCTCTGAGAAGTACATATTTATATCTGTATTGAAACAGACTCTCTGATCATAATCACATTGCTTTGTGTGGGATTTTGCTACATACATGGTGGCAGCTGTATTGCTTCTGGTGGAAGAGAAACTGCACTGAAATTGCAGATAAGTAGCTGTAAAGCTCTCCAGGGTGTGAAAGGTGCAAGTTCTTTCTTTCCAGATTCTCAGCCATTTCTAACCTTCAGGTATCTTGAAACAGACTGCATGTTTCACATGTCAACAGGGCCATGAAACTATTGCCTCGTCACCATTAACCTTTGCTCTTATCTGCTGAGGCGGTTTCAAAGCCAGGCCTTGCTTAATTTGTCTTCTTGTTCTCTGCACGCTGCCAAATGTAAGGTCTGCATTTCATTCTTGGAACAGGCCACTAAACAGTGAACTAACAGAACTGAAGCTTTAATTCAAAATTGTTTCAACAGCATTTGGATCTCGGCTTGAGAGCGAATTCCATGCATTAGAATAGACAAATAAACTGAAAGTTTGGGCTGATATTTCAGTTCCCACCTTCTCATTTGTTGTGGTCAGTGTCATCGAACAGCGAGAAGTGTTTATTAAGGTTGCTGATAGAAGAAAACAGACACAAGCTTCAGTGCAGACTACTTCCTGCAGCACTGTTATCAACAACTACCTCTGACCTTTGAACTCCATGTCATCTCCTCAGAGTCAACAATGAAAGAAGCTGTGGATGACTCAGTCACAGGCAGATGTTGATAAGCAGAGCCATCAGAGATACCATTGCATCAGGGCAATGCTGACGGGGAATCGCAATCTGCTTTGTGTATCTGTATTGACTATCTTCAAGGTGAATGGAGGAAATTAACTGCCTGTTCAACACAGTAATATTGATTTCTGAATTCTGAAACTGGACAATGTTTGTTTTTAGAGAAGTTCTTCCATATGTTACAGTTGTCCCTTGGCAGAAATCATTCCCCTATAGTGTCTATGAGATAAAAAAAAGATCTGAATAACAGCAGGAACGTTAGGCAGGGGAGTGAGATGCCAGATGGAGGAATAATGTGATAAGTCTTCTGATCTGCGGACACACATTAGCTTAATGGTGTTTCCATGTATACAACAGAAACTGTTTCCCCATCCTCTGCCTGGATGCCGGCTGACCATATGTATCCAAAGGGCACACAGCTCAGTAGGAACATTTACAAACAGCCATGTTCATCTTTATTTAGATCATGAAGGAATCTTTGTTTATTTTATTTCCCATGCAGTAAAAAACAGAACATTTCTATCAGCTAACTAATTTTATTTGCTAGCTTCAAGTGGACCCTGCTGTTACATGAAGATGCTTCTGTAGTCTAACCATCACATTCATGTGAAGTTCTGTGCTGGAATACGGTGTCTTGAGCACCAACGACCATTTGTGTGTACAATACCTTCCCCATACAGGGATTCCTGTGTCAGCCAAATCCTTGAGACTTAATGATCTCCTTGAGTATTTCTGCACCACGTAAATAAGAGACCAGACAACACAAAGTATTTACTTTGCTATACAACACTGTTGGACAACTCAAAACCATTAAAAACATTGTAAAAGAAACCCCGTCTTGCTTATTCCACTTCCAGATCTTCCCTGACAATTTGATTGCCCTAGCCACCATTGCATCATCTGTTTCGGTGTACAAAACATGTGAACCTGAGATACCTTCACCATTTTGGATTGCTGCCACACGTCTCCTGAGAAATCGGATCACACAGACCTGCTTTGTTCAGCACTGTGCAACTGTGCATTGATTAAACCATGAGTAGCTGGCCTTTGTGACATGCTGTGGTTTAATTTGAGCTAATTTAGCCTGCTCAGGTAACTAAGCAAACCAAATGACGGAGTGCTGTTGTTGCTGCCACTTGGGAAGTGGTGTCCACGTCTTCAGTAATATAGTTTGAAGAAGAATTTTGATGCAACAGGCCATAAGGCCTTGCACCGAGTCAGGTCTACTGGACTAATAGACCTTTAAGGGTGCCTTTCAGACCCAGATGCATGTTCAGGAATACATGCAATTTTCCCTGCACTGTTCCTCTTTAAGCATGGTAGGGGAGATTGAACCATATTGTCCAGAGGTGCAGTTGTTGAGCACTGTGAGGACTACCTGCTCCTAATCTCAGTGTTGATGGTTCAGAAGGTTTCCTAAATGTTCTAGCCACCTTCCCCACACTGCAGTGTACTGCAGTGTACTCCACCCAACACCTTCCTCCACCCCACCTGTATCACGATCTCAGGCATCCCTGAACCCCGCCCCTCCAAACCCCTGAAGCTGCCAGCCTTCTGAATCCTAACCCCCTCACACACTGTCCTCTGAACATATAATCAGGAGAAAAATTACAAAAAAATCCAAAAATGTGCATTGGCGATTTTGTTTTAAATAGCCCTTACTTGCAAGCTAATTTCAATGTAGTGGTGCACCTATACCATTTCTATGATACAGGGATTTCTACTTAATATTTTTATAGTGTTCTTGTGCATTGAAAGAGAATGATTATCCAGGCATCTTTGATTAGTTACACATCACACATCCAAATGACACTTCACCCATCCAGTATACTCGGAATGATTGGTAGCAGCAGCTCGGCTGTTACAGCTAGGATAGTATCAGTGCAAAGCAAGATGCCAGATGTCAATCTAAAGAAAAAAGATGAACCTCCAAGATTTCTAATGCCTCCTTTCTAGCTCCCCAACTGGAGAATGACACAATTAAAAGCTCCAAGGCCGGCTTCATCAGAGATCCTCTTCAAATTGAGTACAGGAGTTAGGACCATATTGTACGAGATGCTGGAGTATAGTGTACAGTTTTAGTTACCCTCTTATAGATGAGGCATCATTAAAGTGGAAAGATTTGAGAAGATGCTGCTAGGACTTGAGGCCTTGAGTTACAGGGAGAGGTTGGACGGACTAAGTCTTTATTCCTTGAAATGAAGAAGGTTGAGGGGCGATGATATTGAGGTGCATAAAAGCATGAAGGGTGAATGAACATACAGTCGTCTTTTCCTCAGCAAAGCAGAACTAAAAACTAGAGGGCACAGTTTTAACAGGAATGTAAGGGCAGCTACCTCACACACAGGGTGATTCCTATTGTATATGAATGAGCTGGCAGAGGAAGTGGCTGAAGCAAGTACTATAACAACATATAAAAGACATTTGGGTACGTACATGTAAAGGGATATGGGCAAAATGTGGGTAAATGGGACTAGCGTTGTCAGCTCCCTTGCCTGGTACAGACAAGGGTTGCTTCCATGATGTATTACTCCACAAGTCAAAATGGCACACTGAAGGCATGGGCTCCACCTCCCAAGTCCCAACAACTACAATCCAACAATATTGATGCTCAGTGTTTTAGGAAGGCTTTCAAAATCTTAGGGCTGAGGTACATGAAGCATGGGTACCAATGGTGGATCAGTTAAAGTGGGGCTATGCTATCCTCAGACTATATGACTTGGACATGGCATGATATGTAAGAGACAGAAACATAGATTTAAGGCTTCCAGTAACCACTCCCCTCTGTATAACAGCCCTCCACCCTTTTTGTCTCACTTCTTTTCATCTCCTTCCTTATTCTCGTGATCTGACCATCAGCTCCCTCCGGTTCCAACCCCCTTCCCTTTACTCCACTATCCTCTCCTATTAGATTCTTCTGCTTCAGCCATTTACTTCTTCCAGCTTCTGCTCCCAACTTCTCACATCAAACCCTTCCCCTACCTCCTCACCTTCTCACCTATCTTATACTTCTCCCGTCACCTTTCTATTCTGGCTTCTGCCCTCTTCCTTTCCAGTCCTGATGAAGGCTTTCAGCCTAAAATATTGACTGTTTATTTCCCTCCATAGATACAGCCTGACCTGTTGAGTTCTCCCAACATTTTGTGTTTATTGCTCAAGATTTCTAGCATCTGCAGAATTGCTATGCCTTTAGGGCAAGCTAACACCTTTAATGTTAGGACCCAGTGTAGAAACAAATCCAGAGTGCTAAAAATCTCCACTTGGCATCAAGTTGCTTGATAAGTCTTGAGCATACAATTAAATTGTGCTGACTTCACTTCAGTTTTTGGTAGTACGCCTAACTGAGCAGGAAAGATTAAAAACTTTATTTCATTTTTCATTGGACTTCTGTAAACCTCAATGTGAAATGGTAATGACTCATGCTACTTAAAATGGAAGTAACACAGAATTTTTACTGGGAAGGAGTTGTGTTCTAATTTATGGCATGACTTCCCCGAATTCTGTTTAGAGATGGTTAATTTCAAGAGACACACAAGTCATCTTGGATATTGATTAGGACAATTAGTTGAAGTAGCAGGCAAGACAGCCATTAATACTGTACTCATATACATCATATTAATTCCGAGGCAATAGGGAGCCATTGAACTTACCCCACAGTGGTTTGCAGTGAAAGTGCAAGAGTGATTTTTATTTGAAATGCCTGGTGAACCAGATTGGAAATTGGGATACGGAAAATGAAGCCAACAGGCACATTAGAAAATAAAAAGGGCAAAGGAAGAAGTCAGACCCTGAGAGTGTGTGAGACACAATGAGGCTGCGAATTTCAGGCTACTCAACAAATTCATTTGCAATCACAGTTTCAGGAGTAGGCAATTCAGCCCATCGAACCCATTCTGCCATTTAACACTTCCATTTGCTCATCTTAGCCCACCTATAGTGCATGTGAATTTCACCCAATTTCAAATTTACCTAGTGATCAGTGAGTGTACAGATGAGTATTAAAAATCTAAAATTATCTTTAATTAATTAGCACTCAATTGCGCCTGGGCTTGGGCAACCATATTTCATTCACAGTATGATAGTTACAACATTAACATAGAAATGGAATAAAATGGATGCTATTTTCCCCAAGCAACAATGATGCCACATGTTCACCAAACTGGAAAAAATGACTGACAAAGATTAGAGACACCAATTCCATATCCATGCTCGGAATTATACTTCCAGAACTTAGGAAAGGCAGCGGCTGTTTGAACAGTGTGACTTGACCAAGTAGGCAATGGGGAGATGTAGAGGATTGATCTGTGCAGTGAAATAAGTGCATAATGATACATTTTACTGGAAGCTGGGATGCAATTTTCCCTTTAAAAAGGGAATACTTAAGAAGGAACACTGTAAGGAAAGAACAGGAAACTGGAATCCTCTTTCAAAGAGTGCAAAATACAGAGACACATTGTGGTACATGGGCTCTTGTGCAAAATGCTTCGTGGTCTATTACGGAACACCAACCTCAGCCATGATTTAGTAAGGTTGAATTACTGAGATGGAGAAATTTTCCTGTCAATATTTTCACCTTTGTTCAATTTCAGAAGACAATAAAACTCACCTGACTCTAATCCATCAACCTCAAGTTTCCTCAGAGAGATCCCTTTTGATATGTGTACTCCAGCAGATGATTTCCACAAAATCCAGACTGTCTACATCTTCTATCTATACACATAGGTTTCTAGCAAAGCGTTACCAATCAACTTCACTGCTTATTCTTCTCCTCCTTAATACATGGATATTTCTGCCAACAGTGGGAATCCATCACAGCAAACACTGATAACTCAACAAGAATTGAAAATAAAACCTCAGAATCTGAATAATGAGGGTTTGGGAGGGCAGTACTGAGAGATGAATGCTTAAAATGATGCAAAAACTATGTGCTGTTAGAATAAGACAAACAGGCGGAAGTATTAAGATCCAGTCACTGGGAGCAGGTTGGAAACTGCCTGGTTGCTAACTACTGCATGAATAATAAGGTCTTCCAACCCCTTGCACTGAATTTATCCAGGAAAAGAGCTGACCCTGAATTCAATCCCAGGTGATAGCCTCTCCATTGTCTGCTTTCCAACTCTGACCTTCTCAAAGAAGTAAAAGCTTCTCCTAAACACTCTGGAGAAGAACTGGTTCTGACCACCAGATGATCAGACTATGATACTATTTGTATTTTATATTAAAACCTCTAAATAATCATGAATTACATAAGCAAAACCAGGAGACTCATCATTTTAGAACACACCACTCTGATTGACCTTACACAGCATACAATGCATGGTCCAGTGCATATTCTGGGAACACTGAGCTCTTGCCATTGTTTATCAAGCTGGAGGACCCTGGAATGATCCTGCCACCTTCCGGTTCATGCCAGGCCCAGAAACCTGCAGTTAACACAGAGCAAAGAGTTAAAGGGCAGTCCATAATGGAGAGATCACTTTGAAAGTGGGTAAAAGGCATGTCATCCCATTGACTGCATGATCCTTGAAGTCTATATAAACCAATTATTTTTCTCCAAAGGTTTAATATTTTTCCACAGTCATTGTATAATAAATAACCAACCCTAGATTTAACTCATTTATTTATGATGTTTCTGTACAATTTTAACATAAAGCAGCTCTTTGTGGGCTAAATTACATCGGGATCTATTAGTGGACATTGGGAAGTTAGAAGAGCTGCAAGTGCAATTTGCCTCAGCAGCTCAGCATGTCATCCGATATGCAGCGATCATTTCCGTAATGATCAAGCTACGTTATTGCAGTAAAGTACAACTTGGGACTTCCTAAAGGTCTATCCTAAATGGTTTATCAGCATGTAAATGCAAGCAGCAAACCAGGCAGTGGATCAGGAAAGAGAAGTGAATTATAGAGCTTCCAATCAATATCCATATTTACCTCGCTACATCTGCTAGACTGATACTTTTCTAGACCAGAATATATGTACGCAGAGCCCTTGCTGTGTGTCTCCATCAGTGATTGCGACATTTCTATGCTATACACTTAAGTTCAATATGCTACAATGAAATGTCGGCTAAATTGTTTAGCTGATACCTTACAGCCCAAGCATGGCATGGGCTACAAACAGAAGGCTGGGTTTCCTGGAAGTGGTGTCACAGCCTGTAGATTATTGCGGCTTGCTTCTTCTAGGTTTTCCCTCACCTAAGTAGCAGCCCTTGCTACAGCTGTTTCATTGCTGCGAGATATTCTTTAAGATCGGATGACTTACCAGCTCCAAACAAGTTCTGTTTTATTGCATGAATCCATGACACTGCTTTTAATAGATGCTTGTGCAGTTTTGCAAGTGTTTTCAGGGACTGAGCAAGGCTCATTGCAATACACAGCATGCTTAACCAAACAAATGAAATGAAAACAGAAAATCCTGAAAATAGTCAGCAACTAGGCAGTGTCTGTAGAAAGAGAGACAGAGTAAACATTACAGGCCGATGTTCTGACAAAAAAAAACTTCATAAGATTATCTGAAAATACCGAGATTGAACTTGCACCCATAACTTCTCCTAGAAGCTTGTTCCACACTCTCACCACCCTGAGTGAACAAGTTCTCCCTCGTGATCCCCCTAAACACTCCACATTTCACCGTTAACCCATGACCTATTTCTCCTCTCGCCCAAACTCAAGTCGATAAAGTTTGCTTGCCTTTACCCTATCTATGCTGCTCATAATTTTACATACCTCTATCAAATCTCCCCTCATTCTTCTACGCTCCAGGGAATAAAGTCCTAACCTATTCAACCTTTCCCTATAACTCAGGTCCTCAAGTCCTGGCAATATCCTTGTAAATTTTCTCTGTACTCTTATTACTCTGTAGTCTTATTGATATCTCTCATGTAGGTAGGTGACCAGAACTGCACACAATACTCCAAATTAGGCCTCACCAATGTCTTAGACAACCTCAAAATAACATCCCAACTTCTATACTCAATACATTGATTAATGAAGGCCAATGTGCTAAAAGCTTTCTTCACAGCCTTATCTACCTTTGATGCCATTTTCACAGAATTAAGATGCATATTCCCAGATCCCTCTGTTCTACCATACTCCTCAGTGCCCTACAGCCCACTGTGCAAGTCCTACACTGGTCTGTCCTCCCAACGTGCAACATTGCATTACGTTCCATCTGATATTTTCTGGCCCATTTTTTTTCCAGATGCTCCAGATCTCACTGCAAGCTTCAATAGTCTTTCCCATTAACCACTAGACCACCGAACTTCAGTGTCATCCACAAACATGTTGATCCATTTCACCACAAACTTCAGTTAATGCTCCTATCTCACTCCCTAGTAGGAGATCCAGAATCTCACTCCCACTAGTTGGGACCTTAAGGAAGCTTTACTGAACGCACCTATCCCATCCAGCCCTTTTACAGCACGGCAGTCCCAGTCAATATGTAGAAAGTTCAAATAATTTATTATCTCAACCTTATTATTTCTTACAGTAGTCTGCAATCCCTCTTCAAATTTGATCGCCTAAATCCCAAGGATTGTTGGGTGGTCTATAATATAATCCCATTAACATGGTCATAACATTTTTTTCCATAGTTCCACCCATATAGCTTCAGTAGACAAGCTCTTTGGTCTGTCCTGTCTGAGCACTGCCATCATATTTTCCCTGACTAGTAACACCACCCCTCCCCCTTTAACCTCTCCCGCACTATTACGATGGAATTCTGAACATTGGGCTGCCAGTTCTGCCCCTCCTGCAATCAAGTCTCAAAGGTTTATGGGGAGAATGTGCAGAGACTCCTTACAGACCATGTCCAAATTGAACTCTGTACTCAGCAACGCCCAAACTGTAATAGCTACTGTGGTGTTTAGCCTTGTTTCTCTCTCTAACCTGCTGAGCCTTCCCAGCATTTTCTGCTTTTATACTGGACAACAGCCCTTTAATAAGCTGATGCTCATTACAGCTGTGCTGACTATTGATCTGTGATCTGCTGGGCATATGAACCTGACTGCATTTTCTGTTCCAAAGAAACAGACAGGGAAAAGGATGTAAATGATTTTGGAAATAGTACATGGACAGCCGAAGTAGTGCTGCATTCTGAGATTACTCAATCCGCCCCATTCCTTGACATGGCAAAAGCAGGCCCTCCTCTTCAACAGGAATCCTTGCGAGTGGGCTTGTTTTGAAGCCCACAGCAACCTCAACATCAGCAAGTTTCAGTGAGCAGCTGAGGTGTGAATCATGGGACTGGAGGCTTCTTATAGAAAATAGCGTTATGGAGTAAGAGATGTTTCAAGTCGACAGCCACGCACCTGTTGCATATCCATGTGCAGCTAAAGATATCAGCTGCTCCATTCTCCTCTGCCAAGCAAAAAGCAGTCAATGAAAGACAGATTCCGCTTGAGCTCTGTAACTCGACACCAGTCGACCACAGCAAAATTGGAATAAAAAGTGAAAAGGGCAATATTGCAGCAAGATGCCAGGATCTCACTCCATTTGTTACTTTTTCAGTATTTGTAATAAATTCAGTTTAGCTTATTCTGTACTTAACCAAAAAGCAGAAAAAGTGATAAATTATAATTACTGATTGTATTTAGAAGAGAATAAAAGTTGGAGTTTATTGAGAATGGGGTTTACTTTAAATATTGGGTGAATTGAAAGGTCACATTTATTGAAAACATTAATGGATGAATGGAAAGTCTGAGCCTGTCCCCTGATTAAATGTCTGCTTGATCTTGTCTATATTACAAGCATGCAGTGCCCTGGAGCCATTCAATCAATGGCTCTGCACAGATTAGACCTGTCAGGTTGTGCCTGCGAGTTTACAGTGAGTGCTTGCCTGAGTGCCTTTAATCCTGCGAGTTTTTTTTTAAAAAGGTCACGACTATCTTCAACAAAAGTTGACTTCCTGCTGGGTCCCACCAATCATAAGAAGTTTCTTTTTTTTAAAAAAAAAATTCAGAATAAGAAAATACAAAAGATTGGGGCAAACAGATATCCATGAAATTTTTTTCACTCTGGAAAATAGAGAAAAATAAATTGATGCTAACCATGAAAGCACCAGAGCACCACCCTGAACTTCATCTCTAAAGTGACTCAGTCTTTTAAAGAAATTATTCTCAGAATTTCTCATTTTCCAAAACACTTTACAAAGTAAATTTCACTTAAAGTTCTAATGTTAACCTGTGGACAATTATGGCAGCTGACATACAGTAAACCAGTACACCTGCTCATTAATGCAAATATCTAATCAGCCAATCATGTGGCAGCAATTCATTGCATAAAAGCATGCAGGCATGGCCAAGAGGTTCTGTTATTGTTCAGACCAAACATCAGAATGGGAAAGAAATGTGATCTAAGTGACTTTGACTGTGGAATAATTGTTAGTGTCAGATGGAATAGTTTGCATATTTCAAAAACTGTTGATCTCCTGGAATTTTCATGCACAACAGTCTCGGAAGTTAACAGAGAATACTGGGAGAAACAAAAGGAAAGATCCAGTGAATAGCAGTTATGGACAAAGATGTTGTGTTAATGAAAGAGGTCAGAGGAGAATGGTCAGACTAGTTTAAATTGACAGGAAGGCAACAGTGACTCAAATAGCCATGCGTTACATCAGTAGTGTTCAGAAGAGCTTTGCTGATCACATAACACGTCGAAGCTTGAAGTGGATGGTCTACAGCAACAGAAAATCACACCGAGCCCCACTCCTGTACCTAATAAGGCAGCCGCTGAGTGTTCATGATTGTCCTCCAAAAAAACAAAGAGATGCCTGTCTGGAAAATTCAGTTCTCTGATGTTAGTTGAGGAATAAACATTAGCATAGGTCATGGCTTTGCTCTGTTTCCAGCACATAAAGGAATCCTGGTGCAGACAAACCAGGGGGATTGGTTTAATGTTTCACAAGAACCCCTCACAGTTTTGTTGCAGCCCTTCAGCACTGCAATTCAGCAATTGCCTAGATCATGTGCACAATTCCTTTGATCCATAACCAGTTAATTCAGCATCAAGGGTTTTATTCCTAAGTACCACAAAAAGGTGTCTCCTCATGTTAGATGGAAGCCAGAGATAAGTTGTGTAAACTTATTCATTTGAAAATTAATAGATTGTGTATTTTAATATCATTTTTCTTGTATTTACTGTTAAAAATTTCTGGGACAGAGAATTAGACTTGCTGATAGAAGCAAAAGCAGTGCACTAATGGATGTCTCTGCAGGAACTCGCTGACTTTAAATAAACTAGTACCTCTGTTAAAGTGGCAGGCAGAGGAATGATCTGTGCACATGAGATGGCATGAGGGCCAATAAAATTTCATATCTTTGGTTTTCACTGATTCACTGATAACATTTTAACAAAAAAAATAATGGGATTGCAGTGGCTGCTACATGGTCTTTTGATCTCCATTAGATGGTGTCTGGCCGCATTATTTTCACCTTCTGTTGTTAATTATATTGTGCTCCTCCAGAGAGGATCTGTTAAACTAATTTAGATTCCATCCTGAAGGGGTCATCTGTTAAAGTTTGCAGTTGTTTCTCTTCACCCTTCACCACATCATTCTATCCCTTAAACTTTCCATAACTGAGTCAGATTAAATCAAACGTGGACTGTGAGCTCAGTGAAATCTACAATAAAATAATTCCCGTTCAGTTTGAACAGTAGTCCCGTGTCAAAGGAGCACCTGCAAGAGAAACTAGAGAAATCTGTGTTTGTAGGTGTATAATTTTTTCCACGATCCCAATAAAAGAAGAAGGATATCTTGGTCGATCTATATGCCGTTCTCCACTGGTAATTTGTCATTTATATTTAGGTTATCTTGAGCCCATAAATAAAGCAGCCTGTTTAATAGTGATGATGTTTTCAGGCTCAGTGAATAGACTGGAAATGCTGGAGTTCGGTGGATTGAGATGCTAATCTGCATGAGTTTATGTCCACAGAAGCTATGAATCAGGTGCACGTGACTGACTCCTTGACAAGAATTTCCAATTGCCACTCCAAATGTGTATAATAAAATGAATCATCCTAATGTTGTTCACAGATATACTAATCCAGATATCCCGGCCCCAAATATCCTTACGTTTCTGATAGCTGGGAAGCTCAGTTGCTTCTCCCAGAGAGTGGTGCACCTGTGGAATTCTCTACTAAATAAAGTCTTTCAAACCAAATCATTAAATCTACTCAAGATGGAGTTACTAGTGCTACACAGATCAAGGGAGCTGGGGAGAATGGGATACTGAGATCAGCCATGAAACAAATTGAATACCACAGTAAACTCAGTGGGAGTCGGGGGACAACAGCCTATTTCTACTCCTATTTCCTGCAATGTTGGCTTCCTCGCCCTTGCACGGCATCTCCAGCTCTTGAGCAAAAGGTCAATAGGTGGGCAGATTAGGTTCCATGGCTAAACTATTAAACAAGCATTGCTCTGGCAAATGTAACTACCTGAAAACACTACTCCATTCTAACAATTGGCACTCCAAACACTTCATTACAATGCAGGTTGAACGGGGGTACATGTGTTAGATTGTCCACAAGAAAACTGATTTAGACTTCATCATTTTAATTCTCAAGAATCAAATAAATACATCTTATAATCAATATATTTTCTGCTATTTCTCTGATTTACATTGAGCAAGCATTCTCTCATTTATTCTTTCGTGAAATTGTTTTAAATTTTCTCTTACAGGCGGAGTGGGATATCCAGATTGAATTGGTGAGCAACTGTACTCTGATTTACCCTGTCACGTTTGTCCTGTCTTCTGTCAAGCTGGATGTGATTCTCCAGCATTGAGACATGACCAGGGCATTAAACATAACTGCTGAGTGAACATATTCCTACTCAGATCATCCAACAGGAAAAGAGAGCCACAGTTTCCAGCTTCAGGAAGTCAGTGACCACTTGTGGCGTAAAAGTACTCTCCTGTAATCCTGAAATAAACTATCAGCTTCCCCTCTGCCACTGGCAATCCCAGCAGCTGTGAGCTCTCACTGTTAACCCTTCCTTAATAGTTAGATCCTACCTTAAACAATTCCCCCACCCCTCCCCCATTCTTGATCAACATCTGCTCAGTTGGATGTCCAATGCGAGGAATAGCATGGCTTTGATTTCTCCTTTCTTTCCTTGGGAGCCAGCATCAGCAAGCACACCACAGGCCTGGAATCAAACCTGTTCATTCTGCTGGAGATCCTAATGAGCAACCAAAATCAGAATCAAATCTGAGTCATGGGGGCTGCTGTACACTGTTGCCCTGGAATTCACCACCAATATCTCCTTGGGTGATGCTCTGGGGGGGCCCATGTTGCCCGTAGAAATGTATGCAGCTGTCACAAGAAACTGTGGTAATGCAGGGAGTACAGTCCTCACAGCTCTGGTGTCGTACAGAGATGGAACATGAAAGCAAGCCTCTAGCCCATGAAGTCTATGCTGTACATCAAGCACCCATTTGGACACTAATTGTACCCTAACCCATCTTATTCTCCCCACTTCTCACCAGCTCTTGATTCATCCCAGATTGTACCACTCTTCCAGACATTAGGGATAATGCAGTGTGGTCAATCAACCTAACAATGCATATATTTTTGGGATGTAGGACAAAACTAAACACATAGAAGAAACCCATTACGTCTCAGGAAGAATGTGCTGACTCTAGACAGACAGCGTCAGAGATCAGGTTGGAACCCAATTCACGAGAGTAGTGAGGGCCAAATCTACTCACTGCACTACCATTCTGACCTTGTGATCCTTCATGAACCTGGGATGAAGACAGTTACTCCCAGGTTGCCCAACAATTCAAAGATATGCCAGCTGTTCGCCAAATTTTCTACGGCAAGTAAACCCTTGTGTCAGTGAATGGCAAGAGAATGGAGAAGGGGAGAGATGCAGCGCTAATGGACATGTGTGAAAGGACAGATAACAGGGAAATAATTGGGTAGTATGGGGATTGATAAGACTGGTGGAAAGGCTAGCATTGACTCAATGGGCCAAATAGCCACCAATTACTGTATGTCATAAGGTTTATATAAGGAATAACTAACTATTCAAGAGAAAATTTGAGCGAGGAAATAATCAGTATGACAATGACATTTCCAGTGTGGCTGTAAAGTACAAAGCAACTTAAAGCTTCACAATGGCAGCCTCTCACTGTGAAAGAAGAATTCAAGCACAGAATCTTTGCTACTTTTCATCTTCTGTCAATTTTCAGCTTTCAGGTTTCAGTTTTCCAAAACAGCTGTGTTTAATGAACCTAATAACCATATATGAAATGTTAAATTTAGTGGGGATTTATGTGGTAACATTTTCATTGAAACCACATTTAAAAGCTGGTACTTACAACAGAAAGAGTGATAACGAGAGGGGCAGACAGAGGATGGTAGCAACACAGAATCTGCTGGAGGAACTGAAAGGGGTTGTCGATGTTTTGGGTGGAAACTCTGCATCAAGACTGATGCTGGGCTTTGACCCAAAAGGTCAACAATTTCTTCCCTCCCACAGATGCACTCAGCCCAGTGAATTTCTCTAGCAGATTACCTGTTGTTCCAAATTCCAGAAAACTGAAGTCTGCTGAGTCTCATTGGAACAATGAGAGTAAAAGAAAAGCTCTGTCTTTCCCAGGCAACTATTGATTCTGATTTGCAAACACCTGAAAGCATTTGAATCTGAATTTCTTGTTAACAGTACAATGAGGAGTACAGAATCAACATTACATAAAAACTTCAACAAGTAAAAAATGGAGAGAACTGGCCCATAGGTTGCTTGCTATCACTAAGCAATGCCAGTATCCTTAAAGAAGAAAGGAGAGCAAAGTTATTTTTTTACAATGCCCATGTGTTATTGGTTCTAGAATACAATCAATAAAGCAGAACAGATGTAAGAAGTGCACAGTGGCATCTTGTTCATCTACTTAGTCAGTCTCCCAGAATTAAGGATATGCTACTTCCACAGCAGCTTTGTAGATTCTAATCAGGCCACTGTGGACGACAAAGACAGTTCTGTAGTACACCGGTTGGTTGTACCTGACAGCGTGGGAAGGTGGATAATTTGTGGTAGTCTATTCCTTCTACCACTAATGCAGGGCTTTTGTGTGCTTTGACACATAGACTCCAGGTTCTCAAATCCATCCCAAATTCTCTTTTGAGATCACAGATTAGCAGGAGAGGGTGGGGATGGTACTTCAGAGGTTTTCAGTGCATGCTTGAATTTTTTTAGAAACATAGAAAACCTACAGCGCAATACAGGCCCTTCAGCCCACAAAGCTGTGCCAAACATGTCCCTACCTTAGAAATTACTAGGCTTACCCATAGCCCTCTATTTTTCTAAGCTCCATGTTGCTATTCAGGAGACTCTTAAAAGACCCTGTCGTTTCTGCCTCCATCAACGCCGTCAGCAGCCCATTCCACGTACTCACCACTCTCTGCGTAAAAAACTTAGCCCCAACATCTGCTCTGTACCTTCTGCCAAGCCCCTTAAAACAGTGCCCTCCTGTGCTAGCCATTTCAGCTCTGGAAAAAAGCCTCTGACTATCCACATGATCAATGTCTCTCATCTATCTTGTCCACCTCTATCAGGTCACCTCTCATCCTTTGTCACTCCAAGGAGAAAAGGCCGAGTTCACTCAACCTATTCTCATAAGGCATGCTCCCCAATCCAGGCAACATCTGTTTGCCTGGAAATCTCTTTCCATGACAGAGCTTAGAATGGAGGGTCTGTTTCAGGTGTTTCTCCTAATTGAGCTATGTGGTCTGTCCCACACTAGGGTCTTAATTCTAGGTACGCTAGCCAAAGAGACAATCAGCAAAGAGTGCAGATGGAATATAGTGTATGGTCATGCACTTTATTTAGAAAATAACATTTATACCTTCTATCAAAGAGAAAATTCAGGACACAGAGGTGCAAAGGGACTTGGGAGTCCTCACAACACACACAAAATGCTGCAGGCAGCACCTATGGAAAATAGTAAGGAGTCAACATTTCTCACTGAGACCCTTCATCAGGACCCAATGACCTGATCACCTCAGCCATCTCCGGCAATGAATTCCACAGATTCCCTGCTCTCTGGCTCTCTATTCTAAAGCTACTTTCTTCTGTTCTGAGTCTTTGCCCCCTGGTCCTAGAGTGATCCTAGGACGATAAGACAAAAGCAAGGATGCATTGCTGAGATTTTATAAGGCATTGATCAGACTGCACTTGGAGTATTGTGAGCACTGGCATTGGAGAGGATCTACAGGCGATTTACGAGAAAGATCTTGAGAATAAATGGGTTCTTCTCTTGCTGGAGAGGGAAGGGACTGGTGGTGGGGGGGGGGGTGGAAGCCCCTCAATTATTGTATCAGTTAGTATACCACCCCAGAATCCCACATGAGTGGCAACAGAACTACTGTACCAATGTGTATGAATGTAATAGAATAGCATGGAAGGTACTGACCATGAATGTAAAGAATGAAAAGGCCTTAAACAGTTTATTCTCATCAATAATATTTTAATAAAGTTTGTTTTGTGAAGAAAAAATTCTGAAAGCTCTGGGCTAGTACTGAGGAAAGATCTGTTTGAAACCTAACGACAGGCCTAGAGAGAGTGGATGTACAGAGGATGTTTCCTATAGTGGCAAGTCTAGGACTGGGAGCACAGATTCAGAGTAGAAGAACGTAGCTTTAGAATAGAGATGCGGTGGCATTTATTTAGCCAGAGAGTGATGAATCTGTGAAACTCATTGCCACAGATTGCTGAGGAGGGCAAGTCCTTGGAGGTTGATGGGTTGTTGATTAGTAAGGGTGTCAAAGGTTATGGGGTTAAAGCGTGAGAATGGGGTTCAGAGGGAAGATGAATCAACCATGATCAAATGGCAGACTTGATGGACCAAATAGCCTAATTCTGCTCCTACGTCTTGAAGTCATCTGGCCTTATTTCACCCCTCTGCTCTCAATCCTGATGCAAGGTCTCGACCAGACGCATTCAACAATGTTTTTCCTTCCAGAGCTGCTGTTCCAGTGGATTGCTGATGAATACCTCCAGCTGATTGCTTGCTGCTCTGGATTCCAAATTCTGCACTCTCTTGTGCGCACAGAGATAAATAATGGCTCTTCTCTAAAATAATACATTTGGACCTTTTGCAATCTGCTCAGAAAAGCAGACTAGGGCTGTTTTAATACCTCAGCTGAAGTACACCACCTCAAAAAGTGCAGCACTGCTATGGCATTTTACTGAATTGTCAGACTGGAATTTTGCTCTCAAATCTGAAAGTGGGATTTAAGCCCAAAAACCTTTTGATTCAGGGACAAGTGCACTATCTGCCTAGCTACAAATGGCACTTACTGAAATTCCAATTTAATAAGATGTATCGCTTCTGTTTGACAAGTAAAACACTCTCAAATTACCCAATAATTGTATGCTATTATGGCAGCTGATGTTATGTTTCACCAGGGTACTTTATTGACAATTTGTAAATCTATCTATAAAATGTGCAGAGCTCATTCGGCCGTGACTTTAGATGAAGAGTCGACAGGATTAAGTACAACTCAGATAAAACCAGTTTTGTGTTCAATGGCTCCACTTCAATTAAAATATTAAACCTCCTCACACAGATTAAGAAGCAAAGTGTGATAAATCTAAAGATAATTAATGTTTCCTACCTGCTCAATCACTTTCGATGTTAACTTTCTGCCTTGCACACCACATTGTGGCTCAGGAGACTGCATTTTTGTTGGACGTGAGCAATACTTGCCTTTCCGAAATACATCAAAGCAAATGAAACTCAAATTTGGATGTCAGCTATACAGCAGGATCCATTTGACTAAATATCATGCTCAGAGCAGTTTTGCTTACAGGAGATAGCATGATAGGTCTTCGCAGTGTTGAAAGATCTGCAATCACTGCACAGGCCACTACTTATCTCCAAGTTGACCCCAAGAGCACAGACACAAATGCCGGACTGTTTTAGCTTTCATTGGAGTGACTGCTTTGATTATTTTTTAATTAAGTAAATATGTCGTTCCAAGTTGGCTGGAAGTTTTATTCTCAAGCATATTTTTGCTGTGTATTATTTGCTGAATAATACAGATTGGGTATTGTGATCAATATTTATAAATTGCACTGCATCCTCTTTATTTACCCAGAGACTACTCCACGAGAGCACACTTGTAACAGCTGAATATTACAGCACATGTATACAGTTATGACATTCTACTGCCTGTAAATGGACAACAAGGGTAGGGCCCTCGACTGCAGGTTAACAACAAATATGGAATTTCCCTCAGCAGACCATGTCCCTAAAGTTGCAGGTAAGGCAAAGAGGTCTAGAAAAGGAATCAATGTTCCATCTCCAAGTTTGCCCCAAGCACTGCATTATAGAACACGCCTTGATCCATGGGCAGTTCGCAAGGATGCAGACCAAGAGATACATCAACTTCATCTTGGTGAAAGATACACTTTGGTCTGCCCAAAATTTGTTGGCCTTCTAATACAACGAGATTCTGTAAGGGAACGTGGCCAACTGGCACATTCCAGGCTGCAAGAGTACGTACCGAGGGATGCATTTGGTGCAGTCAACACAAAAGTTCTGTGGGGAAGGACTGCTGTCTATGTTCCTGCTGTCACTAGAAAGTATGGACCTAGTTCATGGCGAGAGCCTCTCGGAAGTTCAAAGTATATTTTGTTCAAGGAGACCACATAAGTAGAATAGAACAAATGCACGGGTCTGATAACACCATGAACGTATAAGCTGGATCTAAATGTAAAGCATGTATTTTTATTTCTTCTATTTTTATGAGTAAAGTTTATTTTTGAAATAATGAAAAGACATTGCACATAAAGCCCTCTTCTGTCTTCAGATGGCTGCAGACTATTCTCATGATTCCCCGGGGTTCATCTCCAACATTGAGATAGTCAATAAACTCAGCACAATCCAATGTCCATCACAGTACCTCCAACTAAAGGCAGTGCAAATCAGATCAATTCCTTGTATATCAATAACACAAGAAATAACTTTTCCATCACTGACAAGCAGTTGAATTCTCAGTGATTCCACCTTGCCACTGGTCAAATGTAAAGTGACATTCCAATCCTATCTTCATCTGCTGGAATTCCCATTCCTCATGTTCCTGAACGAGTGCATAACTCTTCTATTTCATGAACTTACAAAAGACCAATAGCTGAATCATCCGTAAGACCATATGACAATGGAGCAGAATTGGGACATTTGGCACATTGAGTCTGCTCCAACATATGATCATGGCTGATATATTTCCCCTCTCAACCCCTGCCTTCTCCCTGTAACTTTTGAAACCCTTACTAATCACGAAACTTTTAACGCCCACTTCAAATATACCCAATGACTTGGCCTCCACAGCAGTCTGTGGCAATGAATTCCACAGATTCACCATCTTCTGGCTAAAAAACTTTTTCCTTATCTCTGTTTTAAAGGGATATCCTTCTATCTGAGGCTGCACCCTCTCACCCTAGAATTTTCCACTATTGGAAATATCCACTTTCCATGATAAATTCATCAGGAAGTTAAGGACAAGAGGGATGCGGTATCTCTAGCTGTTGAAAGAAAATCTAAAAAATGTAACGTCAACTAAGTTATTAGTTTCTACACCTTATCTCATACTAATAGACAGCCCCACAGAGAAATCACAAGGATGAGGTACAACTTTTGGCTGATGCATTTTCAAGTGCTTTTATCCTGCACAAACTCAGCTCGATTCAAGATCATAATAATCCCCTCAGCAGATATTCATCCTCTTGCTCTATGGAGAGAAATAATGAGCTGACGTTTTGGGCCAAGATTCTTTACCAGAACTGATGAAGACCTCGATCCTAAACATCAACTCTTTATTCTTCCCCATGGATGCTGCCACCTGCTGAGTTCCTCCAGCATTTCGTGTGTATTACTCTGGATTTCTAGAACCTGCAGAATCTGTTGCTTTGCATCCTTTATTTCACCACTACTCTTTCTGCCCAGCTACCTATTCCCCACCACCCAAATCCATCAATATCCCCTTCCCTTTTCCAACTCCCATTTCTTTTCTAACTCACTCTCTCCTCTAATGGCCTTCCCATTTCCAGCCAGTGAACGCAACTCCACTGGCTTCCTCTTTCAACTTATCCTTTCCGCTCTCTCCTCAATCCGCCAAAAGTTAATCATTCTCTTCCTCTCTCCCCTCCATCTGCATTTTATCCCCTTGCAGCTCTATCTCTTCTTCTTTCAATTAGTGTCAACCCCTTCCCAGGCCTCTCATCTATCCCTTTTCCCTCTAGCTCTAAGTAATGTGTATTTGACTGTTTGGAATGCCTCACAAGTTTGCTTGGCTCCAAATATAATTGGAGGACCAGAAACAAATCAATATTACATTTCCTCTTGAAGTACCAGGCTGCAAAATCATAATTCCTTCAGGGTTGTCATAAATAAAATCCCCGAATGTTATTGTAAGCATTCTATCATGCTGTGCATTATTTATGCATCTGGTTGTATAATTATAAAAATATTTAGAAATTTTTTCAGTATGTTTGGATTGGCACCATTGCTAGCTTTATTTGGGCTCCTTTCATTCACTAGCCACTTAATTGGACAGTTATTTGCCAACTATTTTTAATTCCACTTTTCAGAGCATTCTGAACTTTTACCCTGTTTTCAATTTCTGATCTGTACATAGTTCATGTGCAGTGACATCTCAATGCAAACAGACAGGTACCTAGAATTTCCCCTCTACTCAAAGGGATATGTCTAGCACAATCATAAAATCAGGTAACAAAAACAAAAGCAAAAAATTGGAATCCATTTAAGAAATCACATTGGTTTACTCTCTTTAAGAAATATTATAACACAGTTCAGCTTTTCACACAAATAACTGCGTCGTGGAGACTCACACACTGACTCGCGTGTACGTATCGCATAAAATGCTTAACAATATTCTGCCCTTTTCTCGGTGAAGTCCCACCCAGCAGCAAGTTGGACTTGGCACTTCTGGTTATGATTCACCCCAACAGCGATCTTATTTCACAGTTGTGTTTCTGCATGTGATGACATCATTAGCAAGTGTGATGCCATTAATTATTTTTGATATGGGTCGTGAATGTATGACCTTCGTTATTAACTCGCAGTTCAACAAGAAGTACATCTTGCTGAAACTCATGAACTTTGCTGGGTCACTGGGAATAAAAAATCAGGTGAAACTATGTTCTTTCCATCCAATTTTTAGATTGGGGTCATAAGCCCAAGCCTGTGTTGTTACTAGGTACTGTATATTTACAACATTGTTTCACACCAGAGGAAAATCCATTTGAAGGCTGAAATTCTTATATACCATATATGCCAGATTTAACACAAAATATCAGACAGTATGCCATTCAGCCCAGAGTGCTGTGCCATTCCTAATGCCTATTTATACAAAATGTCCTCTTCCTGTGTCTTCCACTTCCTTCCTGTTCATGTGACTATCTAAAAAACTCCACTGAACTGTCTGCTTCAACTACTAACCCTGGTACTAATTCCAGGCACCTACCATAATCTGCATGAAAACCTTGGCCCTTGTGTCACAATTAAACCCTTCTCCCCCTCCCCCACTCCAATGACCTGGGACGTTTTACGTTTCTATCCTGGGGAAAAGGTTCTGACGGTCTACCCTGTTTATGCCTCTCATAATTGTAAAAACATCAATCATGCCTCTCCTCAGCCTCAGACACTCTATGGAGAACAACTCTGCCTAACCTTTCCTTATTGGTCATGTTCTCTAAGCCAGGCCATATTCTAGCAAACCACTTTTGCATGGTTTCCAAACCCCAAAGACTTCCTGTAATAGGTTGACTAGAAATGCCCTACTCAACTTTTACATTACCCACTTGCATAGTAAACTATGGACCTGAACCCTAAGGCCTCTCTATTTGCAGTGCTATTAAGGGCCCTACCATTAGTTTTTCCTTGCATTAGACCTCTCAAGAGCAACACCTCACACTTGATTAAGCTCGATCTGTCATTACTCTGCCCAATATTGTAACATATCTGCTGTATTGTTTGACTGTACTTAGTACACTCCACAGCTCCACAAACTTGCTAATCTAAATTTGCATCTAAATCATTGATTTATATCAGAAACAGCAGAGGTACCAGTGCTGATCCTTATGGAACACTACTGATAGCAGATCTCCAGCCAGAATAATATCCTTCTACCCCTACTCTCTTCAATGGCAAACTAGTTCCAAATACAAACTTTCAATTCACCTTATCATGCACCTGATCTTCTGAATCAATGTACCATAAGAGACCTTATTAAATTCCTTATTAAAAGTCCATGTAGATAATGTCCACTGTCTTACTCACTAACACTATCATCACAACTATAAGAGATTCTGCAGATGCTGGCAATCCAAAGCAACACACACAAAATGCTGGAAGAACTCAGCAGGTCAGACAGTATCCATGAAAATGAATAAACAGTCGACGTCTCAGGCCAAGACCCTTCATCAGGATTGGAAAGGAAGGACAAAGACGTCCGAATTAAAAGGTAGGGGTTGGGGTTCAAACTAGAAGGTGATGGTGAAGGTGGGAAAGGTAAAGGACTGGAGAAAAAGGAATAAGACACAAGGGAGGCGTGTGAGAGGTTGGTGAGGATAAAAGGCAAGAGGCCAGAATAGGGAATAAAGAAGGAGGGAAGGGGTGGGGGAGGGAAGAATAAAAAAGAGCAAAATTATCATAAAGGGAAATCAATGTTCATACCATCAAGTTGGTGGCAACCTAGATGGAATATGAACATAGCCTCATCATAGCAGAAGAGGAGACCATGGACTGTGAAGTTGGAACAGGAACGGGAATAGGAATTAAAACAATTTGCCACTAGGAAGTTCCACTTTTGGCAGACGGAGTAGAGGTGCTCGACAAAGTGCTCCCCCAATTTATGTCAGGTCTCACCAGTGTAGAGGGGGCCACGTCGGGAGCACCAGATACTATAGATGATCCCAACAGAGTCACCTCACTTGGAAGCGCCGTTTGGAGCCCTGAATGGAAGTGAGGGAGGAAGTGAATGGGCAGGTGTATCATTTCTCTCACTTGCAGGGGTGCGTGCCACGAGGCAGGAGGGAAATTTGTGGGGCGGGATGAATGGGCAAGGGAGTCATGGAAGGAGCAATCCCAAAGGAAAGCTGAGAGTTGAGGGGAAGTAAATAAGTGTTTGGTGGCAGGATTCTATCGAAGATGTTGGAAGATACAGAGTGATGTGTTGGATGCCGAGGCTCATGGGGTGGTAGGTGAGGACAAGAGGAACCCTATCCCTGTTAAGGCGGCAGAAGATGGGTTGAGAGTAGATGCTCGGGAAATGGAGGATATTTGAGCAAGGGCAGTATCAATGGTGGAGGAAGCAAAACCCTGTTCTTGATATCCTGGAAAGGAAAGCCTTATCCTAGGAACAGATGCGGGAGAGACAAAGGAACTGAGAAAAGGGAATACCATTTTTACAGGAGACTGGGTAGGAAGTGGTATAGTCAACATACCGTGGGCACCTAATCAAGCTTGTAAGGCATGACCTACCTCGCATAAAGACACATTGGCTGTTCCTAAGAATAGACAGAAAATAGTATCCAGGGCAGAAGAGAAGGTGGGGTGGGGTGGAGCGGAGAAGAGAACAGATTTTTTTAATTAACATCTTATGTGCTTTCTAGGGCGTGAAGGTGAATAAGAGTGTGCAGTTTCCTCTCATATGAGAACTTTCAGGCTTCCTTCTCCAGTAACAGATCAGTAACTCCAAACATTTTCTGTTGGTGCAGCATGAAGTTAGAATGCCCACCTCACAGAAAACTTGGGTTTGGAATGACAACATCTGCAGAATAACAAAATCTACATAAATTAGTTAGTATGCTCACTGCCTGAATGCAGTTTGTTTAAAAACCCAAACTGCAATCCTTTTAGGAGAAGCATCTGTCAGAAGCATAATACGTACAAGGTAGCCTTTTACCCAGAAAATGAAGGCCTCAGACGTTGATCGGAAAATGTACTTCTAAAGAGAAAAGAATCTGTTATCCTCTACAGTTATATAGGTAGCAGACCAAGAGGAAATCTTCATCAAATATCTTGAAACTAGTAATGAGCTTTTCAGAAAACTAAATTGCTAAGAATTCCCTTTAGAGTACCATAATGTCAAGCTTACAGCAATTCTCCTGAACTAACAGCTAACAATAATCACAGTGTTAACTGAGAGAAACAGATACCTGCACAGAGTATCAAGGGAGCAACTAAGCTCTAAATACAATTTTCAAGCAACAAGTTACAAAAAAGTGATGGAACACAAATAGTCATCAGTTTGGAAATTGCTCAGTGGCTGCAGCTCTTCATTGAAATGAACAGAGGTGAGATCTTTTTTTAAAGAATATCCTTTATATGGGCAACAAAATGAGCTCTATAGTTTTACAAAGTGAATGCATCAAATAAAGTGACAATTCAGATTGTTTTTTGTACTCAGCTCAAGAAAAAATTATTTAGCGTGTCCCATGGCTTCCCATGAGTATCCAGCTTCACTCTGCCAGGGTTTCAGACCCTAGTGGTAACTTGATAGGGTCAGCTTGATACCCCCTGGCAGTAGCACACAACATGGCTCGACTAGTTCTGACTTTAACTTAATGCCAAATCAAAGCAGATCTTTAAAAGTGCTCATGAGATTGCAGATGTTGTAATATGAAGCACTGATCAGTCTGCCGGTGGAACTCAACAAGTCCAGCAGCATCTGTGGGAGGAAAGGAATTGTGGGTGTTCCAGGTCAAACTCCTGTGCCAGGTTCTGAAACAGGATTTCAACCAGAAATGCCAACAATTCCTTCTTCCCACCCCCACAAACCTGCTGAATTCCTCTAGCAGATTCATTGTAATTGGTAATTGCTCTTGAAGGAGACTACACTTCTGCCCCATTGAGGCCAGATGCAGGCTGGAGGAGCAACATCTCATTCTATCTTGGTAGTTTCCAACCTGATGACATCAACATCAATTTCTTCAACTTGCAGGAGCCACACTTACACCCCCCCTCCATTCTCCATTATCCGTTACACTGTTAACCCTTCTCCTTCCTTTCCACCCCCACCTTCACAACCTGCCCATCACCTTCACCTTCATCCCTCTAGCTCCAGACCTCTTCACTTTTAGTCTTATTCCATGGTCTACTGCCCTCTTCTATCAGAGACCCGCTTCATCAGCTCTGTGCCTCTTCCATCTATCACCTCTCAGTTTCTCACATCATTCCCTTTCTCCCCTATCCTCCTCGTTCCCCTTCCCTCCCCCCAACCTGGATTCACCCATCACATGTCGTTTGTTCTTACTCTTTCTCCTATCTTTCTACTCCAAATCCTACCCCCAGTGCTGATGAAGTGACTCATTGAGAAGTACATTAACTGTACATTACCCTCTATGGATGCTGCCTGATCTGCTAAGTTTCTCCAGTATGTTGTGTATATGACTTGAGACTAGTCAGTTCTCAATTTGCAATTGCTTCTGTCAGCACTACCCATCCACTTCTTGAGGAAAAGTTTTATTATTTTGTTCTCAGGATAAAATGACCGTTACCGCAGAGCGACTTTTAATCATGAGGTAACAATTTCTACCTGAAATTTTTTCTTTATTTTTTTCAGCGTGTCACACTAGAGAGCCATTTTTGTCTGACGCATGGAGTCAGGATTGGTCTCATTTCGGATTAACTGGGACTCGACCCTTGTTTTTTTTCTTACGAGGCCAAGTGGCTAGCTCGACACTCAACCCGGCACGGACGGAAAGTGTGCTCAGGGGTGGCCCCACTTGGATTCAAACTCGGGAGCCTTCGCTCTGAAGTCCGGCGCTGATGCCATTTTCTTTATTCTCTCTGTTCTCTGCCTTAGTGTTTAAAGCTGCTGTAAATAGACATGGTTTTTAAGTTTCTGGGAGTCAGGTGGAAAAATCCCCTCCAGTGGCTTCCTGGGAAACTCTTAAGATGAGACAAGGCATTCAGTCTGAGCCAATGACTGGCCTGAGCTATTCCCAGATCTCAGCTGGAATACTGATGGGAAATTCTAAGTGGCCTCGGTTTACTGGCTCGACAGCAGGTGGTGGGAAGGGAAAATAAATAAATTTGCTACTGTTTTTCCTTCCGATCACAGCCACACGATGAAAAGTCCTGTTCGAAAGATCAGCTGAAGGCATGTTCCGCCTGTGATGCTCAGCATGATCGAGTTGCATGTTGACACAGATCAGATCCACGTAAAACAGCAAGAGAGCTGCTGGTACCCACTAACACTGCAAATGTGACTGCATTCCACAAATTATATACTTGTTGCAAAGTTTTATAAATATGCCACCATAATTTTGTTAGGCAACTTCTTTAATTCACCTTTTAAGAGTGTATGAAAACTGAATACAGTAATCTGTACGTATATTTACTATTGCTGACATGATTAGGGTGCCAAAGACAGCCTTTTTAGCAGTTTCTGTTTCAATTCACTTCTGCCGGTGATCATTTTTGTTTAGTAGACAATAGCAAAGTCCACAAAATGTAATGAGAAAAATTCCAAGCAATTAGTTATGGTACTATTAGTTGAATGCAAATATTGGTTTAGGTCTGGATGGAACTTGGGCATAGACAACCAAAACTTCTCTAAATAATGTACATGGACCGTTATGTCCAAACAATGCTTTAATTTTGCCTACTTGTTGAAGATTGGTGATCCGACGATGGCATATGACCTTGAAATTTCAATCATAATTATTAATTCATACCTTGAAATGTTGCCCTATCACTGAAATGTTGCCACAACCTATGGACTCACTTTCACAGACTCTTCACCTCATGTTCTTGATATTTATTGCTTATTTATTTATCAGTATTTTTTTTTCCTTTTTGCATCTGCACAGTTTGTTGTCTTTTGCACACTGGTTGAACACCCAGTTGTTGCATTCTTTCATTGATTCTATTATGGTTTTTATTCAGTTAGAGTATACCTGCAAGAAAATGAATGTCAGGGTTATACACGGTGACATACATGTACTTTAACAATGAACTTACTTTGAACACTGCTTGAATCCGTGACATTTCAGCAATAGTTGAGAGAGCTTCTAATGGGCCAAAAGAAATCAGAAAATATATTTGAAAGCTAACTTTATTTTTAAGTTGCTTAGCCAAAATAACCACAATTAACTTATTTTGTAAACAATATACATCTCCTACGTGATATAAAGTAATAGAGTTCTCCAGGGCAAAAGGGTCCAATACTTTGCACAAGCAGAATGAAAATGACGGGCTCCCAATAGCTACCTTTCCAATAACTGGTTCTGACTATGTTTGTTCTGTTCTTGTGCACCTTCGTAGTCTGACAAAACCTGTCGGCCATGTTTCATTCAAACCTCTCACTGGTTCTGTTTCTTCTGAAGGCACAATCTAGAATGGCAGCCATTGCCATCAGTATTTCTGAACTGGCTGGCCCAGAGCTTTGCTTATTTCCCCTGGCAAAGTGCACAATGGTCAGCAATGTACATAAAGCGCCTCTCATTCCAGAAACATTTAGTAATTTTCACAATTGTAGCATTTAGAAAATCTCTTCTGCTGCCATTTTCCATGTATTTCTCTCAACTAGATCGGGAGCACTTTTGGCAACAATGGATGAACACTGAAACATTCAAAAGTACTTATTTCACTTTTTTTTGGGGATCTGATTCAAGAAAAAAGTTGACAGCCGTTAAAGAGCCTTGGGAATGGAAAGGAGCGGTGAAGGGGTGGCTGCTTGCACATGGCACCTCAGCTGTAATGAAACCCGAGAAAAATGGTGAGTAACTCTGTTAATAAATTAATCACATCTGGGGCACGGATTCTTTATGAATTGTTGTGGAAAATTTCACAGAATACAGTTTCATAAAGAGGTCCTGCACTATGTGGTGAAAAGTTCAGCAAAGATGTCTTCAATTTCCTGCAAAATAACCAAGAGCAGTAACCTGTGATCGATGTTGTCATTTCTAAAGGAAATGAGGGATTGTCTTAGAAATATGGTTTGACAATAAAATGCACCTTTTTCAAACTTATGCAGTAGTTTCATTATTACAGTCTTGCATCGGCTGAAAATTTTCAACATATAAGGAAACACAAATTTGCAAGACAGAAGCTTACAAGGTAGCTTAAGAGAAAGCCCATAAATCTTTAAAACTTCCAAACTAAAACCACTGCTTAAAAGTCGATGCAGTGTTTTCTTAACAGTTAGAACTTCTTGAGTTCACCATGCCCCTTGTACCTCTTAATTCATCGCATTGTTCCAGTTTTGGACGCATTTCTCACAGATCCTAATAGTTCTCTTTGACTTAGATGGAAATTTCAGAGCCTGCTTTTCGCTTGTTCTGATCATATTTTTACCATAATGCACTCTGTCAATAAGATTAATTCCAGTCACCACCTTATTCCCTCCTTATTTATAGTTGTGGCAACAAAGAGTTTCTGAGTCCCTTGCGTCCCAAATGACGCCCACTCACTAGAACTCTGCTGTTCCAGACTTCCCTTCGATCTAATCCCTCCTCTTAGCGCATTATCTTTTATTTCTTTCCTTGCCTGCTCTGCACAAACACCTTTTGAACATTCAATGGACTTTGGTGCTCCTGTGCAGAAATTTATCCAAGCTTCAAAGTTAAATTGTTGACATCCCACTCATGCAAAATTTAAACCGGATGCTTCAGGATCAAAATGAGAGTTGAACACGTCAGAAACGTTAAGGTACCTCTATGTGAGAAATGAAGCTCTGGCAAATTGATCATGACAAGATAAGGGGAGAAGGAGATACCTTGCTAACATTGAGGACTAGTGTAAAGGACTCGAAAGGAATGCCAAAAATAAAACTAACAGCCATGCTCTGCAGTAGACTGCAGCTTTCCAATTAAAGTTATGCATGCTTTCACCCAGCACTCTAGCATATGCGATCCTGTTTCAAGTTCCTTCATATCCATGTGTTTCCCACTGGCTGTGTAAACATTCAATCCTCCAGGAAAGGCAAGGCATGTCTTCAAAAATTACACACTGATGTTCTGGCAGCAGCAACAGGATCCTCGAGCTTAATGGCCGAATCAGCCAAACGCATATCATTCCCGATGCTAGATTGAGAGTAAGAAAACTACCGCTGACAGTAGAGAACGACTCCAGACGGTAATCTGTGCCTGCATGGCTGGGAGGGTCAAAGTTAATGCAAGAGGATTAGTGCTGTGTGGACACTAACATGTCAAATGATAGTACAAAATGTAGCAGCTTCGCATAAAAAATGTAAGTCTTCCTTAATGCTCCTGTGTCTTCTGGCAGTACTACAGAGCAGATGTTTTTAAGTGATTCTACTTTAAACGAGATACTCCAGTACAGAATAAAGGAGACAGCAAATGAGCTGCAAAATGCAAAGAAATCCAACTTTCCTGGTCGTGGTCATGGTGTCACAGAGAGATATCGCACAGAAGCAGTACGTTCAGCCCACCAGTTCTCCACTGTCCATCAACCACTCATTCACACTAATCTGATACTCATCCTATGTTTTTTTAAATTCTCCCCACATAATCAACTCTCCCCATACTCTTCCATTCTCCTGCACACTAAGGGCAACTTACCTAATGACCTATGCAGCTTCGGGATATGGGGGCAAACTGGGAATACTGGGAGAAAAGCATGCAGTTCACAGGGAGAATGTTGAAACCCATCCATGGGAGCACCAGAGATCAGGACAGAGCTGTGTGACACTGACTCCTGTATTACCCAGAGAGTTAAAAGATGAGTCTGTTTTGTCAGTTCTTTGTACATATGATAGCCATGACTTAGAAAAGACTGTAAGATGGTCAAGAGTGCAAACTAAATACATCGGTTTATAGGGAGAACAGGAACGTGAAGCTGAACGGAAAACAGAAAGGAGAGGAGAAGCGAGGGAAGGCAGTAGCTAGCAGTAGAACAGCCAGGAGGACTACCAGCAGTGATTGTGGTCAGAACCGCACCAATGACTAAAGAAGATACAGCAAGAAGCTGCAGGTCAGTGGGGAATTTATTGGTACATCTAAGAATCAGAAAAGGATTTAACACTGTAGTGGGAGCTGTGCCCAGTCGTCCCTGGTTATAGTGCATTATTTACTCAGTATCTGTGAATACAGGTGAATCCAGGAAGGTATCCACATATCGATTTGTATATACACATGGTTCTTTCTGGAAGTGTGTATCTGCATAACTATTTACTTATTGAGATACAGCACAGAATAGGCCATTCCAGCCGTGCCACCAACAACCCTCAGTTTAATGCCAGCCTAATTACGGGACCACTTACAACGACCAATTCACCTACCAAACTTTATGTCCTTGGAATGCGAGTGGCAACCCACGTAGTCACGGGGCGAACGTAGAAAGTCCTTACAGAGAGCGGTGTGAATTGAATCCGGGTCACTGGTACTGTAAAGCGTTGTGCTAACCACTGCACTATCATACTGTCCCTTCAATCAAAGGGGATAACTTCACTCGCGGCATCACTGAAATGTTCCCACAACCTATGGACTCACTTTCAAGGACTCTTCATCTCAAGTTCTCAATATTTAATGCTTAATATACTGACCTGTATTTAAACAAGTGCACACAATAAGGAAGGAAGAGATCACTGGAAATAACAGAGATAGTAGGAAGCCACCCAGAGATAGGACACCCACCTAGTAAGTTCTGAGATTTGAAACTCTGCAGATGATACAGCTACAGTATATCTGCAACTGCTTGTAGTGTTTAATTACTTCTAAAGTACAGTGTAGAGCACACGACACAACAGTGTGCTCTGCGCATACCATCCAATGTCACAATTTGACAATCTGGCTACATTTATCACCAGCACAATCTGACAGATTAAACACAGCTGTTTCAAATGTTATTGCATTTTGTGTGGCAGGAACCTCGGCATTAAAAGTTAGCATTTGGTAGACAAGTTGCAGTTGCTCTTATGTAATTGAAAATACAGCTTTCTAATTTTCCACGAAGTAACCTCATTTGAAAACTCAGATTGCTCACATATCACTTCCTCTAGTCAGGCCAAGTGGAGTGTCATTGTAAAGTCCTTCAGGGATTTTCATCCAATTAAAACATTCCATATCAGAACTTCAATCTAATCTGATAATGAGAAGCTAATTTATATCAATCACAAAAAGAACTCAGGATGCTAAATTTAGATCATATGGCCATGCAATGGAGCATTTGGCCCATCAATTTTGCTCCACCATTCAGTCATGGCTGATTTTTTAACCCCATTTTCCCTTCTTCTACCCATAACACTTCACCTCCTTACCTACCAAGAACCCATAAATCTCTTAGTTAAGTACACCCTGTGACCTGGCCTTCACAGCCCTCTGAATTCCACAGATTCACCACCATCTAGCTGAAGAAATTCCTTCACATCCTGATTTTAAAGGGATGTCCCTTTATTCTGAACCCTGATCCTAGACTCTCCTACAAATGGAAACATCCACAGCAAACAGGCCTTTCAGCATTCTGTAAGTTTCAACAAGATCTTCCCTTATCCTTTTCACCTCCATCAAGTACAGGTCCACAGACATCAAGAAATATCAATTTAGCTACCTTGTGATTGACCACATTGTGTGAGTCAAAATCTACTTTTCAGAATCAGGATTGCTTTTAAAATTAAACTTGTAGGCTAATATATAATACAGAAGCCAAAAATTGATTCTTCCAGATATCTTAAAAGCAGCTGGGTAGATGCTGAATCCATGGAGTTCCATCATGTCTGTGTGGAGTCACTGGACATTACCCTAGACTTTAGTATTAACATAAATGATCAAACTCAGCATTACTAAGCTGAGAGATGGGGTTAGAAGGGCACTAGGACAATCAACTATCTCTTGATGATGATTGAAAAGTATAAATTTAGACATTGGTTAAAAACAAGACTATATTCCATGCTGATGTCCTCATGGTTAAATAGCCTGCCATAAATGAAGATCAAGAATCACATATAAATCCCATGCTAAGTGCTTGAGGGCTGATTTTGTTACCCATGGATAGCCTGATACACGTAGCTGGCTTCAGAAGAGCAGGAATTAGTGGTGACTCTTCAAAGCAGCATTATTGGCTGCAAGACACATTTATTACAAGATGGTGAAGGACCTGCACATAATTGTAAGTACTTCTTTCAATAAAGCTAACTTTTTGAAAAGCTTCTTTTGGGAAAAAAAACTAAAATTTTACTCTCAGTATAAATGCACCTACATCTTTTTTTAAACAGAGTACTCTTCTCTAATGTATAGGTATCTGAAAATATCCAAAAATAGAAAAGGTGTTTATATATGTTATTATGTCATGTTTATAAACTCAAACGAAGATCCATTACACAAAGAGTCTGTTCTTTCAGACCATTTCCTAAAACTAATTCCGTTAGCTCTTGTTTTTCCGGCCGCTCAACTTCTCTCCAAAGTGCTGAAAGCAGCTCATTGAACAGGTGCACAGATTTCCTGCAACGACTGTTAACCAAACTGTGTTGTCTTGGAGCACAAAAGGAATGAAAGGAACTAGTTTTAATTAGTCATAAATCAAACTGGTTCAAATGTTAACAGTATTATAAACCATACACACCTGTAGTGCCCTTTAAACAATCATGCACTATAATCAAATGAAAACATTTACAAAGTTAAAATCTGGATTGTCAGGCAATTTCAAAGGCCTTGGTCCACCTCATCAATATAAGGGAGAGATGCTAAGCTTTGTGAAAAGTAGGTGATGAGCAAGGTGTTACTTCACCCTAAAGGAGAGAAGATATAGTCTTGATATTGTTATATCCAACCCATTCTGTCAACACGGTCATTAATCAGTTTCATAGATTTCAACCAAACTTAGAAGATAGGTTCAAAGAGTTTACAGGTCAGCTGAATTTGAGATTGGGGCAAAACTATGTCATCTATCTATTTTAAAATAAAAAATCTCTTCTGAATTGTACAGTTAGCTTCAATGGATCACTGGTCATTTTAGGGATTAAAACTGTTTAATCCTGCATGTTTACTGGATGCCAGATTTAACTCATTACTTCCAACCTATTAAAACAACCCTCTTACAACAGTCACTTGTAAAATCAGTTCACAATTATTTGCTTTGAATAAATGAATTTGTTATTGCCCTGCTTTATTCAGCATATACGAATATTCTGAAAAGGATATTTCTCATGTATTATTGATCAGCACTGTGTAGAACCACAAGGTTTCATTTGCAACCTTATTATTGATCAAATTAATTATTATCAGCTTGCATAATACAGTTTTGTTCAATTCCAATCATGAATAATTCAGTCACTTTGAGAGAATCAAGCATGTTTCAGTCAAATGTACTAAACTACTTCATCAATACAACTTCAATAATAAATTAGAATTAGCTATCCAGTGTGAGCACAATCATGATTCTTGATGATATTCTCAGAAATTTGTAGATTTTTCACAGTCAATGCCACAGCCACTTCCCTTATCGATATTAAAATGTCATGGGACAAACCTCTTATTCCAGTTTTGGAAAGAGCAGGTGGTCAACTTGGTCTTAACATCTCCTTTCTCCACTCGCCATTAATGTAGTTTAGATAGACTTTAAGGTGGGAATTTTCAGGAGTTCCTTCTCTCTATTCCTCACCTGCTGACAGGCTGATGCAGAGGTTGGAGCGGTTGGCTCACACCTCCGGGGACCTGAATTTAGCTTAATTTCAAATTATAAACACAAGATAGTCTGCGGATGCTGGAAAATCAAAGCAATACACACAGAATGCCGGAGGAACTCAGCTGGTCAGGCAGAATCTATGGAAATGAATAAACAATCAACGTTTCAGGCTGAGATCCTTCTTCAGGACTGCCCTGTCTGTGTGGAGTCTGCACATTCTCTAACCCTAACCCTAAAGCACCAAGCTTCTGGTTACATTTCCCAATCTAGCCTTCTTTAAGCAGTCTCTTTTATTTGTCCATTTAAGCACCTTGGACTATCTTTCCAGGTTAAAGGAAATTGAAGTAGTTAGCTTTGTGTTACTTAAAGCAGCCACATTTCAAACTCCATGATGAATGACACAACTAATGAAACTCCTGCCTCATAAACACATTGTCCCTGATTTTGGTGAGGTTTGCATGTTCCCCCCCCCGGTGACTTCACAGATCGCCACCCACTTCCAAAAGACGTGGAGAAGGTTTGTTAATTGGCCACTGTAAATTGTCCCAAGTGTGTTAATGAATCTGGTGATGGGAATATGGTAAGAAAATAATTAGCGTGGTTTGAGTGTAAATGGGCGATTGATAGTTGGCATGTGTAAAGTGGGGCATAGAGCCTATTTCCATGTGGCTCAGTAACCCCACAGATAAAGTTCTTAATTGGTGTTGAGTTGCAGGCATATTCAGGAAATATCAATTAGCTTCTTGCTGTCAGCCAGTTTCCAAGTTACCCTGCTGGAAACTATCATTGTGTATGTACATCAGTTGAGGGTAGGTTTCATATATCCTGCAGTAAAATTAACTACAAAGGCTCACATATAAGCAACAGTTATTAGGTTGAGCCAACAGAACATCAACCATTCAGTTTCATAACCGTGGTGGGCTTGAAGCATTCGGGAGAGGATAGAGCCAGGAAAGGGATAAATATCATGGAGCTTTGTAGTAATTCTGCTCTGCACACAACTAACAGAAAGAAGAAAGTAAAACACATGCAAACAAAATTAATAATGAAATTAACCCTGGTCAAAAACTGCAAATTCCATTTTGATGTCGGACTAAGTTTCCTCTTTGATCACTACTGGAATACTGAATGCCAATCACATTTGAAATTGCACTGATTAGCATAGGTCAAACTTCCAGTTTATGCTAAACTATTTTCACATGATCATTCATGCATATCCTTCCATGTACAAAGACAGCAGCATAATTTTTTCTACTTCATGTTAAAAAGAAATTACTGATATATTTAAGAGCGGTATCTAGAGTAAGGCTGAAAAGGTGTTCATCACAAAACTAAACATTCTGATAAGCATTAATAAACACAAAGTACACTGCAGATGCTGTGGTCAAATCAAGATGTATAAACAAGCTGGATCAAGCATTTAATTTCTACCTGAGATCAATCTGATTACAAGAACATACCTTTAAATTTTTCTACTAAGCAATCTCTATTTTATTAATTTAGAGTTAACTATGCTATGTGTTGTCCAAACAAAGCACTGAACTCCCAAATTGGCATTAACCTTTTTTATGTGAAATCCTACATTATATCTCTGAGACCTTGGACATCAGAACGGGGAATCAAAATCATATACGATCCCTATTTCTTATTTCAATCCACGGACATCAACTAGAATGCAACCTTGTATGGTTAATGGTAGTTGATATAGTCAGAGACAGCTGTCATCTTTAACGTGATAGATATTTTGTTAAGACTCTAACCAAGCATACACAAGAAGAAAGGGCACTTGAATGAAGGAGAGGAGGTAAACAGCAGCGAGAAGCAGGAAGACAACAAAGAATGGAGGTGGGAATGTGAATAGGAAAGTGGGGGAGGTTACCAGCAGTTCAATAGTTGGCCTTTAAGTAGGGCTCATTATTTACTGTCCACTAACCCAAATTCCAATCTCCTGTGCCCCTCCCATGCTCTAAGTTTGTCACCATTGTTTGTTTGATTTTGAGCAGGGGAGGAGTGCCTTCCCTCTGATGTTTTAACGGTGCCTTTTCACATTAGCTGTTATCCAGATGTGTGCGAATTGAGCCAGCAACTGTTCACTCTCAGCATCTTTGCCCGAATAGTTTTATATTCTAAGGCATAGTTTACAATGTTTGAAACAAATCCTCTTTAGCTTATGGTGCATAATCATGTGTTCTCACACTGCTATAACTCAAAGCCAGGAGGCCACAGTGTCAGCTAGACGTATTGGCTGGATATTTTAAAACAACTTGGTTCACTGAGCCTCACTCTACATGGACAGAATGATTCAAAATGAACTATTTGCAATATAAAGAGTTCAAATCAGCAAATGCCTCCAAGGCATTAAAAACTTACATCAACAGTCTTAGGCACATACAAACAGCTAGATTGCCTTAGACTTTTGCACAGGACTCTAATATAATTTTATGTATTGCACTATACTGTTGCCGTGAAAAAACACATTTCATGACATATGTGAGTGATTCTGATATGGGTCTCTGTTGTGGACTGAGAGATGGAAAGGGGCATGGAGAGGGGAATTATGGTTGGGAAAAGGGTAGGGAGCAGGAAGCACCAGAGAGACATTCTGTAATGATTAATAAACCGATTGCTTGGAATCAAATGACCTTTCCTGGAGTCTCAGGTCTGGGTGTGTCTGTACATGTGCCACCCCTGGCCACTGGCACTCCTTCTCTGCCTCCTGTCCCACACCCTTCCCACGGCGCTCCACCCTCACCATTCCCAACATCCTTTGCTCCCACCAGATTTACAAACTTGCTCTCTGCTCCACGTTGACAAACGTAGCACTGTGCAAAAGTCTCAGGCACCCTAACTAAGTGTTGGTGACATTTGCACAGTACTCTACCCATGACACTTATAATGTAGAAACTCATATCAAAGTGCTTCTCTGTAGCAACATTAAACAAAAGGATTCACTTTGAACTACACCAGGAGGTATTGGGGTGGATGACTAAAGACTTGGTTAAAGAGGTAATTTTTAAATAGTGTCTTAAATGAATAAATATAAAATCTAATTTTAACTTGAAGAACAGGGTGTAATCCTATATCCTCCCAACAAAACAGGAGATAGAATTCCACCTCAATATTCAAAGAGCAGGCCATAAATCTGAATGCATTTGAGTAGTGAAATAGCTGTAATGTAAACCAGTTTCACAATGAGATTAGGGCATCGTGTTCTTACTGCTAAGTTTGTGCCAGTCATTTTTCATACCTCTTGATTTGGCCCAAAAGCCGTCTGAGTGGTTACTTTATGGTGCACCTCCTCCACACCACTACTGTAAATTACAGGTGTCCCCCACTTTACGTCAACTCGCTGCTAGAAAAGGACCTACATTAGTTACCTGCTTTCACTAACAGAAAAAAGGCAGCACGCGCCGAGCAGCCGAGTTCCTCTCCCGGAACTGCATTCTAGCCGGCATTGCTTAAACACGTGCCTGTGAGCATCTGTGCTTTATGTCGATTTATTTTGTGCATCTGTTAGCAAGATGAGTTCTAAGGTATCGGAAAAGTCTAAAAGAGCGCATAAGGGTGTTACACTTAGCGTAAAACTAGACATAATAAAGCGTTTCGATCGCGGTGAACAAAGTAAGGACATAGTGAGTTTGGCTAAGGGTTTGTGGAAGTTGATGAAGATGATGTTGAAGAGGTTTTGGCATCCCATGACCAAGAACTGAGAGATAAAGAGCTGATGAAGAGAAAAGGATAACAATCGAAGCCGAACGCAGTAGCGAACAGTCTGAAAGTGAAGTCGTCCAGGAACTGAATGGGAAGCAATTGCGTGAGATTTTCACTGCGATTGACAACGCTACAATGATTGCAGAAAAGTATGACTTTAATTTTGAAAGGGTACATAGGTTTACGGCATACTTTCAGGATGGTTTGAGTGCTTACAAAGAACTGTATGATAGAAAAATGCGTGAGGCTAAGCAGTCAAGCATACTGTCGTTGTTCAAGCCTTCCACATCAGCCACAGCAGATGACGAACCTCGACCTTCGACATCGAGGCAGGCAGACATAGAGGAAGGTGACCTGCCTGCCCTGATGGAAACAGACAACAATGAGATGACACCCCAGTCTCCTCTACCTCCCACCACCCCAACCTCAGCCTAACACACCATCAGTGTCCTCACTGTCTTCCCGACTCCAGTAAGTGAAACTATACTGAGCGTACATTATTTCTACTTCATATAGGCTGTGTATTTTTATGTGTTATTTGGTAGCTTCATAGCTTAAAGGTTACTGGAAAGAGTGTTTCTGCCAGGAGCACTTGTGGGAGATTTTCGCTGAGGTGAATAATTGTAGAAAAGTTTTCCTACTTTATATAGGCTGTGTATTTATCAGATCATTCCTGCTTTTACAATATGTTATTGTTATTTTAGGTTTTATGTGTTATTTGGCATGATTTGGTAGGTTATTTTTTGGGTCTGCGAACGCTCACAAATTTTTCCCATATAAATAAATGGTAATTGCTTCTTCACTTTACGACATTCCGGCTTACGAACCTTTTCATAGGAACACTCTACCTTCAGATAGCGGAGGAAACCTGTAATGGTTATCTGAGTTACTGCCACTTTCCAGTCAGCTTGAACCAGTCTGGCCATTCTCCTCTGACCTCTCCCATTAACACGGTGTTTTTGCCCACGGAACTGCCGCTCACCGGACTTTTCTTTTGATTTTTTTGCACCATTTTTTGTAAACTCTAGGGACTGTTGTGCATGAAAATCCCAGGAGACCAGAAGTCTTTCAGACAGGCAACCCACCCCGTCTAGCACCACCAATCATTCCACAGTCAAAGACACTGAAATCACATTTCTTCACCCATTCTGATGCTTAGTCTGAACAACAAATGAACCTCTTGATCACATCTGCGTATGCTCTTATGCATGATTGGCTGATCAGATATTTGCATTAATAAGCAGGTGACCAGATGACCACTGAGTGGATATAAATAACAGAAACAATTCTCAGTCTCGCTTATTAAATACTGGAACACCCCAGTAGAATACAGTTGAACGTATCAGGCTCACCAGGTTTTGAAACTCACTTTATTCTTCCCAGAGCAAACATGAGGAAATCTGCAGATGCAGGAAATTCAAACAACAACACACACAAAATGCTGGTAGAACACAGCAGGCCAGGTAGCATCTATAGGGAGAAGCGCTGTCGACGTTTTGGGCCGAGACCCTTCGTCAGGACCCTTATTCTTCCCAGTTTCATTTTGTTCAGGGAGACTTGGACTTACAGTTTCATCGGCTCAGAATTCTGATTCAGAAACCCAAAGAACGTTAATCCCATCTGAAGATCTACAAACATTTGTAGAATATATTACTCTGAACATGCCAAATGCCTTCATGATTAATAAATCCTGTGGTTCAAAGGGTTAAGAGCCAGTCCCACTTGTGGCAGCTCTAAATGAGCCCAGTTAATGGGTGTTGCATTTCTTGTGTCTTTTTTTTAGGAAGGCTGGCCACTGTAGACGGTTGCATCCACTAGATCTGTTTCTCACAGCTAAAAATAAATAGCCAAATGGGCAATCCCTATGCAATTACCTTACACAAAATGTTCACACGTAAGTCGCTGGGTTTTGGAAACGAGTTAGGGCTCAAACCACTTGGTTTGATTAGAGGACTGATGCAAAGTATTTCAAAGGGTACCCTGCACTCAAAGCACTTGTGATCAAAGTCCCGGCACTCCATTGCCTATCAGTCTGTGAGGCCTCTGGCAGCTACAACTGAGTGCAAGATTCCAGCAGAACCTCCAGGATTATTTTTAGAGCCAAATGCTCATAGGGCACGAGACTGTGCTGCAAAATATGACAGTCAATTCCATTCTTCAGCTTTCTCCATAGCGACCTTTGCCAGAACTGGTTCACTATTCCAAAATAGGTAACAATCAACTAATGATTTTAATAACAGCATTATGTCTAGTAAAACTATGTGTCATTGCTGCTGCTTAGAGGGCATTATAATCTCATATACCAGATAAATCTGGGCCAATGTTAATTGACAATGTACCCTAGTGCTCACTGGGAGCTGATAAAAATACTCTTACAATGTATCATGGTAATATTTATTTTCAAAATTGAATATTCCTACAGGATTATCTGCACTGCTGTGTGACTGTGTAAATTTGTCAGATGTTAAGGCTTGTCAGCCAACATTAAAATGGTGGAATTCTAGCTATCAATTCATGTGAAGCAGCCTCAGGTTTGTTTCTGAAGAATGCAAGGGAAAGGAAGGAAGGAAGGAAGGCTATTTGGTCCCTTGTAGCTACTTTGCCATTCAAACAGCTCATGTTATTCTTTTACCTCAGGGGCACGTTCCTGCACTACACACACTTACCTTGAATATCAAAAAATCTCTCGCTCTCTGCATTGGGATCCAGTAAAGGCCAGAGCTAGAGAATAGTTAGAATGTGAAGGGTGCCACCAGCTGAGAAACTTAAGGCAAGTAGTCTGAGGCAAGCTGGACAGTTGCACACAAGAGAGTGGAGTTGAGGAGATGCTGACATAGATGCATGTGGTAGGAGGCTCAACAGAAAGAAGTTATGCTTAAATAGTGCTTCACAGTTGCAACATGATACCTAGCACATAATATTAACTAATCAAAACCAATTAAATCAAAGTAGTAAATTCTAAGCAACAACTTAGAGGAGGAAAGAAAAGCAGTGGAGGGACATAATGGCAGTTTGTGGTGGAGCAACAAAGATTGAATGTATAAGAAGCCAAGAGCAAATTGCACCAAAAAAAAGTATGGTGCTGTTGGTGCTGAGGAGGATTACAAATGACTCTAAACAGCTAGTAAATTGGATGGAGTAACAGCAAATGGAAACTAATCCTGTTAAGTGTAAAGTGATGCATTTTGGAAGACCTAATAAGGGAAGGACACAGAATGAATGGTAAGGTTTTATAGAGTATTGAAGAACAAAAGAAAGATCTTTGTGTACTTGCTCACAGATCCTTAAAGCTGGTAGATAGGGTAATGAAGAAGGCATTCACTACAAGCATAGGGGATGGAGCAAGTTTCTAAAATTATGATTTGATCAAAGCTGCAGTATTAGGTACAATGCTGGTTGCTGTATAATACTGTGCCTGCTTTGGACACAGTGCAGGGATGATCTACCAGGATGATGCCTGTGATGTAATTTTTTTCAGGGAAGCGCCTGTATAAGCTGGGTTTGCTTTGCTTAGAGAGGAGGCTATGGGGGACCTGATAGAACTATACAGATTTATGAGGGGTATGGATACTGAGAGTAGTGAGAATCTTCCCCCTGGACTGGAGACATGGGTTTAAGGTAAGAAGCAAGAGGGCTAAACGGGATCCAAGGGGAAACATGAATCACCCAAAAGATGGTTGCAATCTGGAGGACACTGCCTGAGATGGTGGTGGAAGTACAGCTGGTAGCTTGACTATGTTTAGTACATATCTGGCTGAGTATTTGAATAGCTAAGGCACAGAGGACGACCACAGCCCATGTGAATGAGATTTGTTTAGACGAGTGCTTGACAGTCTGCATAGGCGTGGTGGCCCAAAGTGCATGATCTTGTGTTCATGACTCCATGAGCGCATGGCTCAAGGAATTGGCTTATTGCTAGAAGAGGTTATAGAAGCAAGACAATGTGGCACGTACATCAGCTTGGGTGGAGAGGCCCACTGCCATGCTGTCGATGCAACTTGATTCAGTCAGTGGTCTCGCAAAATATTTAGGAATCTCTGAGGCAGTTGTCCGCTGCTCTGGGATGTCTTCCATACAGAACAAAAGGTCTGGATTAACTAATGCCCAACAAGAAACTAGTGGCAGTGGTGATTTTGTTAATTAACAAGGTTTGTCACAATTTAGTCTTGCCTTTAAGTCGATGCACTTGCAGTATCTGGAGAATTAGTCGCTCCATTATCGCATCAATCCCTTCCACCTTCCAGTGCAAACATTTCAATATGTGTCAACGTGCTGGCAATTTAAAACCCCACCACTTCACTTATGATGTTCAATGCATTCATTAGTCAGTAACCTACAATGGCACACCAATGCGGTACAAAATATTTGTAAAAACCACCCTGATCACAGAACAAGCAAAAACTTGAGGGCCACAATTAAATGTGCTTTTAACAGAGGGAGATTGCTCACTGGGCACAACCATTCCCAGCCACATGTTGAATGGCTGCTAAGTGTTTCCAGGGAAGCTCTGGGGGGTAATTCCGATTATTGGTCTAACAATAGTCTTACTTGTGCCAGAGTACAAGCCAAGCAGTAGCCAGTTGCCAGCCTATTTTACATCTTCTTGATTTTCATTCCAACTGACTACAAAGCAGATTTGTGAGAGATGGAAAAAACAGAATCCTAATGCGCATTATACACTATTGTAGAATGTAAAAGTGATACCCACAAAGAAAGAAAATTACTTTTAATGGGGATCCCGGCAGTGGTCCCGAACTCTGCAGCCACCCTCCTCCCCGAACTAGGGACCAAATGCTTCCACTCTTGGTGAATGTGAATGGTCCAGGTCACGGTGTGCAATTCCTCTGGAGCGTGAAGTAAATGGGGAAAAGCTACCAACTAGGCAGTGGCTATTCGCTATTGATCAAAATACCAGTGTCAAGTCACCCCAGAGTCATGGCTTCTCATCTCAGTGTTGATGTGAATCATATATCACACAGGAACATTATAGCGAAAGTCTGACCAAAACGAACTTCCGGTTTTTTTCAGACTATAATTCTGTTCGTTTAACATTTTTGTGTGGCTGTGATGTGAGAATTAAAGTGTTAGCATGTTCATATCAGAATATCCAATCTCCTTGCAGTGGGCTTTTCATATTTTACAACTTTCCTTCACAAAATGACATTAATATATGAAATTCCACCTCAAAACTGGTCAATCTATAATTTACAAATTTATGACTGTAAAATATTAAATTACTTACGACATTCAAATGTTTGATTAATCTGTTCTTTCAACTTCTACATCAATCAGTTCCTTTGGATCTCAGATTAATTCCCTGCTGTTCTGATTCAGCTAATGCACCAGCAGTATTCTGACAAATTATGTCACTTGGCTCGAATTTTGGGCGTGAAACTTTTTGTCATTGCCAGTCTCTTTGCGATGTAATTTGAAATTACTTCATATATCAACATGGTAGCGCAGCCACCAGCTTCTTATGGGGTATCTATAAAGTTTAAAAGCTCATGAATGAGTCCAGAATTGACACCATGCTGCTGGAAGCAGTTTGCCTTTGGGAGACAATTTCAACTTCACACTTGTCACTGGCATCCCCAGCCCCCATCCCACTCTCCAGTCACTGGAGTTTGTTGAAAATGGAGAGGCATGAAGGGAGCTTCCCTGCCAAATTAAAATATAAACACATTTTGATTTCTCTTGAAATTCACTAACAGCAAGACCTTAAAAATGATGTAATTTCATGATTACAGCTTTTGCAGCAGCATACTGCTTATAACAGCGGTGGGAAACTGCAGCAGTAGTTTGTTTTGAAAAGCAAGCATTAAGGGAAAGGCTTTGAAAGTGGAACCAAGTTTGTACCAGTTATACTCCATTCAGGTTGTTTTCATTCATTGCTGGAATTTTTCTTTTATTCTTTTGGAAGACTGCAACGTTCTCAGCTATTAGTTGAGCCCAGCTGCATACAGACTTAACCATGCTAATCCAGTCAGTTCCCGCCTGACACATCAACGCAGGATATGGAGCTAGCTCACTATAATAGCCAGAGACGGCACAGCCTCTCCAACCAATAGCCACTAATAGGGACGACGGCAACTTCAGACAAGAAAATAATTTGAAAGGAGAGAACTGAACATTTACGACTTTAAAAATAAAAGTCAATTAAACAAGCTGGAGAACAGGTCTTGAAATTCTTTTATCCGAAAGTACAGAAACTTGTTTTCCCATTGAGAGAACATTTTTGAAGCTTACTTTCCTTAAATCTTTTTCTAAGAAGATTTCCTATTGAGACAACTTTTATTTGGTCTGCCGAAGTTAAGAGAGGCTTACTTTCATTATGGACTCCCCCAAAGGAGACTATGCATTTTAAGAGTCTGAATAACAAAACACCATTTTAAAAAATTTGGTTACAAGGTATTACCAACTCAAAACATTCCTGCTCTTTGTGTGTGTTTCTTTTTGAAGAGCATTAATATGGAAAGTGCCATAGATCTAAAATCTTTCACTCCAAAGAGACACCTATCAAGCTTAGATGAAGCCAATGAAAAACAGCTCAAAAAGTCTGCAAGGTCCTTTCAAAAGATAGAAGCAGTAGCATGTGAAGGAATTCATTATTTTTTTGTTCCCTGCCCTGATGCAGCTCCTTTGGGTCCAGAACATCATCCGTTATTGCTCCTAGCTGCCACTGGCCTTTGCCGTCACCGTTAGCAGCGCCACTCCCCACCTTCAGAAGTGTCCTGGCTGTTCTTCACTGGTTAACTGTAGAAGGACACAAGTGGAGTCCCAATGTGCTAGGATCAGGGCCATTCCAAATTCCGGAGCCCCTTTCCTCTCTTTGAGAAAAGTTACTGACCCTGCTCACAAGTTGCATCCATTATTCAGCAACTAAAGAGCAACTTGTCACTGCAGCAAGGAAGAAAAAAAAATTAAGTCATGATACTTTTCTCACCACATAAAAGCTACCTTCCGTCAGTCCCCTTCAACAAATACATTTTCAGGGAACTAGAATTTTAACCGATGCACTGATGTGGATACAGTATTTTTTGTGATCTCCATAAGCCATCAGCAACTATGCAAATGAACACTAACTACTTTGTAATTCTAAGGTGTGCTTACCCTGAGGTCCTGACCATATCTACAAAGTACTTGCTCCTGCCTGTGAACTGAGAGAAGATTGCAGTGCTGATGTAGCGTTCCAACAGATGGGAATACTTGAACTATCCATCTGCAAATTCCAGATCACACTTAACACCACCTGGGGTCCGTGCCCCCTACCATTTTATTAACTGCCGTGATCATACCTGCCATTCGGGTCACTGAACAAGTGACCACTTGGGGTGAATGACGAAACTCTTCCAGCATTTCAAAAATAAGATCATAATTCACAAGAAGTTGACAGATTTGTGACCTTGCTAATCTCATGCGGCCTACTTTACAGCTCTTGTCATCATGACTGCACCTGGACAGCCTTTCTGCTGACCCTACAGGTGTTCACCATTACCTTCCCCTCGTCCAACTCACCGTTCTGCCAAGTGGGTTTTGCCCTGCAATCATTCTCCTCTGAGTTGGCTTCCCACTTCAGAACTGCACCATTAATTGTGCTGGGGTCTGCTGCACCCCAATCACTCACCTCCTCTCCCCTCACACTTCCTGCCTCCCACAAGCACACAATTCGGCGGCAGAATCTGCTTACTAACCGTTGGCGTCCTCGAAGAGGTGTCACTGCTTTGCGGATAGTCAGAAGGCCCTCCATTCCAGATCCTCAATGTTACAAGAGGTACTGTTTGCTGCACAGCATCCACGGAGCAAAGGCAATGAGCTGCTCTCCATCAGGGTAAATTACGTACAAAGTAATATTCGCCTTCAGTGTGTAGAGACTGGTCTGAAATTTTAGCACCGATACTTATCCTGATCGAGAGTTGTCACCTTTCCCTCCATACTGACAGCGCCCATAATATCACAATCAGAATCAGGCTTAATGTCACCAGCACATGTCATGAAATTTGTTAACTTAGTGGCAGCAGTACAATGCAAAACATGATACTGTAGAAATAAATAAGTAAATCAATTACAGTAAGTACATGTATATTAAATAGTTAAATTAAAATAGTGCAAAAACAGGAATAATAAAAGTGAGGTAGTGTTCATGTGTTCAATGCCCATTTTGGAATCAAATGGCAGATGGGAAGAAACTGTTTCTGAATCGCTGACTGGGAGCCCTCAGCTTTCTGTACCTCCGACCTGACAGGAACAATGAAAAGAGGGGATGTCCTGGATGCTGGGGGTCCTTGATAGTGGATGCGCCTTTCTGAGGCACCGCTGCTTGAAGTAGTCTTGGATACCACAGAGGCTAGTACCCAAGATGGGGGTGACTAATTTTAAAAATTTCTGTAGCTTCCTTCGATCCTGTGCAGTAGCCCTCCCGCACCCCCCCCCCCCACCATACCAGACAGTGATCTAATCACCCTTTCACCAAGAATAGGGCTCGATAAGGTCAGTTACAGGACCACTCGCCAGCAAAAACTAAAATAACCATTGCTGCAATTTATATTTTGTTTGATTTGTAAATGTTGGCAGTATTTCATTTTGAACAATCTGTACAAAAATCAAAGCTCATCCAATAAATTATTCACAGCAATCCTCTTAAGGGTCAGTACTCCAGTCTGTTTAATACAGTGAGCCCGCAGTAGGCTGCCAGTAACCGAGTTCTAATGGTCACTGCAAGAGGGGAAGAATAATCAGGAAAATTGAAAAATTGAAAAAAATCAGAAAAATTGAGGGTGTAACAAGGATGTTAGACGAGGGTAAGCCAGTGGATGTTGTGTACCTAGATTTTCAGAAGGCATTCGATAAGGTGCCACATAGGAGATTGGTGAGTAAAATCAGAGCTCATGGCATTGGGGGCAGGGTTTCAACATGGATAGAAAACTGGTTGGCAGATAGAAAGCAAAGGGTAGCAGTGAATGGGTGTTTCTCGGAATGGCTGGAGGTGACTAGTGGGGTACCACAGGGCTCTGTATTGGGACCACAGCTCTTTACGATTTATGTCAATGATTTAGATGAGGGCATTGAAAACTATATCAGCAAGTTTGCTGATGATACTAAACTGGGTGGCAGTGTGACATGCGAAGAGGACGTTAGGAGAATACAGGGAGACTTGGATAGGCTGGGTGAGTGGGCAGATACTTGGCAGATGTCATTCAATGTGAATAAATGTGAAGTTATCCACTTTGGAAGCAGGAACAAGAGGGCAGAGTATTGTCTGAACGGTGTAGAGTTAGGTAAGGGAGAAATGCAAAGAGACCTAGGAGTCCTAGTTCACCAGTCAATGAAGGTGAATGAGCAAGTGCAACAGGCAGTGAAGAGGGCAAATGGAACGTTGGCCTTTGTTACAAGGGGAATTGAGTACAAGAGCAAGGATGTCCTTTTGCATTTGTACAGGACCCTGGTGAGACCACACCTGGAATATTGTGTACAGTTTTGGTCTCCAGGTTTAAGGAAGGACATTCTGGCAATTGAGGAAGTGCAGCGTAGATTCACTAGGTTGATTCCTGGGATGGCAGGGCTGTCTTACGCAGACAGATTGGAGAGATTGGGCTTGTACACGCTGGAATTGAGGAGATTGAGAGGGGATCTGATTGAAACATTTAAGATAATTAAAGGATTTGATAGGATTGAGGCAGGAAATATGTTCCAGATGTTGGGAGAGTCCAGTACCAGAGGGCATGGATTGAGAATAAGAGGTCAGTTATTTAAAACAGAGTTGAGGAAGAGCTTCTTCTCCCAGAGAGTTGTGGAGGTGTGGAATGCACTGCCTCGGAAGACGGTGGAGGCCAATTCTCTGGATGCTTTCAAGAAGGAGCTAGATAGATATCTGATGGATAGGGGAATCAAGGGATATGGGGACAAGGCAGGGACTGGGTATTGATAGTGAATGATCAGCCATGATCTCAGAATGGCGAGTGCAGACTCGAGGGGCCGAATGGTCTACTTCTGCACCTATTGTCTATTGTCTATAAAACAGTGCCGCTGATATCAGTTGGAGGAAACAATCAAAATACCGTAAGCCGCCATGCTCCTGACAGTAGAATGGACTGCTGGAACATATCAAATAAGCTTGCACACAAGAAAAAAAGATGCTTGGCAGATACACTGGAAACTTCTCAGTGATTATGGAGCTACATAAGGAATGCTTTTACAGAATCCCATCACTGAACAGGATCCTTGCCCTGCAAAGCACAGACCGAGACCATAGCTTGTGTTCTCCAGGATTTGGAATTGCACTTCTTTGTACCTCCTATTACAAGTCTGTGCTCAAAGGAAAGGGGGAGGTGATGAAATGCATTAGAAACATCCTTATTACAAGAATAGAATAACATATGCATTCAACCTGGACTGCAAAAAGTTAGGGTAATTGAGAACAGCAGGATGTGATAAGTGTGCTAGCAGATTATCAAACATAGAACAGTACAGCACAGGAGAAGCTGGTACTTAGCCCACAATGTTTTGCTGAACTAATTAAACCAGTAATTAAACACCCAACTCAAACAATCTCGTCTGCCTGCACAGTGTCCATGTCCCTCCATTCTCTGTGCACCTACCCAAGAGCTTTTGAAAAGCTTCGGTTGGATTTGCCTCTACCGCACCCAGGCACCCACCACTCGCACATCTCCTTTGAGCTTACCCCTCTCACCTTAACTGCATACTCTCTGATATTAGGCATTTCAACTCTGGGCGGTGGCGGAAATAAGACACTCCCTTCTACGGTGCTCATAATCTTACGAACCTAGCAGGTCTTCCCTCAGATCCACTGCTCCGCAGAAAGTGATCCATGTTTTTTCAAATGCTTCATATAGCATGGTAGTGTGGTGGTTTACATATTAGTGACTTGGGTTCAATTGCTGCCACTGCCTGTAAGAAGTTTTTACGTTCTCCCTGTGAAGAGGTGGGTTTCCTCCGGGTGCTCCCGTTTCCTCCCACAGTCCAAAGATGTACTGGTTGGTCGTTTATTTGTTCATTGTGGGACTGCGGACCAGTACAGCTGAAAGGGCCAGAAGGATCTGTCCCACGCGGTACCTCAATAAATAAATGAAATATAAAAAGCCTACGCCCTCTATTCTAGCAATACCCTGGAAACTTTTTCTGTACCCTCTCCAAAGTTTCCATATCCTGTTGTGATTCAGATCCAGTATTCTTTGGTTTCTTACATTTTATCAAGTCACAACTTCCAGCTTATTCATTGTACTGTTCCACTGTGGTGTCAAACATTTAACATAATTATAAACTGAACTATCTCCTTGGAATTATAGATAAACAGCTGTATATAATAGTAATTCTTACAATTGGCAGTGTTTACTAGTATTTATACAGCTAACAGTAATCATTAAATTCTACTGAAATGTCATTATTTTCCCAAGCCTTTTGTCCAGTCATTATTCAAGTCAGAAGCACTCACACCCCCAAAACTGAACTATTTGTCAACTAAATACTTGGAAGGTTTGGAAGAACCACAAAAGTATTACATCCCTTAGAAAATCTATCCAGAAACAGATTGAGGAATTATTTTTGAAGGACTCTCTAATGGCAAAACCATAATGTGGTGTTACCGTATGGGTAAAATCTGGTTTATTTTATCAAAGGGTGATGTGACGTTGAAAGGAAAGAATGCACTCTAAAATCTGTTTCCTAGAAACAAGACTCTGATAAGATCGAATTACTAATGGAGACTCTGTTAAGTTAGCTCTGTAGCTGTTACATGGAACAGATATAGGCCCAGAAGTTATCACTATGCACAATGAAAGCACTGAGGCAGAAGAATCTTTGGAGAACTCTGGAGCAATCAAAGCAGAAACCCTCCTACTGCTGGCTGATCTGACTACACTCCATATGGTGTTCTGCTCCACACTTCAGAGGCTGAGCAAAGAACACATCAAAGCAGTCAAAGATCACATTGACATCTGTTCAGACATGTCAATAACAGTCACAATGCGTTCAATAATGACCTTCAGATGGTTAAAGAAAAGTGAATTAACTCCCCCGAGAGGTTTGATTGGATTGGGTGTAAAATAGCTTCTTGGGATATACACCTGAACCATTTCTTTCCTTCCAATGCTACTCAGTTAAAAAAAGGGAACGTTTTTAGAAAAAAATGCACACCATGAATATAGTCCACTGGATAGCTAGCTATCTGTTGCAACAGATAGCTATCCATAGGTATTTTTTGAAGGTGCTGATGAGTCTGGGAGATGGGTGTGGAAAGTACTTGTATATCAGTGTGGATTCAGAAGATTATGCTTGGCAGACTTAAATCTTTTCAAAACACTATTTGTAGATGTATGTCTCATTTTCATTCATATTTTACTAAGCTTTCCTTAACTTATAAAATGGTAAAATATTATACGGTCTTCCCTTAATGGAATAAATAAGGTTTCAAATTTGAATTAATTTCTCTCATTATTAACTTAAAGCCTAAAGTGTTACATGAAGTGCAAATGTTCAACAGATTGAGAACTCAATAAAGGCAATTTCATAAAGTCTTCCTAAAGGAGGAAGAGGGGAGGAGCAAATTATAAACTCACGCAGCACATCCATTAGTTTTTATAGCAGGTTTTATTCCACAATCCTGACGTTTCACTCAGACTGAAGAGCAGGGAGTGTATGGGGTGGGGGGTGGAAAGCAGAAGAAAAGAACTTGGCCAAGAACTGTCAGTCACAAATTTCTGCAACTACTTCCCTGCCCCATTTGTAGCTGGCCAATGATTCTGCACGTGAAAGTATCTGAAAGAGAGCAATTGTTGCACTTGCTGGTTCTAGACTTGTTAACAGATGAGGCTTTTATGCAACTGGTTAAACACTTGTGGTTATCTATCACCTGGGTGCATCAGTGCTGCTTGGCAGAATGTACATCTGCACAAGGATGCCAGGCGTACAAGGTGCATATTATTCGAGCCGGCCTCACCATATTAATTTGGGATAAGCTAGATATGCAAAGCAGGCTGAAAAACTGAAGTTGTGTACATCAATGGCTCAAAAGCTCAGCCTCTGGATATCCTACCAATCTCAGGGGGTACATTTCTGATCAAATCAGAAGTGCAAATTGGAAAACATACCATGTGAATGAGATGGGGCTGCACAATGTAAAGTGTACTAAAGAACTTTATAATGCATACTAACCATTTTTAGTATAATGCATACTAATCATATTTTCAGATGATGATTTCAAGACAATTTTTTGAGAATAATAATTTTTATGCTCAGCAAATAATTTTGAACTGGAAATAAGGAACATTGTACCTTGGGGTAAAGTCAGGAAGGAAAGGATGAAATTTACAAAGATATCTGAAATTCTTTTCAATGAAAACTTCTGTGAAAATATCAACATAAGAGCACCAAATAACAGATTCTGTTCTGCAGTCATGACACCCTTTCCTTGACAGGAGGATTCCACTCTTCACCCACCTCCTCATCAATGCCTGCTACTCCCTACCTCCTGGGGTTGCACTTACTTTAAAAAAAAGTTAACAATCTCATTCTCTGCAGGGTTTAATATATGTCACTCAAATTGGCACATGAACACAACCTTTCAGCCAGAACGTGAAAGTTGAATTCACCTGCAAGAAAGTCTGCTAGCCACAATGCAGATACAGCAGAGCTGCATTAACATCCCTGAAGCCATTTAACAGGCCCAAGGAGGCCAAATGTTTAATGGACAATTTATGGATAGAGTAAAATTTGTGGAATGAGCAGTGTGAAGCTTAAGCTCTCATAAGTGAAATATAAAGATCACCTGCTCCTTCTATAATAAGTCTAATGAAGACAGATGAGCCACCGGCAAAGATCTGTAAGAACACGGAGAGTAATAGCAGGTCAACAAAGCCACAGAATTGAGGAACAAGTTCTGAGGTTCACTTCTGAAGAAATGGGATGAAAGTTCACACAAATTTTAAAAAATGCAAATATCCAAGCAACAAAAGTTTAGTAACACCACTTTTCCCTATCACCATTCACTTCTGCTTCAATAAAAGTACTTTGCCTTTGACATGGTCATTTTTACTTAAATGGGTACTATGCAACCATTAAAATTATTTAACTTTAACTATATTTTATTTTCCTTATTGAGTAATACAGCACAGAAGAGTTTTATTCAGTCCAATGAACAACATCACTCAACAATCCACCATTTAACACCAGCCTAATTACAGAACAACTTGCAATGATCAATTAACCAGTAACTTGTGAGTCTGGACTGTGGGCGGAAACACACACAGTCACAGGTAGAATGTACAAACTCCTTACAGACGACGCAGGACTTGAACTCCAACCTCCAGAACACTCTGAGCAGTACTAGCATCGAGTTAACCACTACGCTACCATGGCAGCCTGCCTACTCACACATAGTTTGGGTAACTTCAATGGTTCACATAGTCAGCTTCACTCAGGTTTCTATGGAATCCTTCCAAAACCTTCTTATTAACATTGTATTTCCATGACCAGCGGATTGCAGAGCCCGACCTAGACAGCAATATCCCAGATCTCAGTCAACCTTCTGGCTAGCAATAGAGGCAGGGACACTGGGTGTGATTGGGGAATGCCACTGGAAAAATGGGAAAGAACTGTTGTGGTAACAATTATGGAGCCAGACTTGCCACTCTTAACCTTTTACCTTTCCTAACTACCTGGCTTCACCTATCACCTTCTACCCAACCTCCTTCCCCTCTCCTCATCTTTTTATTCTGTCGTCTTCCCCTTGCCTTTCCAATCCTAAAGAAGGGTCTCAGCCCAAAACATTGACTGTTTATTCATTTCCATTGATACTGCCTGACCTGCTGAGTTCCTCCAACATTTTGTGCATGTTGTGGTGGATTTCCACCTTCTGCAGAACTTCTCATGTTTATGATTTGCTGCTGCACTGTGAAGTCTCTTCAAGGATGCCTGCCCTGAGGAAGCTTAAATCTTCTCTTTGACGGGAGTTCAATGAGACCCTTTCTCAATGTGGCCCTCACTCCCACTCGTGATCTCTGCTGCCCTCTGTCCCTTTGACCATGTATTCACCCAGACTCACCTCACCAGCTCTTTACCTTTCCTACCCACTTGGCTTCACCTATCACTTTCGATCTATCTTCCTTCCCCTCACCCCATCTTTTTAATCCAATGTCTTCCACCATCCTTTCCGGTACTGAAGAACGGCCTCAACCCAGTGTTGACTGCTTACTCATTTCCATAAATGCTGCCTGACCAGCTGAGATCCCCCAACATTTTGTGTGTGTTAATTATGGAGCATAACACAGTTTTCGTGCAGCCTGGCAACAAATTCTAAATAACCTTCAGAGCTTCTGTTGCTCCCTTAGACAGAAATCATATGCAGACCTTGATGTGAAGAAGAGTTTCAACCCATCCCGATACCCTAATGTAACCATTTGAAAGCAACTCTAATCTCGAGTGAAGCCATGCCACTTTCACTGTAATTTTATTTGCAATTACATAAAGGCAATACGTTTGATGTCACCAAGCTTTTTCTTCAATTAGAAAAGGAGGCCGGATTAGAAAAAGAAGCCTGCTGAAAAGTCACGGCCAGAAACGCCGACTGTCCTCTTCCCCACAGATGCTGCCTGGCCTGCTGAGCTCCTCCAGCTTTCCGTGTGTGCTGCTCGGATTTCCAGCATCTGCAGATTTTCTCTTGTTTGTGACAGGACTATAATGAAATAATTTGTCAAGCACTGTCCTCTGGATCTTTGGGAAAGCCAGTGGATCCCGGAAACTGAAAATAATTCACAGGCCACCACATGTAACGAATAATGATTTCAAGTACTTCACTGGGACTAAGCAGTCAGCATTCCTGAGCAAACATGCAAATGGAAACAATGCTGCTTCATGTTAACAACTGCAGAAGCAGTCTGGTCAGACGTTGAGTCCTGGAGGCTATTGCTTAACAAATAAACAGACTCGGTGCTTGCCTGATAATTGCAACAGTTATAAGAAATTACTACTACATAATGGGCAGAGGTTTCATGCAGCCAGCTACATAAATGACTTGCAGCAACTTCCGCTTTGATTTTGATTTACTAACTGAAGCTGAGGCATTAAAGTTTGCACAGTTAGAGACTGCTTGGATCAAACCTGGCTTCCGTCTGTTCTGAAACAGGTCGCTTTCCTCATACATCCTAGTGTGCTAAACTGCTTTGAAGGTGTATTTCAACAACCCCCCTCCCCGCACCACCACATTAGATGGATTTATTTTCTTAATTCTCCAAATTGCCTTGGAGGAGTTAAAAATAAACTTGAAGATAGTGCTGAACAATGAAGCAATGAAAAGTGAGGGGCAATACAGGTAGGCTCAGACAGCTACCCCATTTTTAGTCAGCACGTCATACTCATAGGTCCTTGAGTAGCTCCTGCTCTCAATCCTTAGCTCTATTCTCCCAGCTTGCACAATAGTCATTGTCCTCCAAGAGTGCACCTGTATCATTTTTTAAATAGCTCATTATGTTTCTGACTTGCAGAGTGCAAAATTGGGAATCCACTGTCAGTGAAGTGCATGACACTGGGAAACAATAATACAAAGGATAAGTATAGATGGGCAAATGTAATTCTAGAGTGGCGGCCTTTATTTTAACCCTCTCAGGTTGTCATCTTCAGAAGTGAAAAGGCCGAGGCTGAAGCAATGAAGGCTTGTAATCCCAGCCCGACTGGGCTAACACTTAATGAAAGGTTGTCAGAGATGCCATATTTCTCACTCAGCAGAATAAAAGACCAAAAATGAGCATAATTACCTGCAGCTTTTCACTAAATGTATATTGATTTGATTAATATGCATCTTGTCTACCTTTCAATTTTTCTCCCACACAGACAATGTTACCACCTGTAGAATGACTGTTGCCCTCTCCTGTTTCATGATGTCCCCAAACTCACCTTCATTTGCCCTAAATCCTCAGCAGTAAGGGCAACCAAATTGAAGCATACAGTCAGCGAGGAGACTTGACTCACACCTTGACATCATGGGAGACTTGGGATGCCTCATCTATTAGTTTGTCAAACAGATCAAATTCTCTAATAGCTCATGTCATTTCTGCCCAAGTGATTTTGCAATGCACCATTTAACAACATTATGCTGCAGGTTGTCTGGATCATTTGGCAAATCAGAATTTTATCCCAGATTATCCACTCTCCAATCAATAAGCTTCAGGACTGAACAGTTCATCTGCCATTTACCTCTGAGCTGTAACATAATGCCTGTGTTTTACTATTTCCCTCCTGTTCCTATAACAGTTCAGTTTTTGCGATCCCTTCGGCAAACAGATTAAGGTCATGCCACTTTGAACACCCAAAGAGAAATCCACACTTCAGAGTGACCTAATTGTTAGATTCGGATCTCATCACTTCAGCCAAGTTGTGCTGTAACCTGATGTTGCAGTCTGCCAGTTTATCACTCCAGGGCTTATCTCACCCCTTGGTGTTAATCAAGAATGCCGCACTGTTACATGTTCAATAGAATGGACAAGTGTTTGGAACTGAGCATTTGGGCCAGAACATTCAAACCTTCATTAAGGGAACTGAAGACACAGTTCACGAGTAGATATGCCCAAGTCAGATGCTTCACAGGTTAAACTTGGACAGGTGCACACAATCGACATCCTCTTTCTGAAGGTGCTATTTTTCCCTCACAACTGGAGCTTTGTACTCAGCTGATCACTGTAAAGGTGCCCAAAATCCAAGAATCCAAGCACTTACAACTCATGAAAGAACAGCTGCAGGTTTTTTTTTCCCTCTCTCTTCTGTCAATTTACTTCAATTAAGCAATTAAAGTTTTTTTCCCTCTCTTGTAACCCGAGGAAAAAGTAAAATTGTGGAAGTCTGTTCTGCTGGATTAACTGTGTTATTATCAACTCCCTGCTCTCCCTTTCTAAAAGTGTAACATGTTATTAACATAACTCTAAAAGGGCTTCCAGCTATTTCCCAAACAATCAACAGGAGTTCCTGCTGTTAGCTCTCACAGGCTGACAAGGTGAAATTGGAAAGAGACAGTAACCAGTACCTCAACTCCATCAACATTTCCACTGCTACCCACCCCCACCCCTTCAAAGGACACGGTAGATCCTTTGCTCCTGTTCACTGTCAAACATTCTCAAAATCTACATTTCCGCCCATTTACAAGTGCGTCTTTTGTTCAACGTCTGTTCATGGTGAACTACTTCTGGAGTTCCCCAAAGGCTCAGCCAGTTTATTCATTAAATAGTGGAGTGGGAAAGACTCAGGGCCAATCATTAGTGTGTGCTAATTTAGCTAAGGCAGGAGCAGTGCTATTGGGATCAGTCAATTAATGGGAAAGGAGGGGTTGAATAATGGAGTGAAGTGGGGGGGGGGGTGTTGAAAAAAGAGATGGGGGAGAAAAATGACCTGGCTAAAAACTCTTAAGTCTCTGCATGCAGTGCTGCAGCTCCTGAATGCACAAATGTAGATGTTAAATATTATGAACTGGTAGAATCAGTTGCCCTTTCCGTTTCACTCCACTCCCCTCCTCTACTGCATAATCAATAACGGCTGACACAATGTCAAGGCTGCCATGTGATTAACATTCACGGCAGGGTGAAAGCGCTTAAATTAATGGCTGTAGGGAGGTCGGGATGGAGGAAATGGATCAGAATTTCTCCGAGAACATAGAACAGTACAGCACAGCACAGTACAGGCCCTTCAGGCCACAATTCCTGCTGACCTTTTACCTTACTTTTAGATCAATATAACCATTCCCTCCATTTTTTCATCCATGTGCTTATCCAAGAGTCTCCTAAATGTCCCTAATGTATCTGCCTCTATCACCACCTTTCGCAGCATGTTCCAAGCACCTATCTGACACCAATACTTTTCTCAGAACACCTTAAAATTATGGAGTGTCTTATTAGCCATTACTGCCCTGGGAAAAGTCTGTTGGTCCACACTATCTATGCCTCTTATCATCTTGTACACCTTTACCAAATCACCTCTCGCCCTCCTTTGCTCTAAACAGCAAAGCTGTAGCATTCTGTTAAATCATCTCTGCACCCTCTTTAAAGCTTCCACATCTTTTCTATATGAGGCAATCAGAACTGAACACAATATTCCAAGTGTGGTCAAACCAGAGTTTTAAAGAACCGCAGCATCTCTTGAACTTAATCCCTGACTAATGAAGGGCAACACACTATACACCTTCTTAACCACTCTGTCGACTTACATGAGAAATATGAGGGACCCCAAGTTCCCTCTGTTTCTCCACTCTGCCCTCAAATTTGACTTTCCAAAGTGTACCACCTCCCACTTTCCTGGATTGAACTCCATCTGCCACTTCTCAGCCCAGCTCTGTGTCCTATCAATGTCCAGTTATAATCCTCAACAGCCTTCTACACTATCCACAACACCACTGACTTCTGAGTCATCTGCAAACTTACTAACCCACTCTTCCACTTCCTCATCCAAATCTTATATAAAAATCACCAAGACCAGAAGACTCAGGTTAGATCCCTGCAGAACACCACTGGTCACAGATCTCCAGACAAATATGCTCCATTTACCACTACCCTTCTATGAACAAGTTAATTCTGAATCCACACAGCCAAGTTTCTCTGGATTCTATGCTCCCAACTTTTTGAGTGAGCCTACCATGGGGAACCTTGTAAAACACCTTACTAAAATACATGCATCACACCCACTGCTCTACCTTTATCAATATGCTTTATCACAACCTCAAAGAGTTCAATCAGGCCTCTGAAGCACAACCTGCCCTTCACAAAGCCATGCTGTCTATCTTCAATCAGATTATGCTTCTCCAAATGCTCAAAATTCCTGTCTCTAGGAATCCCTTCCAATAGTTTGCCAACCACTGATGTAAGACTTGCTGGTCTAAATTCCCAGGGTCACCTCTATTACCTTTCTTGAACAAAGTTAATAATATTTGCCATCCTCTAACGCTCGCCAAGCATTTAAGCTCCATGCGCCAGAACAAGCTGGATCTCCCAGTGGTCACCCATTTTAATTCCTCTTCCCATTCCCATTCCGATAGCTCCATCCATGGCCTCCTCCACCGTCAGGATAAGGCCACACTCAGGTTGGAGGAGCAACACCTTATATTCTGTTTGGGTAGCCCCCAACCTGATGGCATGAACATTGATTTCTCAAACTTCCAGCCACCACCCCACCCCCCTTCACCATTCACTATCCATGGCCTTCTGTCTCTCACCATTCAACTTACTAGCTCTTTGCTTCATCCCTCCCCTTCCAAGTTTCACCTATCGCATCGCGCTTCTCTCTCCCCTCCCCCCACCTTTCAAATCTACTCCTCATCTTTTCTTCTCCAGTCCTGTCAAAGTGTTTCAGCCCAAAGTGTCGACTGTACTTGTTTCCACAGATGCTGCTTGACCTGCTGAGTTCCTCCAGCACTTTGTGCGAGTTGCTCAGATTTCCAGCATCTGCAGACCTTCTTTTGTTTGCCACCCTCTAACCTTCTGGTACAACTCCTGTTGCCAGTGACGACACAAATACCATCCCCAGAGATGCAGCAATCTCTTCCCTTGCCTCTTGGAGTACATCCCATCCGGCACTAAGTATTTATCTACCTGAAGTTTTTTTAAACACTTTAGCACATCCTCTTTCTTAACCTTGACATATTCTTGCATATCAACCTGTTTTATGCTGTCTTTACATTTATCAAGGTTCCTCTCATTGGTGAAAACTAAAGCAAAGTATTCATTAGTGACCTCCCTTACCTCCTCCAATTCCAGGCATGTTTCCTCTAACTCCTGATTGGTCCTGCCCTCAATGGGACAAACCTATCCAGATCTCCAGGCAAATGCTCCCTAAACAATCTACATATTTGTGACACGCATTTCACTCTGTCCCTCAGGTACACTCACCAGGGGAGAAGCTGCAGGTGGTGGTGTCTCAGGTAGTGCCTGAAAAATGGCACAAAGTATGGGATTGAGAACGGGCAGCACAGAAGCACAAGTGAGTAAAGCTGCTGCCTCACACCTTTGACAACCTACACTTATTGCTGATATTCAGTGATATCCACGCAGAGTTTGCACATTCTTCCTGTGACTAATCTAGTTCAGGCATCCTCTGGCTGCTCCAGTTTTCTCCTGTATCCCAAAGATGTAAACTGGTAAAGTAAAAGGCCATTGTAAATTGTTACTAGTGAGTCCTAAAATCTGTGATATAAGTAATGGGAATGCAGGAAGAGTAACCGGATTAGTGTCCAAGATTAGCATTAATAGGTATCTGATGGCCAGTGTGGACTCAGTGGCCTAGAGGGCCCAATTTCTCGCTGTATGAAGCTAATGCTAGGCACTGTCAAAAGCAGCCTTGAGGAGATGTTGCAAGACATCTTATAGACAGTACATATTGCAACTAAGGTACACTGGTAGCAGAGGGAACAAATGATCAGGACGGTAGATGGAATAACATTAAGCAGGCTGCTCTGGACTTGATGTTGTTGAAATATATCAGAGCTGCACTCTTCTGAACAGAGAGAGAGTGCTCCTGATTTGAAGGTACCAGAAATCATCGTGCGGTTGAAGAGAGTCAGATGCTCCAGAATACCAACTCTCTAAACTTCCCTTGAAGCCCTGGTATTCACATATCTGATCCAAGTGAGCTTTATGCAAAAGTTTTTAGGGCGCCCCTTCTCTCTGCACGTGACACACGTCTTGCTACTTGTCAGCCAAAGCCTGAGTGTCGTCCAGGTCCTGCTGCATTCAGACATGGGCTTCGAGTCTTTCAACTGAATCAGCGTACATCATATTCACCTTGTAAATACGGCTCTCGTGGTACTGTTACGGTGAATTGCTCAAGGAATACAACACAGATGATGCAGTCCCAGTGGTTCCCTTTATCGTTATGGCTTTTGTTTGTTCCTCTGTGAAATTATTATGTCAATTTCTGTTTTAGAAATATCAATACAAGCCTGCAATAAAGCTAATAAAAAGACTGGTGTCTCTGGAAACAGATGAGAGCTCCACTTCTTCTACAGCCTCAGAACACAGCATGAAAGGAACATCAGAGGTACAGAACCATCACATAAGACTTAGAAATCTTTCATCCCACTGTATCAGTCCCAAGGATTACTTTGTGCAACCTTTCCTGTGAAACTGCAGTGCACTAGCAGCAAAAACATACATCTTAAATGAACCTTGCTTAGTCAGAAGTAGCCTCTCATAGTGAAGAGAGCCAACAAAGAGAGCCCAGTGAATACAGATGTGTTAGACCCATGAAAGCCAAACTCACTGCAGGCGCACGCAGGCTGTATGTACCCCTAGCATTCAATACGCACCAACAACTCTCATTGCCATCATTGTAGTGCGGGCAGTCGGGCACCGTGTATTAGCATCCAAGAGTTAATGCCAAAGGAGGTGATTGTTTAAAAATTCACATTACCAAAGCGGATTACATTGCATCTACTGAGGGGATCAACAATGTAAGCCTACACTAAGCCATTATTTCAGAAACAAAGCTTTCATTTTTAAGCCTTTAGAAACAAGAATAAATTGCACAAAAGAAGAAAAATCTTCTGATGTGAGAACAAGGACAAACACTAAATGCTTTTCATGCAAGCTCGAATTTAGTGGGCACAAGTGACCCAGTCAGCCAGATGGCATCCAGGGGAAATTGGTCTCAGTCAAAGCGCGTAACACGGAATGTTTTTAGTTTCGGCAAATAAACAGTAAAGTGTAAGAAGTCAATAGCGGCAGTTCATTCAAGTTTGCACGACAGGCCAACTCTTGGCGAACGCTGTGCATTTTACAGAAGGCAATCAAGCAGCTCACTGCATTGTCTTTCACATTAAACGGAATAAGACCCAGACCCCAATAATATGTTGTAATGTCATGGGCATGGCTTGCCAAATTGTTGGCATGTCCAAAACCCCAGAGCAATAGCTCTTTCTTTCCACTGTGAGAGCCATACCAGGTACAAGATCCCAGAAGTTACAGTAAACATTGAGAGAGACTTGCACAGATAGCACAGTAAATTCCAACCACTAGGGTATCTGTCAGGAAGTAAAGATTACCTAGCAAAGTACCAGATGGTTCTGGCATCTCTGGAATGGTGCCAATATTACCATTGTGAAAGAAGTGAGAATAATTGATATCATTTCTCTACATCATACATCTACATCTCCAGTGCAAGTCATACCACACTGGTATCTCTTCAGCTGTCATCAATTTTTGCCTTTCATTGGCTGGCTACTGAGGTCAAAGCAGAAGAATGGGTGTGAGATGGATCTCCCACGTGTAAGGAGATGTCATTCCAAAAAGTTGCTTAAGTAAACTACCTGACTATCCTTCTGTTCTAAAATGTATTCTCTCGTGGGGGGGTGGGGGGTGAGAAAATACAGTCCTTCAATAACTAATACATCTATTTCATTTCTTGAAGAAGAAGCAAAAAATGTAGGAAGCCCTGAGCAGGCCCGACAGCATATGTGAAGCAGAGATAATGTTTCAGGTTGAAGAACCTTTGCATTTCTTTGACCAAAAATGCTGTTTCTTTATCCATAGGCGCTGCCTGATCTGCTGAGTGTTTCCATCATTATCTATTTTTACCTCAGATTTCCAACACCCGATTTTTAAAAAAATTCTTATATTTGAGTAGAAATGATCTTGGCAAAAAACTTTCCTAATACCAGCACCCAATCAACGTGGACATTTAACATCAATGGGTTAGTGCCAGTGCTAAGATGGTTATGAATCATGAACTGTGTTTACAGTGTGGTGAGTCTTGAGAAAGATGCAATTAATGAGCTAATATGCAGCCAGTCAGCCTTTTAAATTAGCCGCATTAAAGAGGCCCTTTGCTGCTGACATAATTAACCGGCAACAATATGTTAGCCTGTGCAACTAGGCAGTACAGTGTCATCAGCTCTGAGTAACTGTAGGTGTGCATGCCAAGATGAGGTACTGCCACAGGAAGGGCAGGTAGAAAGAAAAGTAATAGGTATAGAGGCCAGCAGAAACAGAAATTCCTCTTCAAAATTAAAGCAAGCTAATCATCAAATATTAATGTACAAATAGATTAAGGAACAAGGGTCTGGCACTAGTTAGAATTAAAACTGAAATTCTACCCCATGCTGTTTGAACACCTTACAATCATTTGTTGGGGCTAACAAGCACATATTTACAATATAATAACCCCAGTGTAAGAATAATATTGCAGCATAAAATCAGAGCAAATTTTTTGCATAATGATTTCAAAGCTAGTAAAACCTAAGACGCTTCCAATAGTGGGAGAGGCTAAGACCAAAGGGCAAAGACTCAGAAAAGAGGGACATCTCTTTAATACAGAGATGACAAGAAATTTCTTTATCCAGAGAATGTTGAATCTGTGGAATTCACTGCCATAGACGGCTTTGGAGGCTGGGTACAATTAAAGTGGAGATTGCTAAGTTCTTGACATCAAAGGTTATGGGAAGAAGGCAGGATAATGGCATTGAGATGAAAATAAATCAGCCATGATTGAATGACACAACAGACTTGATGGACAGAATGGCCTAATTCAGCTCCCAAGATAGATAAATGCTGCCAAATATTAATCTATCAGAATTATGCTTCAACTGGAAACACATTTTATTACACAAGGAATCTCAAACGTGGAAAATAACTTTTCAGACTAATCAATGAAAGGAAAAACTCACTGCCAACATCCATCATTAGATAAAATTCAAACAAGTTAATAATGGGCCACAGTCTGGTATTGCTGTCACCTTCCTTTTGTGGAGAAGACCACTGACTCATGTTACCAGTTCCAGGTAACGCCTGCGCCTCACATCTTTCATACTGCTGAGAAGCTTCAAGCACAAGGTAAACATCATTCTGAATAACTTCCATCCTGAGACATTCCACAGCTTCAGTACCCAAAACGTCTCTGGAATGTCTCGAGCCCAGCCACTTGAAAAGTGATAAAGGCCATCCGAAGTGGTTCCCCTAGACACGGGGTCTTCAATTTACTTCATTAGATACAAGCAGACTAACCTAATACAAATCAGTAACTTTGGTGGCGTAGTAAAGATTCAATCCAATGCATTTGGGCTGCTGAACAGAGGCCAGTTGAGCCAAAAGGCGCACAAATCTATTCCACCTCATGTTACAGCCTTGACATGAGTAAATCACAACTATATAACATCATGATTTTTCCACTTAGCCTCAAAACAAACAGTTTGGGGAAGTGTGAAGAAATGTGTCTAAACACACATTCCAAGATCTAGTTGAGGACAGATTGAATGTTGCTGAATTACAAAATCATTATTAGTTTAATCTTGCCCTTGCTTGTGAAGCAAAGATTTGTGTTACTTCAATTATTACAATGGAATATTATTTTGTTTGCATTCCAAATCACTGACTTACATTTTGAAAATCAACCCATTTAGCCTAAGATTGTGGGTGAGAGCTAAAATTGCCTCTAAGCCCAAAAACACCAGAAAACAATGACACAATTGCACATTTTGAAGACGTAAGTACCTGCCAGAGGCTACAGTGAAAAAGTCATTAGACTCGCACCAACTTCTTGATGAAAACTGTCAACAGGAGCAATCATACATCATCTCTGTTGATTCTTTTCAAACCTCGTCTCAGAAAACCCAGTACAGAAGTATGTGAGTAGGCAACAAGTAACCTGCTGGAGGAACTCAGTGGGTCAAGCAGCATCCGTAAGAGGAGCGGTGTTCCTGAGGTGTCAACTTTAAACCTTGCTTTAGGACAGGTTTCAGTCCAAAACATCGACAATTCCACTCCTCGCACACATTCTGCTCAACCTGTTGATGTCCTTGAGCATGTGGTTTGCTGCACCAGATTCTAGTATCTGCTCCCACATGTGGATAGGCTCTGCTCTGAGAAAAGTCTTCAATTGTCTAATAACCGAAATTAATCTTGGCAGTGGAACTCACATTGATGTACCTCAGTAAAGGAGTGGTGACAGCACACCTGAATTTTCAAGTCTTGCCCTGTTCTGTCCATTACGTAGGCTTCGATTGTGGAAGGTCCAAGCACCTGAACTTCAAAATCTCCTGGCCTTTCTTGACATTGGCAAGTAGCCTCACACGGGTGCTCATACTAACTCACACTATCACCCACTGATTTAAGTATAACACCACGGCAAAATTTTTCCACATGAAAGCATTGCTAGTCATTACTTGTAAAATTGCGTGTAGGCTATATCAAAGATCATTGACCTCATTATACACGAAGAAGAAAGAATACAATGCACACGCTGAAATCAAACTCTCCCCCCCCCCCCCCCCACCCACCACCTCGTAATATTAACATTTCCTTTTAAAGGCAAGGAAGGGGAACATGTGTTCTGTTCCCATAAGGTTAATACCCATGACAGCTTGGGTTTCATACTAAAGGAACAGACAACAGAAAGCATTAAACAGATTATGCGAGGCTGTCTTTAAGAAAAAAATTAGGCGTCACAGATTTGCGTGCACTTCAGCCCATGTCAAATGACTGGATTCAGGCGGTCCCATATAAAGGCTTCAGAAATCTAAGGATTACCACATTCAACAAAGACAATGAATTTAAAACTTTCCTAATAAAGCTTGCCACTCAGTTCCAGAGAGGTAAAAAAAAACATCTTTCTGATAATTTTTTTTGGGATGTAAGCCAATTTGCAGCAACACTGCCATCTAAGCTTTCATTTCTCATCATTTTTTTCATTTCTATCTATGTCTGCACTTTAATCTTCCTAAAATCAGTGGTATTCCTTTAATTGAACAGCCTGCATGGCACTGACAATTACAGAAGAAACTGCAGCATACGAAACAGAATAGGAAACTAAAATTTCAGAGATCAGAGACGTGCAGCACTTTCAGACCTGCTGCCTCTGCATCTATCTTGGGTTTCATTCATTTTTGATGGCCTTTCCAACATACAAAGATTAAATCTTTATCTTGCACAGACATTACATACAGTGGTCAAATCAAAGCGAGAATATCTAGGTTAGGGTAACCCACACTTCGAAATGGTCACGCAGAACACCATCACTAGGAACATTCGAGGCAATGAAACGATATTAAGGTGACGGCCAGCTGTTTTGTAACCACCACTCTCACTGGCACTTGAAGTGAAATTCCTATCATAGTCCCACAGCAGACATTTGATTGCACTGTCGTAGGGTTATTTAACTTCATTAGGTCAAGGACACATGCAGTGCAGAATCGAGGCGCTGATCTGTTGCTAGGTGACAGCTCCAATGCACCCAGTCAGTACCACAGGAAGTCACCCATGCTTATTACCTGCAGCTGCCCTGCGATTACCAACAGTACAATCCAAGCACATTACTTTGGCAGATTGGGCCTTCCCATTGGTGATGTATGGCATGAAGACATCACATGACCAGTGAGAGGGCTGCCTGTGAGAAAGCTGTCACCCTCTGCCAGACATCTTAAGCAGCTAACATTAATTGCTGAGGGGCAGTTGACATAGAGCTTTGTTATCAAGCGTATTAATTATGGTTCAGTTAAACTGACATGCCTGACAGCAGTCTCTTCAGTGAAGAGAGTTAACAACAGCATGTTATATTTTGGCCCATTATTATCATGGGTTTCATGTGACCAATTTCCAAATTTTAACTATCCTAAGATTTTGTAAACTACAGGACACTCAATAAATAATACATCTATTGAATATTCGAGTTAAACATTCATTTTTCTTTGGCCAGGATTTGCTTCTGCATTACTACAGAGTAGCTGATTATTTACTAAACCATAAATGTACCTATTTGAATGAAACCTCAACAAATGTTCGAGAAAAGAGCAGGATAATTAAGTAAGTGGCTGGATCCTTCAGAGAGGCAACACCACGCACAGCTGTGATTATATAAATTTGAGAGTTTAATACTTGCAGTTAAGGGCTTCGGGTAGTTAACTGTTGAAAGCTTTGGATATTTAACTGATCCAGCTCGAGACATGCCACTTGATAGAAAATTGGGAGTTGTTTCTTTTGTTTTCAGAAAAGTGATATGAGAAATTAATGATTAGAAACCGAGCCTGTTTCATGTGGTGATAATGGTGGAACGTTATGCATACTGCGACTCACAGCTTCCCCTGACACAAATAGCCACACAGTCTCCTGAGAGAGGCAATAAAATACATCAAAACCTTCAAACTAAAAATCTGAAACCTTAAGGCAGCCTGTGGGCTGTGTTTCTTCATTGTATTAAAAGCCACTGTAGCCCTGCTCTTTGGAATTCTTCAATGGTAATTCACACATCCACCCGCTGAGATCCATCCTCTCACCACGAGTAATTAAACTACATGGCTTTTCAGTCCCAATTATTTGAATTGAGGGAAACAAAGTGCAGAAAGAATAAACTGTTGTAACCCAGTTATTCTGCTCATGTAGGCTTACCGGCAATGATTTATAGGGTTGAGTGCCCATTGATGGAATCATCTTTGAGCCTCATACAGTTCAGGCCTCAGAACTCCAGCTACACTGTTGTCACTCGCTCCTCACCACTGTCTTCTTTCTTTTCCCCCTCTCTCTCTCTCTCTCTCTCTCTCTCTCTCTCGGCCTCACCCAACTTTACCCCAAACTTCATGTCCCTTATGTGCTCCAGTATCGCATTCTCTTCCTATGCCTTTCTTTAATATGAAGGACTTCGGGTGAATATAAATTGGTTTCCACGATGAAAATGATCTCTAGCTAACTGTGCCACTATGGTGCCAGCATCACATACTAAACAGCAAAGAAAAACAATATGCTGATGAATTATGAAAAAAAAACATTTGTGGCATGTTTTCTCAACTTGAGTTTCTGCTTTCACCTTCTATACTAGACCTCAAACGCAATGTCACTCACTCAATAGATTTTATAATTTACTTTTCACTGACAAAGCAACTAAAAATGAATGTAATGCAATCTTATTTATTAGTCTGAAATCAAAAATAATTTATGGCCTTTATATATATTATCACGTTACTCCTGACTAACCTTGAAAGCAGGAATTTCAATATATAGTTTTACTCCACAAACAGTATCCCAGTTTGAAGAGTCTTTCAAGATCTTTCTCGTAACCACTAGCAACCAAAAGTCATTGAGATAACAAAAGATGTGCAGTCTATTTTTTGCCCATCCTCTTCTTTACTGTTGGTTGGTCCAGCCTCGTACATATATGTACATGTCTTTTCTATCTCTTAGGTGATATTTCAGTGTAGTTATGGCAACCACAGTGAATGTCCCCTGGCACTAAGTAAGCCGATGATAAGGAAAACTGTTTGATTTTGATACCTTTTTTCCATCTGAGAAATTCAGAGTTACATAGTGAAAATCGCTTAAACTCAGTTGCTGCTATTTACAAACACTAGCCTTAGGCTCCTTTTACAGACAAAGCCACATCTGAGAGGGAAAGCACTGTTTATTCAAGGGTCAATATTAGTAAAAGCCCACAAACCTCAAAATAACACCACTTCAAGACCTAACAGACGTTATTAAATAAACCTGGCTGTGAGCTATGTGAACTGTTAACAGTGCCTGAGAGGCCTTAACACAGTGGCTTCGTCACAATTTACACTACTAACAGGGAAGAGACAATTTAACTATTGAGTGTGAAGCACTGAAAAGTAAGAGAGTGTGTGTGTGTGTGTGTGTGTGTGTGTGTGTGTGTGTGTGTGTGTGTGTGTGTGTGTGTGTGTGTGTGTGGTGTGTGTGTGTCTGTCTGTCTGTGAGAGTGAGATAGTGAAGCACAGTAAATGACCAGACTGCCTTCGGCTAGACAAGCAGTAAATTAAGAGAAACCAGACACACAGAGGGCAGGAACAGAATGAGAACTCTCTATGAGGTTCAGGCTTTTTCATTTAATAAAGTGAAAGGCACAAGGGGACTGATAGAGCAGGTTAATCCCTTGCTAACTCACAATAAGATACAGTAAATATGTTTTCTTCCTGTATAATTATAGCCATGTCGATTCAATTTGCATTTTTCCAATTTGCTTGAGTTACCCATACATTGTCTTCCCAAGTCACAATCATTGGACTTCATTCAGTTAATACAGATACACAAATGGGGAAATGTATTTCAGTATAAAAGATGATCTGCTCCTCCCTCTCCCTCTGTTACCTGACCTTCTAACACCCTGCAGGATTCTGAGCAGCACACACAAAATGCTGGAGGAACTCAGCAGGCCCTGAAGCATTCATGGAGAAAAATGCAGTCCACATTTCGGGCCGAAGCTCTTCAGCAGGATTGGAGAAAAAAAGCTGAGGGTTAGATTTAAAAGATGGGGGTGTGGGGGGAGTAGGAGAGAGAGAACCAGCAGGTGATAGGTGAAACTTGGAGGGGAAAGGATGAAGAGCTGGAAGTTGATTGGTGAGATGAGGTGAGAGGGGGGGGGGGGGGGGGGAGTCGGTTGAGAGGCATTACCAGAAGCTTGAGAAATTGATGTTCATGCCATCAGGTTGGAGGATACCCAGACACAATATAAGGTGTTGCTCCTTCAAACTAAGTGTGGCCTCATCACAACAGTGCAGGAGGCCATGGATGGACATATCGGAATGGGAATAGGAAGTCACTATTTCTATTAGGATAGAAGAAAGGATATTCTAAAGATGACTGTATACCCCAGCAGCCAAGAAACAAGAATGATCTTCTTTTAAGTTCTTGCCCTCTACAACTTTTCAAATTTTGCAGTCCTACAGTGTGTTACATTGCCAAGACAAAAAAATATACTGCAGTAGAACGTAGCAGATCAAGCAAAATCTGTAAAGGGCTTTTGGGCCAAAACAGGACTGAGAGTGTGAAGGGGAAAATGGGTGGTATATATTGTAGAAGTAAGAGACACACCAGAATGTAAGTGCTGGAATTTGGAGCAAAAATAAGACAAACCGCTGCAGAAACTCAGTGGGTCAAGCAGCATCTATGGGAGAGGGAAAGTACTGTTGACAATTTAGGCTTAGACACTGCGTCAGGACTGAGAGAGAAGGAAGAAAGCTGGTACAAAGAGGTAAGAGGGAGGGGCGAGATGGAGCTGGTGAAACAGGTCAGTTGGGACATGGGGTTGGGTGAGAGCAGAGGCAACTAGGTGAAAGAGGGTAAGTTTGTGCTTTGTCTTACTGTAGCAGTGCAGATGGCCAAGGACAGAATGGTTGGTGTGGGAATGGGAAAGGGAATTTGATGTGTATTTAATATTTCAGTAATATTTGAGTAATACTATAAATATATTATTTGATTCAGCTTTCTGTGTTCTTTATGTAATTCATTACGGGTTATATGTAAGGTACATGAATGGCATAAGTCATTACATGTCATAATTATGCACCTTATTAAAGTTAGAACACATTATTCCCAGCTCTGTTTTTCTCCTTTGATTAGTTTTATGTTTTGGATTTACAAAGGATAGCAGTGGTGACAAAGAAGTTTTAAACAAAGCCGAGACAATTAGCTACCTGTTTAACCGCTGCAATACCTTCTGTGTTAAAAAGTGAACGGCAAATTAAGTAAAATGGAATTAGACACAGGCTTCATTGTTTAAATCGTTCCACCAAATATGTTTTAAAGATACTGAACTGAAGCCTGCAGATATCCACCTAAGAACTTATACTGGGGAAAAGATAACTCCTGTTGCCAGTGAAATACAACAATGAACAAGCCATGTTGGGTTTGTATGTGGTAAAAACAGGACGGCCAGTATTCTGGGGCTGTGATTGGTTGAGACAACTACAACTTGATGCAGATCCATTCTCTATTTCCATTCCACATCCTCTGCAATAAAGTCAACTGAAAGTGAATTAAGAAAGGTACTGAATGATGCCATAGCAGTGTTCACGGATGGCATTAAAAAACGCAGACATACCAAGGGTAAAATTGTGTTAAAGGAAAATGCCACAGACAAATTTTACACAGTCCGTCCGGTTTCTTTTACCATCCATTATAGAGTAGCCAGTAAGCTAAATTGCATGGAGGTTGATTGGCGCCCATGGGCAACGCCAGTGGTCCCAGTATCCAAGAAGGATAGGTCTGTCAAGATCTGTGGTGATATCAATGTCACCAGTACTGAAAGCAGAATAGAGGATCTCTTTGCAAACCTTTCTGGAGGAAAACACATCGGCACAGCAGACTTAGCTAAAGCCTTCCTACTATACAGATGGAGGTGGAAGAAGAGTCCAACCTGTTCCTCACCATAAACCCTCACAAAGGGATGGTCTCTATAATAGGCTTATTTTTGGAGCAACATCTGCACCTGCTCTCTGGCAGAAAGCTATGGACTAGGTGCTGCAAGGCTGGATGACATTACTGTCACCAAGATGACAGGGAACATCTCCAAAATCTCAAGACAGTGTTAAAAATATTAGAAGATTATTGGCTCAGAGCATGACACGAGTGTGAATTCTTTGGACTAAGCAGCATTTACTGTGGTCACACCGAGTATTACACAAGTAAGAACATTTAAGCAGTGATCGATGCCCTAAGACCAAACAAGGTGTCACAGTTGTGGTTCTTTTTCATTTACTGTAACTGGTTCCTGCCAAATCTGGCTACTGTGCTCCAGCCCTTGAACTCATTCCTACAGATCAGGAAGCAACGCCATGGACAAAGAGATGTGAGTGGCTTTCCAAAAGGTAAAGGAAACAGTGACATCAAACACTGTACTCACACACCATCAACCACACCACCCAGTGACGTTTGCCTGCCACACCTCACTTTACGGTGCAGGTGCAGTCATGTCACGTTATGAGTGATGCAAATGAACCGCCGATAGCCTTTGCATCACTTTCCCTTGTTACTGCAGAGGAAAACTTCACACAGACTGACAAACATTCCTTGAGTTTGGTTTGGGGTGTAAAATGTTTCAATGAGTACCGGGACGGGAGAGAGCTTACCCTCTTTACTGATCATAAACCACTAGTATCCATTTTCAATCCACAGAAGTGTATTCGTCTAGCAGGATTACAGCTTTGCACACTGTCAGTGTGTTGAGAAGACTCTTCTCAAGGGCTGGTGTTCCAAAACCCTTAGTCAATGACAAAGGATCACAACTTGCTGTGGAACAGCTTCAGTCATTCCAGAAAGTGAATGGAATAAGATATATTACATCTATACTGTACCACCCAGCTACAAATGGCTTGGCGGGAAGGGCACACTGCGAGCCATGTCAACAGAATGCACCACATTAACACTGAATTGGAAGCTCGCCAATCTCCTCCTTGCATATCGCAATGCTGCAGGCTCCACAACCAACAACTCACCAGCCATGTTAATCCCGGTCGACCCTTGCGCTCACATCTGGACCTCTTCAAACCCATTCTCAAGAAGAATGTGCAGGGCAGGGCAGGGCAGACGGCTGAGACAAACTGAGGGCTCCTCAAGCAAGGAGGTTCAGTGTTTCACTCCAGGACAAGCAGTCCTGGTGAGGGACTACGGAGGTGATCAGAAGTGGGTACTTGGAAAGATTAAGGACGGAACTGGACCACTCTCCTAAACAGTGGAGATTGGGTCTGATATTATCTGGAAACAACACATTGATTAGTTGAAGAGAGCAGAGTTGACTGTTAGAGAACAAAGGTATCCAGATGTCAGAACCACTTCCTGCAATCCCAGAGTCAATTTACCTATAGACTCTACATTATTTTATATATTAAGCATATACATATATATCTTGTTCTGAAATGATGACTGTCTCTTTGCCACCACAGTTGCTGTTTGAGTCAATAACGACTTCATTACATGGGATGACTGTCCACTCGCTGTCTGTTTGCTTTATTTTGAATTGCAAGTTTCATCGGTCACTCTGTCGAGCTCACTACACAGAAGACCACTCCAGGAAGGCACTCAAAACTAAACGTAGCTTGAAACAAAAGGTGATCCTGACATCCTGTGCCCAGGAGTGCGGAGGATAAATGAAGTCCCATTAAATCAGGTTGGGTCACATCTGGAGTGGAATACGCAATGTTCCCATCACAGGAATGACACAGTATTGCACTGTTACTGCTCTATGATGATTGGGCTGTTACTGCTCTATGATGATCAGGCAACTGGTTCTTTTTGTCCGATTGAATTGGTTGTGTGCAGATTTACCCCCACTGAATCAGACAAACATGCTCCTGCACTTGCATTCAAATTCAAAATGCTTTCACTGGTTTTGATGAAAGGTTACTAAATGTAATTATCCCTGGACCTTAGAAGAATGAGGAGAGATTTGATAGAGGTGTATAAAATTATGATGGGTATAGAGAGAGTGAATGCAAGCAGGCTTTTTCCACTGAGGCTAGAGGAGAAAAAAAAACAGAGGACATGGGTTAAGGGTGAAGGGGGAAAAGTTTAAGGGGAACATGGGGGGGCTTCTTCACACAGAGAGTGGTGGGGTGTGGAATGAGATGCCAGATGAAGTGGGAAATGTGGGCTCACTTTTAACATTTAAGAAAAACTTGGACAGGTATATGGAGGGATAGGGTCCAGGTACAGGTCAGTGAGACTAGGCAGAAGAATGGTTCCGCACAGCCAAGAAGGGCCAAAAGGCCTGTTTCTGTGCTGTAATGTACTATGGTTCTAAATCTGAACTGTTAATTCTAGCACTCTCCATAGACGCTGCCTGACTCACTGAGTGTTTCCAACAATGGTCTTTCTGCAATGGATGACCTGTCTCCCACAGCTCTGGCCAGCACGTCTGTTTAAACGTGTTCACATAGCCTAGTACACTAGTCAGGCACAATTTTAAAAGATTCTTGACAATCTTGCTTAGTGTAGCAATTGGATTTCTTTTGATTTGCATGACAATTGATGTCATTTCATTAACTTGCAATAATAGTCCAGATTTGTTCCTTACTGAACAATCAGATGGCAAGAGCTGTCATTCTTTAATTCTCTTGCTTGTTCTGTATTTATCTGCATTAAAGAATTATCCCTCAGCTATCAGTATGATCTCATCTTTTTTCTGCCTCTTTTTTTTAAATTCTGCTTTTGTTACTTGCAGAATTGCCCATCCCAGCACACTGTTCACCAGCCTCCAACCCTCCACTTAAGTTCATCCATTTGTTCAGTATATCCCATAGTCCAAATCACACATTACTGATTTTAATGAGCATTACCAGCCACCAGTCAAGTGGTACCATAGTTCTAAAATTCTTGTACAATACAATCAGCATGAACAGATGTTGCAATGAGATACAGCAAGGAAATTAATTGGGCAAAGAAATGGCCAATTGACTATAACAAGTAAAATATGGGTCATACCCTCTCGTAGGGGAAAGAAGGTTTAAAATGCTCATTGAGACCTGGGCATCCTTGTACAGGAATCAATTAAATTACGCAGGTAAGGAAAGAAACTAGGAAGGGAAATTGCTCTGTTGGCCTTCAATGCAAGAATTTTTTAATACAAAAATAATGATATCTTATGGCAACTGCAAAGGCTCCTGCTGCGTAAAGGTCTACCCCTAACCCCACCTCAGGAACGACACACTTACCACAGAAGAAACGCAGGGAAGATTCATTCAATTAATTCCCAGGATGTGTGGATGATCCTCTGAAGACAGAAGAAGCAGTCTGGGCCTGCACTCTGAATGCTTTAGAAAGATGAGAGATGGTTTTATTGCAGCCTACAATGTTCTTACCGAGTTTCAGGGGAGAGTGTCAAGAACATAGTCTCGGACTCAGAACGGCCATCGAGACTACAATAGTAAGGTTTTTTCTTCACCCATACAGAACAGCATGAATTCTCGACCCAAGAGGTTGGTGGGGAGTCGGTCACTGTACAAGTTCAAGAACAACAAAAGCAGATTTTGGGGCATTAAGAGAATCAAGGGATTGAGGGTTAGTACAGGAAATCGCCACAGAGGTAAAAGATTAGTTATGACCCTACGGAAAAGCAGAAAAGGCGCAAGGCTCCAAATGGTCTCTGGTGCTGCTTATTATATTCTCACGTTGTGTAAAATAGAACAAAAATATTGACTGAGGCAAAACTCCTTTCAGTTTTAAATCAACATGTGTGCAATATAATCAAAACATTGTGCTGACTGCCAGATGATTTTTTTCTTCCTCTGCGTCTCTATTCTACCTTGCCTATGCTCAAAGGTCAGGCACTTCTTGTCAAGTGCCAGGAAAAACCAGAGAAGCCAATCTGAATTGCTCCTCTGATTTGACCTTAATACCTGCGGGGAAGTACCTAGACTCAAAAGGAGGGAGGAGATTTTAAACTGACAATGTTGAGAAATGTTATCTTGAATCCATCCATCCCCTTCTGAAAGTGATCTTGCTAAACTTTGTGTTCCACTGCCAGTATTGTTCCATGTGCATCACAATACTGTGTAGTGTTGGCACACAGCAGCAGCACAACTAATGAAGCAGTATGCTTATGCTCAAATACAGCTTGAAGCCTTACTTAGTATCTCAGTACTTCGTGTTTTGACATCAACCCAAGATTTTACAATTAAAACTTCAGGAAACTATCCACAACCTCCTATTGCGGAAAAATCTAGAACATCTCTTCAGTATAACTCATGCCATCATATCATCAAAGCTTGAATCATGGCAGCTTGTAGCCACCAGCCATATTTAGATCCTAACTCCTCTTTGTCTTTGTCCTTTGGTAACAGTAATGAGTTGTACTTGTCATCGTTTAAAGGGCAGGCGTATTCAAAACTCCTTACCATCATCTGCGCTCTTCTCCCTGACATTTTCATTATTCAGACCTATAGATTCCCTGACACTTCTTCTCTGACCTTTGATCCTGTCCCTTTAGAGGCCATATTCAAACAGAACAAAACAGGTTTATTGCCAACCCTGGCTTGTCTGTGATCTTTCATAAATGACCAAAGATCAGAGTTCCCTTTTTCAATCAACTAAGCTCTAATGAAAGGGAACAGCCCCCACCCCCCTTCTCTTCACTCTAACGACTGCTTTTGCTCGACTTTAATGCAACTGTCGGCGCAGACTGCGGCGTCCATGGCCAGGGCTCTGGCAGTGCTATACATCCCCTGCACCAGAGAGGTGCTTAAACATTTGCTTGTCATGCTGTTAGGGTATTTATTTCTGTTAGCTCTCCTGTTAATTTATATTGAAGGTCCTTCAACTAACTGACAGTGGCAGAGTGGAGAAAACACCCTGAAGACCCAAAACAGCGGAAGTTTCAAGAGCACTATGAAAAATAGCAGCAATTCATGGGAACACTGGTCTTAGATTTCACCAAGCAACTTTGTATTCCTTAAACTTAAATGATCTGTGTCTATGGTTATTTCTGCCATGAATTCATAGACTTTAAAAAAAGGACCGTTCAACAGAGCTTTGACGTGGCATTGACCTCTCCTTGACTTTATGCCATCATACTGAAGAGGGTGTTGAGAATAGGAATTGCCGTAAATCCATCTGATCAGCTCTGTGTTGTAATGATTTAATCATTGCACAGTTATTCTAAAGGAAAGTTTAAACCACTAGATAATCTCATGAATGTTTAACAGACCCATGAAGAAATCCTCCAAACCATGGTTTAATACAATAGTTGAAACAATACATGTGCAAACCTTAAAGCAAATAAGGACAACAGGATTAAAAATCAAGCATTATGTAAAAAACGATTAAATGTAATATCAATTTGCAATAACACTTTTTATGTGGTTACCACTCATCAACAACAATGAATGAGTACATCAAACTAATGATCAAAACTAAAAAGTCTTCAAAATCACACCACTAAAAATTCAGGATTTGTAGTCATCTTCACAGGAAAAGACACCAACTTGAATTAACATTAAATGTAAGGGAATATGAATTTTACAGCTCAAGTTCTGTATTTGTGAAATTATAAAACATTGTATCTAGAAGGCATCTACTGAGGAGTATTATGTAAAGTCTGCAGGTAAAAGGTATGATTTGTTCTTAAGCTGGATCTTCTTTCTGTTTGCCTGCATCACATAGCAGAAAACAGATCAGACATCATTACAACTGCATTCTCAAATAACTTCATGTAGGTAATATATTGCTTAATACACTTCAATATAGGTTAAATCTGCAAAACCACCACAACCTCGCAGTATGCGGAAAGCAGCTTGACAATTTGGTGAAAATTAAGAAGAATGAAACAAGAGCCAGTGCAATATTACTCTGGAGTGTAACATGATTACTGGCAAAATATTGTGAGATTTTGAACAATAATTACACAGTGCAGATGTGCACAGGCTAAACTTGAGTTTTTTCTTATACTGAGTGCAGAGGTGCCGGGACAAGCAACAGCAGCTACAAAGCAAACCCAAAAGAGTCCAGCAAGAGCCCATTGCATCAAAATTTAGCAGAGAGTCAACAACTGATTAGTTCCAGATGTGAGAAAGAACTACAAAATAAAAGTGGAGAACTCCAGTTTTTCCACATTTAATACACCACTGTGGGTGTAATCTGCTTTTCTGATAAACTATGAAGAGAGTGTAAATACTGTGACATCTTACATCACAGCTATTTCAAATCCTAACTACACTGCCAGAATATGCAATACACACTCAATTAAATAGCCCATTTAAAACTACTGTTTATGGTATTCCAGAGATTACTTCACATTTGCATTACTTCAGAAGACAATGAAGTAAAATTCAAAAACAATCTGCCAGAGTGTAAATGGTTTACATTTTAAGTCCCTTTTAATGAGGATGTCCACAGTTTGTTTAGTCGTCTTATATTCCTTTTAGAGCAGAATTCCTTTTTGCAGATCCTTTCAATCTCTGTCAGAAAACCACAGTGCTACCTGTAAATGAAGCAAAGGGGTCCTGCACTTTTTACACCCACTAATTAAAGCGCAGTTTACACTCATTGATCCAAATAACTTTTAATAAAAATTGGATTCTGGCTATTTACTCACATTTCTCTGATATTCTGCTGCTTTTAAGATTCACAGTGTGTATTATCAGAACACAGTAGGAGTGTTTACCCTGTCAATCAGCTGTCAATCCTCAGAGGATTCTACAAACACTCCCTGTGGCTGGCCAATGTCTCCGAATACTGTAATTATCATTTTAGCATCTCACACTTTCAATTCCATTCAAGAAACCCTTCAAAGATTGTGCAACCATTTTCCCGACTCCTCCGACTTGTTTGTCTAACTATTTTGTCTGTTATATTTTGAATCTGATACCCCGCTAGCTAGAAGTGTTAATGTTTCCACTTGGAAAAAAGCTTATCCTAAAACAGCCGTGGTTCAAAGTGCTAATGCTGGCTTCAAAGCTGCCAGATTGCTACATATCCAGCCACTGGGCTCCAAGTTGTGTGAGCAAAATCCTAGGCAGTGGCACTTAGTGGCGATGCAGTGATATACAATTAGTGGTAATGCATGCGTTATTTAGTCATTAGCAATAGCTGCCTCCGCCAATGTTTTCCACGTCAGAATGTGGCGCTTGGCACTCTCCTCCATGCCTCTGGCTCATTCTCCAATACAAACAGGCTTCGTTTATAAACAGAATAACAGCATGTTTATTCCTCCTTCCAAAGCCTGGCATGGAAGGATGTGTTGGTGGAAAATGTGCAGCCTCTCACCAGGATCCCACAGCATTCCCTTTCACTCACTGGCACAAGCATTCATCGCCTTTCTGCACAAGAGGCTAAAGCGGGCAAGGGAACCCAGCCATCGCTATTGGGTCTCATTCTTGACAGAAGTGACTACTTTGACCAGTTTATAGAACAAACAATCTAGTGTTGGTTGGTCATGTTTTGAAATTTGCCATTGTTCATTAAGCACATAGATTTACTGACTTAGAGCCATGTTAACCAATAATCTCTCATGACAATTTAATCCATCTTTTTTCAAACAAACTGTAATTTCTTCATAAGCAAGTGACACAAGGAGCAGGACTCTGGGGTTCTAAAACCTACAATCAACCACTTGAACTGTTTTTACACTCGGGATGAACTCCCATTGTTTTAACAGCATCAGAGTAAATCCTGTGAAGGAAATGAACCAGCCTACGCTGGATGGCTTAACATCCCTCAAGAAGGAAACATTTAAGAAATAATCTACTGGTAAAACAGCACTTCTCTCACAGTGGAGAACAATCAAATAATTTCCTTATCCATTTTTCAGTAAGGGTTTGCAGGGCTATAAAATGGTCAGAGGCAAGTCCATTAAACTTTAATCTAGTCTTTCATCTCATGACCTATATTGAGGGCCTACTGTACTGTCAGAGCTACATCTTTTTGGATCGAATGTTAAACCAACACTTCATCTACTAACTCAATGACTCAGATGATCATTAAAAAGCTCACTGGCACTATGAAAAGGGAAGGATGTTTTCCTTCCAAGTTTCTTCATCAAAACAATAAGTAAAAGGTTTATTGCTTCACTGTTGGTGGGAAACTGCAGTGAACGATTATCAAGCATAGCTCTCTACTCAGTCAGATGAGACAGTGAGGTACAGAATAAATCCATTAATTATAAGGAGCTAGCAAGGCCGTAAACTTGTGCAAAATGTATTGACAGCCCTGTTATTGGCAGAGGCAGCAAGAATCCAAATTGATTTAAATATAGTGAAAATCAAATTGCAGAAAGCGAGTTAAATATCAAAGGAAGTGTAGATGAATCCTGTGTCTTTAAGAATCAAGCATGCAATTTATCGCTTAATTTAGATAGAATAAAAATTATGTAGTATAGTCAATCTAATGAGCATTTCAGATTTGCAGATTATTTTTTCCATACTATATCTATAAGATTGATAAATTGTAGTTCAGAGATCAAACAACTTTTTTAAAGTTTACAGATTATCTGCAGTTAAAATTATCTTAACATTCAATCACAAAGGTCATTTCCTTCAAATTTATTGTTGGATGAAATGCTAATAGTTCTAAAAGGATTTTCATCAATAGAAAAAACAAAACTGAAATGTCATCTAATCCCATTTTTGAATAGAGAGAAAGAAAGACTTAAATTGCATTTCACTGGTTTCTGCCTTAATTTCATGAAGTCCCAAAGTGCTATAGCGCCGGTGAAGTATTTCTGAATTATTAGAATACTAGGAAACAATGATAGCCAATTTGATGACAGTAGGCTCCCACAGGCTCCCACAAACCATATATTAACATCCTGAACATATAAATAAGAGTAGGATACTGGGATTTCAATCTCCAACCGAGATTCAAATGTTAAATGAAGTGTCTTCAGAGGGCAATGCAAGTTGTTGTTGAGTTGTGCCCAATACACAGTTGAAGAAAATAGAGTGAAATATATGAAAACATAATCCCAATGCACAACAGTGCAGGCGAATCTGTTGCATACAAATACCCAGAATTAACTACCTTTACTGACAAATTTGCCAATAAAATATCTGACTACAGTAATGTTATCTATACAAAGAAAAATACAAACCTATTATCAATACACCTACATTACTAAACCAATTTACTGATTTATACAGGGCTAAAATTATTTGCTGTAATGTTAGTATGAAACATGTCAACACATACCTACTTGTGTAATGTTTACAAATACAATATTTCTCAATAAATACTTTTTCTTGAAATAATCGAGGTGTTTCAAATGGATTGAGTTAATGTACTTGCTACTAACATCATCAAGCACAACATCAAGCCCAGGATGTCTGCAAGTCTAAATTTGTCACTTCAATACCACACACTATCCAGCCTATTACTATCCGGTCTAGTTATTTTTGGTGCAATACTGAAATAGCTGCAGCAGCACCATGCCCTGCACTGTGACAACACAGCAAGTGTGAACACTTACAAACGCTGAAAATGAAAAAAGGTTTTGTTGAATATTTTTGGCTCCATATCAGAGCAATCCTTTATCTGCCTGAAGCGGGTGATCAGAAAAGTACTACTGCATACCTTGGTTTGGACTTCTGGCTCCTCTCAGCATTTTTAGTTTATTGAGTCTGGAGAAATGTTTTAATGTTCGACACCCCTAGTTAGTTGTGCACTGAGCAAGTTCTTCCTGACTTTGGAGAAAAGTAGATCATGGCTCATGATCTCAACTGACACATGCAACATGGATACTCTTCATAACACGCTAATTTGTACATCTGTTCACCTCCTACAGCTGTCTCGCAATATAAAAAAATCTTTAAAATTCTATAACTTGGACTGTTCCATTCCTCATTTTCAGGTTTGTTAAGAGAATATATCTTTATTCCTTTTCCCAGAGTTAAGCAGAAAACATTTGAGATATTTAGCAGAAAGAATGAAGCCGATGTCAGTAAAGATAGGAATGTGTGTCCTGCTTTCCACTCCTGACTTGCAAATGGACAGCTTTCATGGTGCTTAGCACTTGCTGCCTGAGTTACTTGCTGGCTCTTGCCTGTGCTGGATTGAATTACCACGCAAACAAGCTGCCATTTTGAAATACCCTCTGGATTTTATTTCACACTGGGAAAATCGATCAGCCTGCCAAAAGAATTCACCAGAATTATTTCTGATGAACTGAAATAACTGTCTTTCATATAGAAAGCCAAATACTACCTACACATAACCAAACTTTGTAATTTAAGAACTGTACAATTCCCACACAGAATAAATATCATTCTTCATCTTGCATTACAATCCAATTTCAAAAGTGATTTTCTTTAATGCTACAATAAATACAGATTGCCTTTTGCTGATTGCTTAAGCATTCGGAGAAAGAATGCATCGAAGATGAATTTTACATTTTCACTCTGAATGCAAATATCTTTGAAACCATTGACATTTCTCAGTTTAATCTACTGTGTGCATTCTTCATCACACTCTATGTGTCATCAGCAACTTGGCAATTCACTCATAAGATACCTTGGAGCAGCATTTTCCAATTCAATAAGGAAAATCCTTAATTGTTTTCAGACAAGCTCTAAATGCATCTCCAAAGGCAGTAGCATGGACTTTCCTGACATGCAATATATTGGCGCTCCATAATATGCTGCTGCCTTTCCATCAGCCTAACTCGGTAACAGATCCATTACTCCACTACTTCATACCCACAATGTGGTAGTTGTAATGAACAATTCAGGCACTGAAATGATGGCACTTTTTTCTCCAACCAAAGCTTAAACGTAGCGTTACATTTGCACAGAAGAAACATGGTTCTTTAATTTCCAGTGTATACCTCTGGGGGAAAAAGTAAAAACAAAAGATTATTAAAATTTAAAAGAAAAATGCTGAGAATACTCAGCAGACCAGTCAGTAAACATGGAGGAAGAAACAGAGTTAATGTTTCAGATCAATGACCCTTCATCCTGAAAATTTCATCCAATCCTACATCCACATATCCATTTCAAAAAAAGATTATAACCCATGATCTTATTATATAAGAAATAATGCTCCTTTCTCAGGGCTCCTGCTCAGCACAGTCAAACTCAGTAGCAGAGCTCTACTACAAATGTGGCTATTTCAGAACACAACAAAGACAAGCTTAAGAATGAGATCCAGAACTGCATCCACTGACTCAACTCATCATTTTCCCAGCAGCAGAATACTTTCCTAACGCAGCCTCCCATCGTTCTGGCAACAGGCACTATGTGCTCAGTGCAATCAAAGGTACCCCTAAGTCTTGTATAAATGATTTTGCACAGCCATTTCTCATTGGAACAAGTATTGTGTATGTTAAGGGGACACACACTAGCAGCAGCATTTCAGTAATTGTTTGATTTTATTGCTTATTTTCTTAACCCCTCATATTTTACTTTCTCCCCTCCTGAAGGCATTCCTTCCCTGATCCAAAGGCACCGAAATCCCTGAACAGCCTTCCGAGAATCATTACTATCTGTGTGGACCATTACAGGGAGTGAAATGAAACTAGCGGAGGGGCCATGACCCTTTATGCTACTGAGATCCTACATGACCAATGTCCATGGCCAGAGTATATAGATGCATGGATCACTCAATAATATCACAAGTGGGAATCACTGGACCATTTGGGCACAAATCACCCCACCACTGACAGCATCTACAGGAGATGCTGCCTCAAAAAGGTGGCAGATATTATCTAGGATGCTTAGTATCTGGATCATGCCTCCTTCTATAAACTACCATCAGGCAGGATGTACAGAAACTTGAAGTCCTGCACTACCAGGTTCAGGAGCAGCTACTTTCCTCCAACCATCAGGTTCTTGAACAAATCCGCACAACCGTAATCCTAGCTCAGCAACGGATCACAATGGACCACGGACTTGTCTTCAGTGGTGTCTGGTTTTCTGCACAATCTTTTTTCCCCACTGAATGGCATACATATAGTGTGTACCTACACACGCCTGTGATGCTGCTGCAAGCGAGTTCTTCATTGCTCCTGGACCTCACTGTACTTGACAATAAACTCTGCTTGACTTTACCGAGAGTGCCTCCAAGAAAATGTGGCATTGTCGCAATGAATAAAAACCTTATCCTTCCCTGATCCAGTCAGATGAGGCCATTCTGGCAGCAATCAACTAGAATTGGATAAAACAAGGACAGAGACTTATGCCTCTGATAGTACCTCAGCTCCCTCCTTAGAGCTTCAGAGAAAGTTAACTGAAGAGCAACACGTACAAAATGCTGGAGGAACTATGCCGGCAGCGTCTATGGTAAAAAGCACAGTCAAAGTTTTGGGCCGAAACCCTTAGGGGGAACTGAAGAGCCTGGTGATTCTGGATGGTGACCCAAAGAAAACCGAAAGGTCAGGGGACACAGCAGAAGCTAAGGATCTAAGGTATTCGATACTAGACTGAGTAGTAGCAATTCCCTAGGAAAACCTTTGCCTACGGTTGTTTGCCTTCACATAGAAAGGCTTTGCCTCATCTTATTGTAATATTGCTATTGATGAATGGGAGACATGTATCCATGTGATAATATTACAGATAATAAAACATCCCTTAAAATGCAGAATCTGAAATAAGTGTGTGTAATATAACGAATGATCAGGATGCTAGCCCAACTCTAACAAAAAAGATGCATATTAATCAGTACAGCTGAGTAAAGCAGGGCATTCAACCTCCCAGGAAGCCCAACAATGAGAGCTACTTATTCCACACACAGTTAGCGTTAAGTGTTAATTAAAATCATTTCAATCTGAAATTGTAGTGCTCTCACACTGCACTCTGCATTCAGCTCTCTGCTTCTCTCCAGTACACAAAACATCCAAAAAAAACTACGACTAACATTTTGCTCAAAGTTCTCACCAACCTCTGCAGAAAGCTTTGTTACATCTTGGGTTAAACATCTAGGCACAAGACAAAGATGGGGCCAACTCAACTTCCAGTTCAATTTTCCCATCGCTGAGTGACCTAGGTAACATTCTGAGCAATACAGAATAAATTGAATTTCTTCAGCATTTTGTAAGGATTAGAAGGAATTGTTTGCCGGCAATGACTTTTTACCCTGGCTCCTTTCCTACCAGTATATTCTGCCACTCCACAGAAAAAAATTCAGATGGTCTAAGACACAGAACAAACACAACTTGAATTGAGTCTTTTTTCATCAATTTGAACTGTAGGAGGGGAAGCAATCAACTTTTCTCGGCTATTCAGTTACTTCAAGGTTTAATCTTTCTCTGGTGGAAGGGAAAAAGTTTCTTCATTGTGTGGTCCTGCAGAGATTTATTTCTTTTTAGCCTTTATCCTGGGTTTGTTTATTTCTCTTTTCTTCTCAATTTTAATCAAGATGGTCTCACCCAATTTCAGAATCTACTGAATGAACTTTCTTGTCACTCACAGATGTTCCCCTTGTGGTTCTAGGCGGCTTTTCTTCGCTCTACAGAGTGTTAGTATTACGCTGACAAGGCTTTTCGCTTTTCATTACTTCCTTCAACATCTCTGAGCTCTGTCCTTAAAGCAGGAGCATCAAATAGGGCATGTTATATCACCACTTATGAAGTCTTTGAGGTTAATTGTTTAGCTAACGGCCAATGATGTAAGGGGTCATCACCCCAAATGCCATTGTGAAATGGCATAGGAATAGTGACCTTAAAGCTGCAGAACAGCTGCATGAAGTGTTGTAGAGGAGGTGAGGGGGAAATACAGTGAGGGAGGAGCCCACACAATCATATGCCCCAATCAAGTCCTATGCCACCAGTGGCCCAACACCATGTCCACATTTAGGATGATCAAAGTGGAGCCATAGGTTTCCATCTGCACAGAAAGGTGAGGAACAGTGAAACAAGCAACAGGTATATCGCCTCCATCATCCTCAGTACCAAAAACTGAGACCGGCTGGTGCAGCATGTAAGTTATCGACTACGCGGTGTGGACCTTTTAGTTGACATCCATTGGGGTCCCCAAGTGCGATGTCCGAAAAGCTTTCCAGTAACCAATGAAGGTTCTACAGTAAGTTGTACCCACATGTGATTGGGAAAGAATGTGAAATATTAACAGTGACATCATGAAGTATGTGACTGAGGCCAATAAGATGCTAACAATGCCAAGGCAACCTTCTTGATGGGCTTAACTCGCCCAGTAAAATATCATTGCTGCACGGTTATACCAATGAATCTAACTTCAGTCCTTAAGGCATTTGGAAAACATACATGATTGGTGTCAGGGTGACATAAGGATGCATTACTAGCTTATTTGGATTTAACAATATCTTCATTCCTGTAGTTACACATTTAAATCCAGACGCTTCAAAGCTCTATCTTCTCTGATTTCAAACACAGCACACAAAAAAATAGATCTGCATTCAAGCAATCAATACGGCAACTAATTATTAATGACACTAATTCCCAAAGGCCTGCTTGATGTTTGCAAGTTAGAACATTTAGCAGGGAAAGCAGAAAAAATAACTGCCAGAAACCTAATGATAGAGTTAAAATGATGTTTCTTGCTCCTCATATTTGTTACTTTTCATTGTTTCTCCCCCAAGAACACATCAAAGGTATCAAATAAACGCCAGTCACAACACCAACACCGTTCCGTCTTTATTAATTGAGATTTCAAAGCTCATCTCCTTTCACGGCTAACTTCTGTGTTCTCAAACCTTACGAGAAGCTCTGAAGAAATGCTGCTTTTAGAACAAAAAAAATTATCTTCACTAGAGCAGCACCACTTCCCAACATACACTGACTACTCTTGCTCGTGCACACTGGTGTAACAGTCTGACGCAAATAAAAGGCAGAATGGACGGTACAAAACAGCAAACAGTGCACTGCATTCCGAAGGCAAGCCCTCCTTCCCCAAGCAGCACACTGTGACTAGACTCTTTGTTTTTTTTAATTGAAAAAAACTAAAGGGGAAAAAATACAGAAAAGAAGGGAATTAAACAAGAAAGTAGTCACTTTCTGTCATGGCCTTTTAGTTTTTGCATCTTGTTTGTTCATTTACAGACAGGAAATTTGTCCAAAATAAAAGAAAGGAAAAGGTAATCATAATGGACCAGATTAGGCTGGTTACATATTACATTAACATGTGGGAGGATGATAGGAGAGTGGCTCCCTGCCCATGGATACCGGAGCTGTGTAGAAAAAAAATTCAATCAGTAGAGTTAATGACAAACTTGAAGTAGGCCCCAACAAGGACAAGCCAGCTTTTGTATTGCTGGGGGTTGCAGAAGATACTGTAATGCAAGTTAAGCTGCTGCTTATCACTCTGTAGGGCACTTCCAAAGCATCCCCTATAGGAGAAGGGGAGATGCCTATCGTCAGAAAGATGATTTCAATAAGGGAGGAATAAGCATCAGGGTGGGGGAGGGGGTCAAAGAATGTCCCGCTCCACAAAGGTGAAGAGCCTTAGTTCTCATTCATACTAAGCAAAGGCATCCAATTAGGCCTAGGTATTTAACTGTTGAAATGCTGAACACAATAGATGCTCCTTTAAATTGTGCACTCTCAGTGGGGGATACACATGTCTGGACATTCCAAGGCGTGTATGGAAATATACTACTAATGCCTTCATTTCCCAGTTGCTCACCATAACGCCAGCAAATAACTTAGTGGTACAACATAGCAACATCCAAGTAGGAGAGCCCCCAGGGGAATTCCCAACAGGTGTGTTATGAAAAACACCACAGCAAATTCTAATTCTACTGGAGATCTGACAGCTCCTTTATCTGTGCTGTATCAGCGCAGAATTATATGGACTGAAACTCTGTTCAACCTTGTGTCTAACATTTCATCATCGACCACTTTGTTTTCTTTAATTCTGCCTGTGGCTACAAATGGAGATAGAGGGAGCAGAAGATTCCAGGAGCAGAGATATCCACCAGATACAAATAGCACATTATGCCATTCAAAGGTTTTAAACTCTGCCACCAGTCGTTCTGTGACACAGAGAGGAAAACCAGACATCAGCACTTCACCTTCCCTCCTGACCCTTTGTGACAGATACTTACTATCACCAACACAGTGAATGGATAAGATCACCGAATCATGGCAATTTCTTCCGGTAGACATGTGGTATCTGGCAGCTATTGAATAGAGGAAAGGTTCCTTGTGTAGCTATTTTGAGCAGCCTTTTAAAGGCAATCTAAAAGCAGAAGCAATCTTCAACTGCTTTCACTTACCCCATTTCCAAAATCCAGGCTACCTCCTACAAGAAAATTCAGGCTAACACTCCAAGGAGATGGAAATAGTTCAAGGATCCAATGCAATTTGTGAAGCAGCAACAACAGTACGTTTATTTAAATATAGTTTTCAAGTTGTGATGCTGGTGCTATTGAAACCAGACTCACTTCATCTGATCACAATCTAATGTCAAGCAATGGAGACAGTTTATCCAGCAGCAATTATGGACCAAGTTGTTCCAACACGCCCCACTATTCACGTCCTAAAGCAGAGCATTGGGAGACGATGAAAAGGCAGTACGATAGAGAAAGATGGTAGGTTCAAATATCGAGCATGAGAACATTCAACCTCATATAAACTGAAGAGTAATCCAGGGGCCTCGCAAACCTCAGCCCCCTTTTGCTATCAGCATTTAGTAAACGTGCAAAATTAAAATCCTCTTAAGGTAACCCAGACTGGCTTCTGGGTTTCTTGACCTGGAACCTCAAAATGCAAAATAACAAACACATCTGTTACTCTATAATTTGTACACTGTTTTTTTTAAAAAACTGAACTTATTTGTATTTGCAGCTATTGTCCTATAGAGTCAACAATTTATAACCAGATGTCTAGGTGGATGATTCAATTATCAATGCACACTGATCATATTCAATGAAAAATCCAATAAAATATCTTAATTTGGTTTTTGAAAACTGCATTGTAAAGAGAGTAGCAGATTTTGATTTTTTTCTGAAGGGTATGCTTACGATCAGAATATGTGTTTTAATTACTTCATAAAAAATACTCCCAAAAGTCTGCAATTCTGTTGGGTAAATCTGGACAACTTCCTCCATTCAACACTCATCTCATATCTGCTATGTGTTCATATATCTAAAACTGTGCCCACCAGATCAAACAAATGATTTTTTTAATGCTGGACTCCTACTCCAGAAATATTGAGAAACTCAGGAGAAACACTGACTGCTCAGTCACCCTTAATTTCTTAGAAATGGTGCCAAGAGAGTTTTGAACCATCAGATGAACATGAAGCCTTTCCAGCCTATTTAAATGGGTGCAACACAGAGCAATTGTTCAAAGGAGAGCAGAGCTGTCCTGTTTAGTATCGGGGAAAAAAAGAGAGCATTTTTTCTTTTTAAGAGAGCATGATATGTGTAAATTGTGCTGAACTTAACAAGATACCAGTGACCATATTTCAAAAAAAGACTGTTGCATCCTAAGGTCAAAGAAAGCTCAATATAAATGCAGCTTCTTGTTTCCACCAATGAGGTTCTCAGGAGCAATTATTTTCAACAGTGAGGATCATTAGAAAATTATCAGCATGCTAAAGTTGTCCAATAGCTGTATTATGAGGGACAAAGCTGTCAGCGGCTTCCCCATTTCATAGTAATACAAGGTCACCTGAATTGTGCCATTACATCAACCTGTCAGTCAATGTAGGCAAAACTGAAGAGCTGATCATTGACGACAAGAGGAAACCAGAGGCCCATGAGCCTGGCCTCATCGAGGGATTCAAAGTGGAGAGGGTCAGCAACTCGGGTCAGTTCCTCCATGTTATCATTCCAGAGGACCCGTCCTAGGTCCAGTATGCAACTGCCATTGCAAAGGAGGCATGGCAGCTCCTCTACTTTCTTAGAATTTTGCTAAAATTCAGCTCATCATCTAAAGCATAGAGCAACTTCTATGATGCGCGTTGAGAGTCTACAGACTGGTTGGATTGTGGCCTGATATGAGCACATCATTGCCCTTGAACGGAAAAACCTACAAAAAGTAGTAGTACAGCCCAGTCCATTACGGGTAAAGCCCTCCTCACTACTGAGCAGATCTACAAGGTGTGTTGTTGCAGGAAAGCAGCATCCATCATCAGGGTCCCCCATCATCCAGGCCATGCTCTCTTCTCACTGATGCCAGCAGGAAGGAGGTATGGGTGCCTCGGGACCCACACCACCAGATTCAGGGACAGTTATTACACCTCAACCATCAGGCTTTTGAAAAAGATGGTGCAACTTTACCTAACTTCACTCACTCCAACACTGAACTTATCCCATAACCTAGGGACTCTTTCAATGACTTTTCATCTCATGCTTTCTATATTTATTGCTTATCCATTTATCATCATTAATTTTTTTCTTTTTGCCTTTGCTCAGTTTGTTGTTGTTTACACATTGGTTATTTTGCTGTCTTGTTATGTGCGGTTTCTTTGTACTTAGTATGAATGCCTGCAAGAAAACTTAATCTGAACTTTGAACCTCAAAATAAAATCAGATTCATAAGTGCAGGTCACCTTTAAGACATGGTAAAATTCTTTCTTCAGATAGCTGGACATGGCTAATTTACTAATAAAATTCAGATTATTACTGGTGCACCTCATTGTTAGAGTTGATGTACTAAAAATACCACAATCTATAATCAAAGCAGCTTCCATTAGCCTTCAGCTAAGGAAGCCTTATTCTGCCCTGAACAATGGCTTCTAATCTATTATGTAAGTTATTTCCTTGACAGTTAATTTTTATAGAAGTTCCGAAGGAACTAAATTGAAACCTAGATGGAAATACTTCTGCATAACCTTCACCCAACAGTTTGTTAGCTATCATTAGTTCACCATTAAGCTATTCTTAAGTTCCCTGAGACTGCACTTGATTTTGTGGTAATTTTAGTGGCATGGGCACAGCACAAGAAATCTTTGCATGCCTCACCATGGCAAGCACTGGATTCCTCACACCAACAACTACCTAACGCTTTGCTCCGTAAACCACTGGATATTTTGAATAAGCAATATTCTGTGCACCACAGAGAGCTGTATTTCCTACAGTGGGAAACACTCCCTCACAAGTACTTCACTGGCCATAAAAGTCATGAGAGTTCTACTTAACTCCAAATCATCCTGCACTGAAGCTTTACATGCGATTCCATCTGCAATGCCTTTGTTTCTATGGGGACTGATCCTGCAATGCCTCAATTTTAAAATTCTAAACCTTGATTTCACATCCATCCTCGGCTTTAATCCCCTTCATTTCTTCCTCTTCTAATTTCAATTCATTGACCAACCTTGATTTTCACCACTTCACCTAATGACAATGTGCCTTCAGCTGCCATTATCTTCTCCATCTCTGTTCCTCTTTTAAGAGGCCTCTTAAAATCAAACTCTTTGACTAACATCTGTCTTACTGGCTTATTCTCAGACATATGGGATGTTGCAAAATTCACTGGCGCTTGAGTGTGGACATCATGGAAGTAAGCCCAGATTCTGAGGGAATGTGAAGTATTTGCGCACTGAGAAGAAGCTGTGAACAGCAAGCTTGCCGTAATAAAATATGCTTTTATGTACATTGTCCAAATTGCCTTTGGATTTTAACTCTGAAAGCTGCAGAGCTTGCCAGATTTCAGGAATGGATAAGTGGCAGATCCTGCACTACTCTTTCTTTTTCCTCTTCTGCTCATTTAATAGAATTTCATATTAAGTCCACGGTCATTGCAGACAGCTTGTGTGCTGAAGATTGTGGTCCGGATCTATTACACAATAAGACTTGTGGGGGCTCTGCCTACAATCAGCTCTAAGCTTCCCTCAGGAGGCCTATACAAACCATGGCCACAACATACTACACCCACAGCAGTACACACAAAGTGCAGGAGGAACTCAGCAGGCCAGGCAGCATCCATGGAAAAGAATGAACAGTTGATGTTTTGGGCTGAAACCCTTCATCAGTCCTGTTGAAGGACCTCAGCTCAAAACAGTGACCATTTACTCTTTCTCAGAGATGCTGCCTGGCTTGCTGAGTTCTTCCAGCGTTTTCTTGTGTGTTGCTTTGGATTTCCAACCTCTGCAGATTTCCTCATGTCTGTGATTTAGTACTCCTCCCACACACTCCACTTTACAACAAGCTCTATCCACAATGGTTTTGTTGGCCTTCAATTTTCTCTTTGCTGCACTCAATAAATCTTAATCCAGTCTATCCTGGCAAACATCATATTCCTTACTCTGGTAATCATAAAATACTGCAGCCACCCCATCGTCGTAAACACTGGATACCTCGCCCAGGTAACCATCTCCTGTAACTAAGGGATTAGCTGCCTGGCAAAAGAAAAATCTGTACATTGAGAACCTGCAGATTACTCAACTATAGAACCCTAATAACGTTCACTTAGCACTTGATTCAGCAATAGAATTCAGCGCAATTTCAAAAAGTAGCAATTTTGTTTGCAGTATTTTAGAAAGGGCCTGTGCTAACAGCGGGGATTGTATCGTGTACAATTGACTCCACCAAAAAAGTAAACTGTTTGGAGCATAACATAAATGTACAGTGAATTCCTGTTTATTGGGACCAGTACATTTTGGTCCAAATAACCCACTGCCCCAATTAGCCAAATTTTCATGGAAATTAGTTAAAAGGGTATAAAAAAAGACAAACTACTGTTTAACTAAGTAACAAATCACATATTTAAATGAAATCAGAACAATTTAGAATATTAACAATACTACTACAGTACCATAAAACTGTGTACTTAGTTGCTAATATTTATTGACGGAGGAATTAATCCTTTGTATGCTGCCATGTTCTTTTGATTGAATATAAATGATCAAACTCAGCAGATAACGGATGGCCTTCAAAGAATCCTTTCGATGACTGCATCCACCAAATCTTCATTTTAATTGTAATATTCAAGATGATTGTTGATACCTTCAAATTCTTCATAATTCCTAACTTAAAGTAGTGAAATCTTCTCGTATTCACTCCTGGCCATTTCTGACATCTCTAAGACTGAATGCTTGAGAACTCAGTGGGGAAAGCAATCCTGAATTATCTTGCTGTTTATTTTTTACCAGCCATCAGTGACAAAAATCACTGCTTTTTGAATACAAGCACACATAACTTGATACTGCTTAAAAACCATTTGCTCCACTGATGGTCTAGTGTCTAACGGTCATGCAACTGCACGTGACTGATGCTGGTTAGAAACTGCACAGCAGCAGTCTCCTGCCCCAATTAAACTGCATAGTGTCCCAAATAAACAGAGGGAATCCCAGCTATTTTTTCCATTACTTTTTGTTCTTTAAGAGTTGGCCCAAATAGGCAGCTGCCCCAATTAACCTGAATCCACTGCAATCTGTTCCATAAAAGGAAACTGCAACAGTTCCCATTACAGCAAATTTTCCATTTGGTTTCCCAGATAGCATGCCAATTTAAATTTACTTTCTAAATACCTAAAACTCATAGCTATACCGCAGGTTAATGACTGAATATTAGATTATTCAATGATTACTTACCTAGATTATTTACCTCCATTGTCAAAGGATTTGGAAAATGTCCACTGCCACAAGTGAGATTTAATAACTCCTCAGGAACCTAGAAGCAACCCAGTGGCCTCTGAGAGCCTGTTCTAGTTCAACCCCCTTCCTAGCAACTCCGGGGAAAAAGATGATTTTAAATGTAAGCTTTTCCCTTCATTCCACACAGGCCGAATTCACCACTGTCTGCTTCCACTTTTGTGTCAGATTTCCACCATTAGTTTTGTTCTGAGTGACTAGGAGAACAAAGTTCAAAGTAAAATCTATTATGAAAGTACACATACGTCACTGCATACAACCCCAAGATTCCTTTTCTAGCGGCAAATACAAGAAACTCAAATGTATTCAGGATGGACAACAACCAATGTGCAAATATTTTAAAAAGGATAAAAAAGAAATAATAATAATAAATAAATAGCAAGAACGTGAGACGAAGAGTCCTTGAAAATGAGTCCAGTTCAGTGATGGGGTAAGTGAAGTTAAGCCCTCTGGTGCAAGAGCCTGATGGTTGATGGGGAATAACTATCCCCGAACTTAGTTCTGTGGTCCTGAGGCTCCTGTATCTTCTTCCTGTTGGCAGCAGCAAGAAGACAGCATGGCCTGGATGGTGGGCATCTTTGATGATGGATGCTGCTTTCCTGCGGCAGCACTCCATGTAGATGTGCTCAGAGGCAGGGAGGGCTCTCCTCATGATATCTGGGCCATCTGTATCCACTGCTTTTTGTAGCCTTTCCTGTTCAAGGCCATTGGTGTTTCCATACCCAGATCCAATGAGCCAATTTGGAAAGCAGTACCCATGTCTTATTAAGACAAACCCAAACAGCTAAAGAAATGCTCTGCACTCATCTGTCCTGATATAGCATTCACTAAAAACAATTCTGGTGCAGGTTATGGGATGGGCACAGAAACGAGAAAGCACTTGGAAATTTTGACTGCGTGCAACACACCTCCTCCATCAGCCAAGTGGAATGAATCAACTTGTCATGTCTGCTCTTCCCACTGCCTAATGTTTATACACACTTCACCCAGTATGTAATTATATACCAAGTGTAGTCTATAATTAATGAAAGTGAGATTCAGTTAAACGTGGCAATGTTTCCAATCTATTGCCACTTTAAATGTCTAATGTGCTTGCCATCCCATGCACATCACACTGGTGACTTGGTTACAGGCAGGGTGAAATTTTAATTTCATCAAATTTTGATGAGTTGATACTCAACCTCTATGCTGGTTATACTTAAGAATTTCTAAGAAATGCAGTATATCTTCAGCCACATCTGTTTCCATTCCATCGTAACATAAGAGCACCTCCTGGATATGAACGTTTATTATTCACACCAGAAGCCAGCCTGCCCGAGCTGTTTACACCACTCAGAAAGTATTTCCTTCATATCTTTCTACACATGCCACACTTGTCAAGTCTGTGAGCACTCTCTCTGCTTCAAGAGACTATCTCCCTTCAGCAGTCATCAAAATGCGCAATGTTCTATTTGATTTTATGCTGAATATCAAGGATTTCTTCAGCACTTTAATCCAGTTGTATTCTTATAATTAGGTTCATTAATTTTTTTTAAAAAATGCTTTAAATGAGGACAGTAATATTTCTGCCACAGCTCCACCAACTTCAGGGTGATTGGTACTGTCCAGATGGTGACTACCACTGTGAATGTCATAACAGAGAACATTATGAGCTCCTTGACTAGAGAGAGCATTTCCTGTGAACCCAACATGATATTGACACACATGTCCTTCTCTCAGCATCTGTATTTGGCAGCAGGGACTCTAAAAAGGCTTCTTCTTTCCAGAGGCAGCATCTCTACATTACTACAGCTGTGTCCGAATTATTCTGTGGCACAGTCCAGGACATTTCATGGATCATTAAATTTTTCCTACTGTTAGGATAAATTTATGAAGTCATTTTGGAACCAGGGAACTTTCCTGACTACCTGTCAATGCAACTCTGACTTTTTAGTAAAGAGTAAAATACCAAACATGCCTGCCACCATACACTGAGAAGCATTTTGTTAAATCAGTTTCCCCTTGATTCAAACAACTTTCTCTTTATTCTGGATTCATCTTCAACCTCTTATTTCTGTCCAAACTACAAGTTATTTTCAAGTGTATTTTGATCCTGTCAATGCTTATACATTAACTAGCCACATTCCATGCATTATATTATAGCAATTATGAGTTCTACTCTTCTGTTCCAATTGACTTCAACTGTGCTTTCCTTTTCCAGGAGATGGAAGATCCCACCAGAGAGTCTGGCTGAGAACCAAGGAAACACACTGGCAACAACATCAGAGTTTGACAATCAAGAATCCATCTACTTAGTTAGACAGAGACAACCTGGGGGTAAATAACATTTGCCTGTGGTATTTAGAGCTGTTATTAAACACTCCACACACTACAGGAAGCATCCCTTAATCTTCCTATCCCTGTGCTTGTGCTACAGGTTGAGCTGATGTTGCTGACATGGAACATTAAAACGGGATTAGGCAGCTTTACTTCCTTTGGCTGGTTAACAAGACCTCCAGGCATCCAAACTACAAAATAAAAACGTTTGCTTCACTTCCAATTTCAGTAGATTTCTTTCCAACCACGTCTTCCAAGGTGACAGGATGGACCCAATAACCAGCCTATAAGTTTAGAAGACAGACAGATGTACAAAAATCATTGCTCTCCTCAATTAAAGCACCTCCAATTTGCATAGAAAAGATATCAGAAAATTCTTTTGCCTCCTTTTTGTCACCAATAGTCAACATTTGACTTTTAAGGTGAGAGTCAAGTGCTCAATCGATTGAGATAATAGGTTGCTTCTGTACGAGCCCTTTTCGTGACAGGGGTTAGGCTACTGTGCACGTTGTAAAGGAGACATCAGGCAGTACCAATGGCATAAGCTTTTTCCCTGAATCAAAATCCAGTCTGCTCTTTTCACGTTATTTAACCTGGCAGAGTGGAATAACGCTATGGGTTGGCAGTATTTAAGACCACAAAGGAAACAACATACTGTTTTATTCATACTCTGCCATGTGATAACAAACAAACAAGCCAGTGGCTTTCAGGGATTTTAAAAATGGGTGAAGATATTATAAGTAAAATATCAGAATGAATGCACACAGAGAAATAATCCCTGACTAAAGAGGGGGGAAAATACTTTCAATGTTATAAAGTTTACAATGCCATTTTTCTCTCAGATTTCCATGGCAATTAAGGGTCCAGCTTGACATTGAAAACTTACATGAGCTTGTCATGGAAGTAGAGCCAAGACATTAAAATTCACCATTCAGAACACAGCCAAAAACTTCCCTCTCTTCGCCCTACATTACTCCCAAGTCTTCCTAATGTTGGAAGCCAAGAACAGCTATCATGGCTGCTCCTGGTATAAGTAATGATTTTGGTTTGACAAGGCAACAGTAACCGTAGCAACAGCAACCTGTGAAGCCTGCGCAGCCAATGTCATATTTAATTCAGCAAAGGCCAGGGAGGCCAGAAGGAAAATAAAGCACAGGACTATGGCATCTGACATGTCTGGCACTTAAATCATAGCTGGCAGGAATTAATTCCAGAAGATTTTTGGTATGGGTCCCTGTGTAGATCCTGATTTTGCGATAGGATACAAAACCCACAATCCTGTCATATGCCCGAACTAAAAGAAAATATTTTCTTTTTCAGGAAACACACCTTGAGAGTCTTCTCCCTCTCACAAATTGCTTTTGCCCATTTCATTTACATGATCATGTGCTGTTAGCAATAAAAAGAAACCCATTTAAAGACGATCATGTGAATTAATTTTATATGTTCTTTATACACGTGTCTCTTATAAACTGCATGCCTATTCCTTTGCTGCTATCCCACAGATGGTTCCCGGCGATGGGACACTACCAACACCTGCATCTGTGTATTACTGGCACAAATCATCAACCCTTTCATGCATGTGACTGAGATGCAAAAGTTTGCAGACATTTAAAAAAAGCCAATACCACCAATAAAGAATCATCCCCTCACTGCTTGGTGTCTATATTCATGGGGTTCAGGGGTGACTGGGTAGCAGTCAGGACCAGATGGTTATAGGACTACACGGCCATTATTAAAATGCCTTCATTACAAGTAAAATAAAAGTACAAGTGCCCCCGTTTTTCAAACATCCACTTTATGCCACCTCGCTGTTACAAAAGACCTACATTACTTACCTGTTTTCGCTAACAGAAGGTGTCTTCAATGTTACGAAAAAAGGCAGCACACACCCCTAGCAGTCGAGCTCCTCCCCCGGAACTGCACTCTAGCCGGCATTGCTTAAACACGTGCCTGTGAGCATCTGTGCTTTATCTCGATTTATTTTGTGCATCCGTTAGCAAGATGAGTTCTAAGGTATCGGAAAAACGCAGTCAAGCATTCTGTCGTTTTTTAAGCCTTCCACATCAGCCACAGCAGACGACAAACCTCGACCTTTGACATCGAAGCAGGCAGACATAGAAGAAGGTGACCTGCCTGCCCTGATGGAAACAGATAACGATGAGATGACACCCCAGTCTCCTCTACCTCCCACCACCCCAACCTCAGCCTAACACACCATCATTGCTGTCTTCCCGGTTCCGGTACGTGAAACTACACTGTACATATATTATTTCTACTTTATACAGGCTGTGTATTTATCATATCATTCTTGTTTTTACTATATGTTACTGTTATTTTAGGTTTTATGTGTTATTTGGCATGATTTGGTAGGTTATTTTTGGGTCTGGGAACGCTCACAAATTTTTCCCATACAAATAAATGGCAATTGCTTCTTCACTTTATGACATTCTGGCTTATGAACCGTTTCGTAGGAATGCTCTACCTTCGGATGGCGGGGGAAACCTGTGTATCTATTTGCTCCATTGCATTCCCAGCACAAATTAAGAAACTGAATAAAAATATAAAGAAGCCCGAAGAAATAGTTACACTAACATTCTATTGAATGATGTCCATTTTGAGCTCTGCTATTAGCTAAGCTTAGAAATTAGCATTTAGAGATGATTTTAGTTCATGGGTGAAACTGGTGGGATGGCCCTGCTTTTAGCTTATGAACAGTCCAGGTACATAAGCAGGACAGAAAAAACCAATAGCACGTTGCTTCTTAAAGTCTAAAATAATAAAAGGCTGAGTCTTAACCCTGCTCCATCCCCTCTCAGACTTTATGGATCTACGCCCAAGTAGACACTAATCAGCCTCACCACATTTTTTTGTCAGTGCTTGGTACAGGATATCCAATAAGTTCAGTGTACCACTCCATTACAGGACAGAAGGAAGTATATTCCATTAAAAAATTCAGGAAAACCCTCCATTCCAAAAGCAGTGCTCGTGACCCTGAACAATTTCAGAGGGAAAAGGGATTTTCTTGCTTTGAATTAAGGACAAGAAGGAGCAGACAGAGGAATCAGTTCCCTGTGTTTTTCTTTTATTTTGTCCTCTTTCTACACTCAAACCAGACAACCATGATCAACTTTTGATGTGTTCAGATTTTTCTTTCCTGTATCATTGAAACACAGATCATTGACATAACACTTGAAGAAATCTCTTTTGGTAAGCAGCTGGCTCATTTATCCTAGTTTCTTCCTCAAGTTAGGAACACATCTTTATACCCAAAAGTAGCAAGTCCCCAGTAACTTAAGCCAACCATGAATGTTAGTGGTGGCTACTTTAGCACATACCACAATTTTCAACTCTACAGCTATCAGCATTTCTGGTCAAACACTTAGTGCAATATAACACTGCTGATCAGCAGGGAATGATCACTGAACTGTGAGCCAACAAACCAAATTAAAAAGTCAAAATCTATTTGCTTCAGATGAGCAGTCAGTAGACTGTTAACAATATGCTTTACAAGAGGTACTTGGAGCTGATCAGGACAGTGTTGTTGTAAAAGAGTCAGCCTGTTGTGGACAGTACCAGTCTGCAGTGCAATGGTAAAATAACCCTTACCAAATTTACATATTCAGATTAATGTGTGGCAGCTCACTCATCCAGTCCCTAGATGGTCTAGAATGTTATCCATGATCAGTAGTGATTAATATGCTAGTGGCACCAGTACTTTGGAGACAATATACCCATAAGACATTGGATCAGAATCGAGCCAATCGGCCCATCAACTCTGCTCTGCTATTCCATCATGGCTGATTTATTATCCCTCTTGATCCCATTCCTGCTCCTATTCCCCGTAACCGTTGATAAAGCCCTTTGACAGTGTTTGTGGTGAGAAATAAATGGGGCTTTTCTTCCAACTCCATCTATAGGTGGGTCTCGGCTACTTCACTTTGCTGAAGTGCTTTCCTTCAGAAAGGTTTGCAAATATATCCTCTATCCTGGACAGAGAGACTGATCTACTTTCAGTATTGGGTTGATGGTGACCTTAAAATCACCACAGATCCTGACAGATACAGCTTGGACCACTAGCATTGCCCATGGGCTCCACTCAAACTTGGAAAGAATTCCTTCAGCCTCCATGCGATCTAGCTCACTGGCTACATTATCATGATTGATAAAAGGAACCAGATGGGCTTTGTAAAACTTGGCTGTGGCATTTTCATTTAACACTATTTTACCCTTGATATCTTTTGAGTTTTCTAATGCCGTCCTTGAACACTTCTGTGGCCTCATCCACTGCCTTTCTTAATTCACTTTCAGTTGACTCTATTCAGGGCATGAAACATGCAAACTGGTGCATGAATCTCCAATCAATTTATAGTTGTTGCAGCTAATCACATCCCCACAATGATCGCCCTCCTGCTTTTACCACTTACAAACCCAATATGGCTTGTTAATTGTTTCATTTCACTGTTATGAATATCATTTCCACAGCAGTTATCTTTTCTCCAGTATAGGTTCTTAGTTGGATATCTGCAGGCCTCAGTATCTTTGAAATGCTATTCAAACTCATTTTGTGGAATAACTAAAACAGCTGAGCCAGTATCCAATTCCATTATAATTAATTTGCCGTTCATTTCTGGCGTAAGCCATATTGTTAATTTCTTGTTAGTTTTCACATTATAAATCTTAAGGCTGCACAGTCCTGTTGTTACTTTCATCATTATCAAATTTTTCATCAACAGCATGCATAATAGAAACTGCAAACTGACTTTTCATCTTTTTCCCTTCCCTGTGAAGACCATTTATTTTTCAGGGAATGCCTGTCCAACATGCTCTTTGTAGGTGACCTAGTTCATTGCATTTCTTGCAAGTTTTGCCCTTAAACCTGAATTGGTCTGGTGTACGAGCTACTGCCATAACCGTAACACAATTTGTTCAGCCAGACAGGTTTCTGTTTCTATTTAGACACTGCAATTTTGTTCACACTCATTTTAATTCCCCGTTGTAACTCAATTACATCTCTGGTTTCCATTGGTACAGCAATTTCAACCGATCTTTTAAATGTGGGTTATGTTTCAGTTAGGAGCTGCTTTTGAATGCTTTCCTGTAAGATTCCACAAACTAAACAATATCTCAGTGTATCATTAAGCCCATCACTGAACTGACAATGCTCAGCCAATCTCTTCAATTCAGCTGCATATGCTGAAATAGGCCTCTCTTCCTTTTGATTCTGCTTATGAAACCTAAAGCGCTCTGCAATTAACAATGGTTTCAGTTCTAAATGTTCCTGCATTACTTTCAAGAGATCAGCAAAGCTCATTTCGGCTGGTTTGGTTGAAGCAGTCAAACTTCTAAGCAAACTGTATGCTCTCCCGCCTTTTACACTCAGTAACACAGGTACTCACTCTTCATTGGCTATTTCAGTTGCTTCATAATACTGTTCAATTCATTCAATATACTTCATATAGTCATCTGTTGTGCAATCAAACTCATCCAACTTTCTGATATAGACAGCCATTTCTGTTTTTTTTAAAAACGTCATTATTATTTTAACCCCACACTCGCTGTTTATGAAACTGTGAATTTCATCCATTTTCAGCCTTTTTTTTAAAAACTCAATCCTCTTCTCCCCGGCAAAGATACTCATGCTATGCCTTTTATTTTAACTTGACTGTCCTTTCCGCTTCCGAAGAAAAAAAAATGCTGCACTTCAACAGATTGGTAGTTGTCTCAGGTTCATTTTAAAACTTCCTCATCACCACAGTTATGTTTTTGTTACTCCAAAAACTAATTGAAAGAAAAGCAAGGGAGCTGGTGCAACACATCCACTTAGTTTTATTTTAGTGAGGCATGCACATATGACATGGTGGCAGAATGATGTATGCCATTCACGTATTTCTTACATATAACCTGTAACAAATTATGTAAACAATCAAGAATGCTTAATTAAAGAATATTTTTCAAATATTACTCAAATATTCCTGAATAATTAAGTACACTACACTGTATAAGAGATCTTTTCAGTTCTTCATGCATTTCAGGCAATTTTTGATTTTTAGCTGAGAACACAGAACACAACTTCTAACAGCCAAGAAATATTTCAAATAGTCCAATAAAATGGATCTGCAAATGCAGAACATGCAAGCATGACTTCCTTTGTAATGTTTGTTTCCTAACCAGTCCCAATGTCATCCACCCAATCCACATAAGCTAAAGGCAAATTTAAATGCAAACCAATGTGCATGCACAAGATACACACGCACACGCACACACACATACCCAGTCTCATAAACACACACACACACACACACACACACACACACACACCCACCCCTTCTGTTCGCGAATGAAATCATGAAAAGGGAAAGAAAATCTTTCCCCAGGGTCTACCCAATTCCACATGAATCAGGATTTAATCCCTTGTGGTTCAGCTCCAAGTATTTGGAAATATTAAATTAAAGGAATTACCACTGGGGCAAATAATCATGTTGGAAAAATCGCTTTCCTGTTTCTCTTTTACAGTATGGCATTGTAATTGTGAATGAGATGGGATCAACAGCACTGCACCTGAACAAATCACTTACCAATAAGGAAAATTAATACCTACTCCCAATGCCCACATATCAACAAGCAAGCCAAGAGGTTAAAACCAAACATAACACAGACATCCATTTAGGAAAATTGCTGCATTTCCCCGCACCCCTCCCCCCACTTTTATAAAACACATTTCAGAGAATCTTTCTTCTGTTCTCTGCTCTGGTCCACACTATCTTGAGTGCTCTCTCTGCAATACAGGGAAATATAAAATTGATTATCACACACCTGTTTTTTTTGTTAGAGTCACTCAGAGTGCAAGACATCAGCTGCAATGCATTAATTTTGTAGTAAGGAGCTACCAGTATTGTCAGATGACACTGACTCTTCTTTACTTCTCAAAGTGGAAGAGCAGATGAAATTCCCTCTATTTCAACTGGCTCATAGTCATACATGCTTTTAGTTGCTAAGTCTGGTAATTGCACAGATGAAAGAAAGTAACCACAGCACTTCCATGATGCTGAACCATACTGACCAATTCTAATGTAGCATTTAACCCTAGGAATGACCCATCAGATCTTTGTTATGACAAGAGCCTACATACACTCTGTGGACACATTATAGGGTACCCCTGTACGCTAGTGCAAATATCCAATCAGCCTGGAATTTTCATGCACAACAGTCTCTAGAGTTTTGAGAGAATGGTGCAAAAAAAGAAACATCCCATGAGCAGCAAATCCATGGGCAAAGACGCCTGGTTAATGAGAGAGGTCAGAGGAGAAAAGCCAGGCTGATAGGAAGGTGACAGTAACTCAAAGTAACCATGCATTACAACCGTGGTGTGCAGAAGAGTACACAACATGTACATGAGTGCACAACATGTTGAACCTTGAAGTGGACGGGCTACAGCAGCAGAAGACGTCAAACATACGCTCAGTATCTCCTTCATTGGGTACAGGATTGCATGTGCAACCTACAACACCAAAAAACCTCGAAGCACAATTGCAACCATACATGATTGTTCACAGCACTTGCTGCCATGTTAATGTCAGTAAATCAATGCATCCAGCAAATTAAGCAGGTGAAATACACACCTGGATGACTTTGTTAAAAATATACTGTCTATATGCATTATATCTTCCCTGGTACTGGGAGCTTCGCTTCTGGGTTTTTCCTAATTAACTGCCATTATAAAAAGGTCATATTAAGATTATATTTCCTATAGGCTGGTCTAAGTTATACTCACAAACTTGAAGACTAACTGGTTTGTTGCAAAAGCCCATTACTGTCTCCACACCCTCACTCCCAGGTGACCATGAACACCTGGTGAAATGTGAAGGTGCCAGGTCCCACCTCTTCAGTTTGGTTTGGGGTTTGGCGCAGTACCATACTTAAGAGGGTTAAGCTGAAATGCCTGCTTGAGACCAGATACTAAGGTTCATAGAGTGAATGTCTGCAGATTTCAGAATGATAATCTTTGACAAATATAATGAATTTCAACATGATTTTCTATTCTAATGAGATTATTCATTCACACTAAAATATCAGAAAAAATTCCAAAAAAAAATTAGAGTCCTGGATGCCTTTGATTATGTAAGATATGCCACAGTTTTACATAGAATTGGCATCAGAAATTTAAAAGATTCAGGCAAGATGTTTGGCAGATAGATATCAAAATAACCTGAGAATTACTCTCATCAAATTCTTTGGAATTCATAATGAAATGTTATTCAGAGTGTAGTGACCACCAACAGCCAGTCTTCTGTTAACTTTGCAAAGAGACAGGCTAACAAATTTATTTACTAATAATTGAACAATATAACTTGTATAACATATCTAGCTTTATACCAATGCCTGCAGAATACATATTCTTTTCATGAAATCAGTGTCAAACTTGGGCTCAGAGTCTTAACGACACTGTCCCACTGAAATAAAACCAGCAGCTTGATTATGATGAGTTAAAGGAATGAAGGTGACTCTATCTGGACAACAAAGCATTACAGCAAACACAAGCCTCAAGTGCAGAGCCTTGCAATGCAGACCCGATATTGGTTGTATAATAGACAGCTTGCCTTCAGAACTACTGGGGGGGGGGGGGGGGGGAGTCTGAGCCATGGCTCCACATGTAACATGTCAAGATAGAGCGATAAGAAGAGCGCTAAAAATTAGATGATAGTTGACACTGCTTTCCTAATTTTGCAAACACAGCTGTGACTTTCATACCGTTACAAAGGAAATACCCTCAACCAAGCATGTAATATATCCATCAATATTGCTCCCTATGAAATGCAATAGAACAAACAGCAAAACTTAGAAATAGTTCCTTTGGTTGCTACTGGTGACCATCTGCAACCAATCATGTCACCCACATCCTCTCAGTAATCATCAGTACCATAGGCTGAGAAGGAAATGCACATCTATAATGTATAGATGCTCTTATGAAACAATTTGAGAGGGGGGGCTCTCCGACTAAACTCTCCCACTGTTACGTGTGTACAGATTTAAAGTTCACTTTGTATGCTGTAACCATCATTGGCCAGTAACCCTCATTGCTCATGAGATGATAGCAAGCACATCTGGAATACTGTAGCTGGAGAACCTTCTAAACTTTAGTAGGCAAGTAATTCAGGATTTAGGCCCTTCGACCATGTATTATCAGCAATAAAGGTCCAGCTCAGGATGGGAAGCTGAAAATGGTGGTGTCCCTATAAGGCTGAAGTTCTTGTCTTCCATGGAAGGGAAAATTGTAGGCTTGCATATTGTTCAAGTACTGTAGGTGAGTAATTGCAGTGAATTTTATGGACGGATTCAGTTTGGCAATTAGAGCTAATCTTACGTTTCATGAGTATTTTCACGAAGAAATCAAATAATGCACCAGAGACTGGAACAGAGTGCCACAAAATCCTAATCATTCTTGGCATGCAGAATGTAACCTGTACAAACATTACCAAAGACATTGATGGACATGTTCCCTTAAAAGAAAATACATTGCAATTCATGCACCTTATCTAAATTTTCTTTGGCACTGGTACTAGCGGCCTGCAAAGCATTACAAATACTCTTCAAATGATTTTACTTTCAGCAGCATTTCACGCCACAATGGTTATTCAAGTGGCTGATTATCAGCATTATTAAAATTTGTAATGCTTTGTAAGCCGTGAATTAAAATCTATTTTGTGCAAGGTTAAAGAGCAGAGCATACAAAAGACGAAACACAGACTTAGCAGCACTCTGAAACTAAGCATGTCATTATTTACGAAAGTCTGTAGTAGTGTGTGTGCGCACACACACACACACACACACACACACGCCTGACTAATTGACGTTCCTTCTCATTTTTTACATTAAGTTGCTTTATTTCCCCCACAGTACTAAAGTCTGCAATATCATAGTCTTAAGGCTAAAAGCAACAGACGATGCCTTCGCTCCCATACAGATGCTTGAGGGCTCTCTCCTCGGGTAGCTGGTGAGGCTATATAATGGATGGTCAAACCACCACTGTCCATTTCCTGCCATTGTTTTAAACTAAAATCAGCCCTAGGGCTTTGTGTCCTTGGAAGACAACCAACAAGCTTTTATTCAGCAAGGCCTTAGCACGGTACTGAAAAATGGCTGTGAAGCTTTGTACTGCTTCCTCAAAAAATAGCTAATTGCTCCTCAGATATCCTATTGAATTCAAAGGTAAAATGGTACCAACAATGCCGTACTAAATATCAATTGAGATTTAAATAAGATACCAATTGATGGAATTAAAAAGGACCAGATCTCTTAACCTGCAGGACAAGAACCAGAGGCATGCATTTTAAGTATTGTTTAAACTATTAAAGTAGAGTTGAGGATTTTCTTTACCCACTGCATATTAGAAGTCTGGAACTCATTGTTTGAAACCCTGAGCGGGAAATCCTTACCACATGTATTTGAAGAGCCATGATCTACAAGGCTATGAACTTTGACTTGGAAGTAGGAGGACCGTTTTTCAACTGGGATGGGAACAATGGGCCAAACAGCCTCCTCCAGAGTTGTAAATTTCATTGCAAGATTTCCCATTTAGGCTCCGGAAAATTATAGTTTTTGTAAACACAACAGATTCTTCTGCAGATGCTGGAAGTCCAGAGCAACACATGCAAAATGCTGGAGGAACTCAGCAGGTCAGACTGCATCTATGGAAATGAATAACCAGTCAACGTTTCGGGCTGAGACCCTTCATCAGGACATCTGTTTTTGATTTTTGTAAGCTTGTTTAGTTTTGCTGAACGCAAATGATTGCTAAAGATTTTACAGGATGATTTCACCTTAAATTTAAACAAGCTATAACTAAACTTCACCCAAAGGAATGGGTGTTACTGAATGAGAAGCAGCATTGCAGACTGCTAAATGAGAAATAATGTCACTACACTGCAGCACTACAAAGTTTCAAACATATACAGTAATAGGCTCTACAGAATCTATACACTTGTGAATGAAACAGGTTCCTCCTGAATTAAGCTAAGTACATCATTGAAATTAAACACAATTCATACAAATATAAAATAGATTCAAGCAAGTTAATAAACGGGCAAGAGGTGAACATAGCTTTTTGTTTTGTTTAAAGCTGTGTCATCGATGCCAATTGTCACACAAATCCATAACAATCTAAATGAAGAATGTTACCAACAATACCACAAAGAAGCAGGAAATAAGATTTTAATATGGCATTTCATTTGCACTTATTTCTCAAGCACTGGGATGAAAGCAGTGACTGCACACCATAAGAGGATGAAAGTGGGTTATGGGCTACAACACTATCTGCTGATTCTATGACTTGCATTTTCCTCCACCCTACTGAGAGTGGGGACAATCTGCTTATCCTCAGCCATTTTCCCTGAGCAAGATGAATATTAAGTTCTCAGACATGGTACTGAAAGTCCATATTAGGTTTTCTTCTTTTCTAACATACTTTCAATGAAAGGGACAGAAATGTGAAAGGAAAGCTCCATTAGGACTGGTGGGTGTGGTCTTGTCACATCATTATACCAATCTAATATTTTAACAGGGGATATATCAAAAGCAAAACATGCTAATTCAATGTGGATCAATCCAAGTGAATGCAGTTTGTCACAGGAACTGAAATGAGCTAGAACCAGGTGCATTCCACAGCCCTCTAGGCATGGCTACCAAATCAGCTAGAAAAGATATTTCAATGCAGTAGACCAGAGTCACTAAAAAGGGTGAATACAGATAACGCCTATTCTGATTGGTCTTTGCCAGTGAAACCATTATGCCAGTGGGAATTAACTTTATCTGGAGTGAAAAGGGGGGATACAGAGAAAGAAGAGGATTCAAAACAACTTAATTTCCTTCCTCAGTCAACACAGTATGACAGAAACTCTACCTTAAAGCAATTCCTAAATGACATTTTATATTAATGAATGCCAAAGCTACAAGTGCACAATTCATGTTAATTTACTACTTACACTAGTGTTAAAAATATTAGTTTATAATTGCCCAAAGAAATAACATACATATGAATATAATAGTAATCTCCTCTAGATTCCTGCAATGATATGCATGTATATTTTCCTCACTAGAAACTCCACCTGCTAAGAACAAAAGGTCATGTTTTCAAATTCCATTTTGAATGACAAGAGAAGTTCCATCTGCAACCACAGTCTTTCTTTATATACGAATCCACTTACCCATAAAAAAATCTAAAGGATGCCCTCGGTCATTAGTTACATTCAAGTCAATGTAACTTGCTGTACCAAACAGGCAATTGTAAACATTTTCAACTAATATTCAACTGAACCTGTAAATTTCAAGAATGTCTCAGGATTTCTGTCACAAACATGAAACAAAAGGAAAATTGATCCATTAGGCATGGAAAGTTCCAAGTGAACTGCAATAATTTGAAACCATTCCAGACATGACCTTCATCCTCTGCCTCTCCGAAGCACCTGCTTTTCAATGGCTTCAAATAAACTGGTTTTCCTTCTAAGTTACCATCATGACTGCGTCTGCCTGCTTCAAAGTGCCCGAGGATACCTCAGAACTCAGCCTTGGCGTTGATTTATGATTTGTAAGAAAGCATGAAACAAATTACAACCATTCAATTTATCACAGAACTTCTCACAAAAGCAATGATACCTGCAAGGGTCTTAGAAAAATTGTGACAATTAAGTAAAAATACCCACTTCAGACAGTTGTATTAGCAAAATATCTGCAATTAGGTGGCCAACTGTAATGTTAGGCTAGTTTGAGAAGCAAGTCACCAGGAGTTAGCCTGTGCTGATGTGGTGCAATTCGTTCACGAGCAGCCACGCGTCACTGAAAACATCCAGGTGTCTTTCTTTTTTAAATTTGACAGGGTTAAGGAAACTTGATTACTCACAGTCTGTAGAGCTTTGGAGTTCCCAGAAAAAGTAATTCGGGCAAAACCTGCAGATTGTTTCTGTTCAGGCGGCTAGGTGAAAGTAAAGAGAAATAATGGTGAGCAATTTGCTAATATACAAAGATCACCCCATAAATCTGAATCCCTCATCTCACAAGTAAATAGCATTTTCCAGCGCTTCCTCTTAAATGACCCTCCTTCATTTTTGAATCCAGACAATATTTGCTGACTTTGATTCCATAGGAGGAGTGGCCTGTTGGAGATGGATCCACGTCACTGCAATTCTATTTCTCTTATAATTCTAGTCAATATTTATCTTCCAACAAACATCACAAAAACAGTCTGTCCAGTCATTATCACACTGGCATTTACGACAAGTTACTTCATATAAACTGGTTGGCATATTTTGTGTATTAGGAAAGTAACTATAAACCTAAAACATGCCACTTAGGCTCTTCATTGTCGGTTTGGACATTGGTGAAATCATCAAGGGATCCACATAAATGCAAGTTTTCATTTTTTTAAAAAGTATAGAACCTTAATTGCTCTTCATTTGACATTAATAAACATTGAAAGAAAATACAAGAAAAAGTGATATCGCACTTTAAAAATTCTTATGGAGTACTCACAGGCACACCAAGATTTCCACTGTCTCATTTTTATATAATAAGAACATTGTGTCTGTTTTTAATATTCTTCATATGGTGCCTGTCAAAGGATAGCTTTGTGTGTTTATTAAAGTTCTGAGCTCTAATGGACACAGGTGCTACATATGAATTGAATGAAAAATGTGTTATGTATTTGGCTGAGGTATGATAACCGCTTGTCAATTCCACAAGGTGGTCCTGCGGCATTTACTCAAGACATTATAGAATGTTAAAATGCTCCCGGTGGGTGCTCAAGTCAGAAATCTGTTAAGTCTGTAGAGAGGGTCTGATGCAGAGTTAATGAGAATATGAAGTCTGAAAAACTTTCCTCATGCCCAATGACAACCGAACTTTATTGTTTTTATCCAGCTCAACAATCTTCACATATTCATCAAAAGCCTTCTAATTCAGGAGATCCCAAACTTTTCTTATGCCACGGAGCCCTACCATCAACAAAGGGGCCTGTGGACCCCAGATAGGGAATCCCTGCTCTAATTACAACAACTTTCCCATCACTACTAACTTTCAATGAATTAATTTACTAAAATCCATAGACCTTTACAGAACTGGGATTTGCACATTCTCGGTCAATACATCCAAAACTTCACACACAAATTTTTTTTAATGCGTCTGGTTTTAAAGAAACTAAAGTTAACAAAATACCTCACTGAATTATGATAAGATCCCCTCAGCATGTAGCTGGTATTGTGGTTCAGCTAGTGACTTTGTCATTAATATCAACAAGTTTCCCTTAATGCATACTGAATAAATGTTAGATTACTTTTAATTTTTCTCCTGTACTCTAGCTATACAGTGGGGAGAAGGAACCACAATACCTGCCATGTGTCTTATCCAAAATATATATAGCTGGAAAGTGTGCTCAGCTGAACTGCAGTCAGGGATAGAATTGTGTCTGGCTGGGGTGTGTTTCTCAGCCAAGAAACTCGACAAGGTTCATGGTAAAGGACCATCAATCAGTTAAGTAACATACTGGAGAATTCACAGCCCTCCATGAAGTTTGCCTGAACAAGAGTCACCACCTTCAGGAGAGGTCAAGGGCAAGTTGCTTGCAGGCAGAGACAAATCTGGAATTAACGGGTTGAAAATAAATCACTACTTTTTTGTTTTAACAAAACTCATCCAAGCAGGCCACCATTTGAAAGCAGTGGGCTCACCAGTCTTCTCCCCAGACAGATCACAGTTACTGCTTTGTGAAATACAGTCCAAGTATTGAAGGTAGATAATATGAAGTGCGGTCGGGGTGGGGGGGGGGGGGTGGAGGGTATTACACAGTGTGTCTAACATTTGGAAACATCCGTTCAAATGGGCTTCTCATTTCAGGAGAGAGCAGAAGAGCCGGCATCCAGCAAACATTGCCACAAAAGACCAGTGCAAAACAGATGTGGGAAAAACAAACAGCAGCCTGCCATCTGAATTGCTAAGAAGGCAGCACTCAGTGAAAACAGGCTCCATTCCTCAGTTCAAGATCAATAGCCATAAAAAGGTCAGGCAGAACCCAACCCAAGCAAAGGACAGACTTTGAGAACTCTGCAATATTAGCAGTTTGTTCATGTGCAGGAAGGAACTACGTTAGCAACGGACAACGAAAAAAAGAAAGCCTTTCACTGTGACATTTAAGCATTGACTTATCTATGCTAACACTTCCATAATGTTCACTGAAACAGCTTATAGGAATGTGTGATGTGCACCCAACAACTTGGTCACAGGTCTTGTCAATGTTGTAATTATTTATTAAGACACCACTAATCCCCTTTGATTCTTGCCATGAAACAGCAAATTCATGGCGTCTGCCAGTGATATTGAACCTGATTCTGACTCTCTGTCCTTACCTGCTGTAAACAGTGATGGAAAGTCAGCCACGAACAGCAAGGGCTGAGGGAGTGCTGCTACACCATTCTCAGTAATGATGGCTTTGGATGCCGCATGCTTCTGCCCCAATGGATCCAAGGCACCATCCTCCATCTCTATTTTGGGGTTAAATCCTAACCAATACTAACAGTAGGCAATCAAGTGAACCACACTGGTTAATATGTTTGCTTACACTGACAGTGTTAATGCACCATGAATTTGCTTAACCTGTCCCCGGAGATCAGTGCTGCCATAAACAATGTGCCATCAGAAAACTATAAATCTGCATCCCAAAGTCAAAAGCCCTCTCAGCTTTATCCTTGTAATCACTAAGGAAGTGACTGGCTGGCTTTTCATAGAGGGTGGTGAAACTCTGGAATTTTTTACCCCACAGGGTTGTGGAGTCTAAATCACTGGAGGTATTCAAAGAGGAGGTGGATTGCTTTTTGCACGATCAGGTAACTCAGAGCTATTGAGGATAGCACAGTGGTGGAGCTGAGGCCGACAGCACATCAGCCATAATGATAATGAAAGGTGTGGTGGGCTTGAGGGGGTCAGGTGGACCTACTCCTGTATCTATTTTCTTATTGTTCTTACGTGGGTCCAGTAAGGAGAGAATGCAAGTCTCTCATGATGTGAACGACATTTTGTGAGAAGCTTTCCCTTCAGATAATTCAAAGATCAATGGGAACTTTTGTGATAATGTTGAAGAGGGATGCAACACTGCATTCCTTAAGTTGCCATGGTCCTGCCTAGATAATTACTAACAACATAACATGTGAGAAAAGTAAGATTTTCATTTATGTTGCTAGTTCTACAACTTTAGGGCATCAAGGAGCACTTTCAAATCAATGGTGCATTCAAAATACAGCATTACTGTAATGCAGGAAATGTGGCAGTTCATATGTGCACAGCAAGGCATAATGGCCATCCCTTCTGTTTTAACAATAACTGTTGACTGCCAAGACCCAGGCTGCAGGGGAGAACTTCCGCAATGCCATTAGATCCCTGGCATTCATTTGAGAGCTAACATTTTGGAGGTTCATTAGGAACAGAGTGCCTCTGACAGGGTGCAATGGCTAAATGCTCAGAATAGTAATTCAGAAGCAGAGACCAAGATCTAAAATCCTAATTCACACCACTGGACGGCATCTATGTAATTTAAATTTAGTTAATAATGTAGAATTTGGGGAAGAAGACAACTAGCCCTTGCAATGAAAACCAGAAAACTTCCAAATTATCAGAAAAAGTATCAAATTCACTAATGTCTTTCTAGGGAGAAAACCTGCCATCTTATCTGGTTTGGTATAACTCCAAAGTGAGTGAATCTTAACTGGCCTACAAGGCCATTTATTTTCAAGGAAATGCATGCTGCCTCCGCTGGTGACACACAGATTCAATAATTTATTTTTATTTATTTGTTGACAGAATTGTCCTTCGAGTCACACTGCCCAGCAATTCCTCAATTTAATCCTAGCTTTATCATGGGACAATTTACAATGACCAATTTAGCAAACAAACCGGTACAACTTTGGACAGTGGGAGGAAACTGGAGCACCCAGAGGAAATTCATGCATCACAGGGAGAGCATACAAACTCCTTACGGGTGGCGGGGGAATTGAACCCGGGTCGCTGGTACTGGAAAGTGTTGTGCTAACCAGTATGTTAATGTGCTGTGGTATTAATGATGTTTTCAATATTGATGCTATTAATGATGTCATTAATACTATAAGATATAACTGAAACTTTTACACACACTATTTCTTTGATAGCAAGTGTAGGTCATCCAAAGGGAACACAAGTTGACCTTCTGCAGCTTACAGGAGTCCTGTAAGCATTTAAATAGTGAGCAAATCTCAAGAGATGGAGACCGAGGTGCTGACCAGGGAAACCGATCAGCTTACCACAGCTCATCTGCTGTGAAAAATTCCCTCAACTGCTTTTAAAGGACAGATACTCATTGATATGCAAAACCTATTTAAATAGTTTAAAGTAACAAGAAAGGTACTTAGAACATTATAGCACAGTAAAGGCCCTTTGACATATATTGTTGTCCCAACCTTTTAAGATCAATCAACACTTCCTACCTATGTAGTCCTCCATTTTTCTATCAAACAGGAGCCTATCTTCAGTTTCTTCATTTCTCCTGATGTATGTGCCTCTGCCCCTATCACTACTACTGGCAGGGTGCTCCATGCACTCACCACTCTGTATAAAAACTTACAGTACTGTGCAAAAGTTCTAGTCACAAATGTATATAGCTTGGGTGCCGAAGATAGTACTGTATTTGTCAATGTGAAATGGATTGCAAGTTTGTCTATCTGGCGGGAGCAAACGATGTTGGGAATGGCAAAGGTGGAGCATCACAGGAGGGGTGCAGGACAAGTGGCAGAGAAAGAGCGCCGGGGTGGGGAGGTGGGTGACACGGGTGCAGACAGACCCAGCCCTGAAACACCAAACAAGGTATTCCAAATAACTGGTTTATTGATCATTACTTCCTGCTCCCTCACCTCTCCCTTCCCCTTTTCTCAACCATGACTTTGCACTCCCTGCCCCCTTCCCATTCCCAGTCCAAAAAAGAGACTCATATCAGAATCAGGCTTATCATCACACACGTCTTGAATTTTTTTTTGCAACAGCAGCAGTACCTAAAGTTACTACAGTACTGTGCAAAAGTTTTAGACTCCCTAGTCACATATGCATCTAAGACTTTTGCACAGCACCGTACTTCTGACATCCCCCCTGTACTTTCCTCCAAATACCTTAAAATTATGCCCCTCGTATTAGCCATGCACACCCTGCAAAAGAAGTCGCAGGCTGTCCACCCAATCTTTATCTCTTATCATCTTGTAGACCTCTATCTGAATATGCCTGGATTCTTTCAATACCTATGTGAATTGCTGTTTTGTATTCTGTGTGTTTTGTTCTTTTCTTTTGGTCATTTGCATAATATGTTTTTTTTGTGTGAAGAGGGTTTGAAGTTTTCCTTTAAACGGATTATATAGTTTGCTTTGTTTCATGGCAGCCTGTGGGAAGATGAATCTCAGGGGTGTATACTGCATATATAATTTGATATTTATCAAAATACATATATAGCATACATCCCTGAGATTAATCTTCCCACGGACAGCCAGGAAATGTATTTTTAATCTTTGAATCAAGTCACCTCTCATCCAAAGAGAAAATCCCTAGCTCACTCAAACTTTCCTCATAAGACCTTCTCTCTAATCTTAGTAGACCTCCTTAGCACCATCTCTAAAGCTTCCATATCTTTCCAATAACGAGCCAACCAGAAATAAACACAATAATCCCAGGTGCTTAAAACCCTTCAGGACTTAAATCAATGTCTTTAACCATAAAGACATTTAAATATTAATGTCTAATCTGAAACCATATTAAAGCAAGAGAACAAGACTGCAATCACCACTTCAGAAACTCGGTTCACATTAGCAGGACCACCGTTCATATGTCACCCCTCCCTAGTACAAAGGCCCTTCTCTGCAGTGGGACTCTACTTCACCATTGGGTACAGTGACGACTGTCAACGTAGTATCCAACAGTGGATCAGTCAATCAGAAATACCGGCATCTTTCAATTCATCATGGACTTCAGCACTTCACTGTAGGCAAGTGGCAATCCACAATAAATCGAGCTGCATACAGCTGACAGCCCACAGCAACAGGCCCCAAACAAATGCATTTCAAGGATCCTTTACCTAAGTTTTTCTTTGTGTTTTACATAACAATAAAAGCAGGTTTTTAATTGCCCAGCTTCTGTAGAACTGATTTTGTGTTATCAAAAGAAGAAGAAAATGCCAACCATCTCCAAAAGGATCTTATTCTCACCACTATGTATGTCTCTACAGTCGTATGCCAGTGGGATATCACTCCATATCACAAGATTAGTTCTATAGTTGGATAAAATGCAACTACTATTTGGGACTTTTATTTGTATTCCTTTGTTTTATGGATTGATCAGATGAAGGAAATTTTTCTTTTCCTACCAGGGTCTTTCCTCTGAGGTGTTTCTACAGCACTCCTGCCTCTGAGGACTTACACTGCAAGGAATTGCTGACAAATAATGGGTGACCAATACGAGACTTATTAATTCGCTTCTGGTCAATGGTCTGAAACCGTTTCGACTCTTTCAAAGTAGCAGTCAGCATTGCTCCAGAAAAATTAATAAGACTTGATTCACACCCAAGGAAGATCCAGAGGTGGTAAAAGGGCAAGGTGGTGCTGGCCTATAGCCTCCATTGAGGTCATGGAGTTATTTTTTTCTCAGGTCCGTAGTGATGATTTTGAGGTCAGAGGGGAATTTGGATTCAGGTTAGAATTTAGGGACAGGGATAAGAGGAAGTTAGAGGTCTTGACAGAGCCTAGGCTTCTGCCCTGTGCTCGAAGGCCAGTAATGTGGATGTGTGATGAAAGACATTCGAGATCGGAAGTTGGGCTGGTAGACCAGCAAATACAAGGGTTGGTGGCCTCTGAGTTCACATTTCTGTGTGGAAAGGAGGCACAAGCGACAGTGCCCCAGGTACGCAAGTCAGCAGAGACCAGAGTTTGGGTTCCTGTGCATTATAAAGTCTGGCATTTGAGGCCTGGAGTTCAGGGTCCTCATCAGTCATCATGAGCGAGTCCTGAGGTTGATAATGAAGACTGAAGCTCGAAGGTCAATCAGAAGTCCGGAAGTCGAGGCCCAATGGCCAGAGCCCTGGGTCGATGTGTGTTCCGGGAAAGTTGAAGACCTAAAGTCTGCTCTGCAGGCCGAAAACGCCCAGCCCTAGGGTTGGAGGACTGTCCGTGTGTGTGCATGGGTGGGCGAGAGGGAGGAATGGAGCTTGCTTGGATATTGTTGTTTGGTCACTGGTGTTATGTTGCTATTGATTGTGTTGTTCTGTGAATATAGTGAGCACTTTACATTGAGACTGGAATGTGTAGAGATGCTTGCAGGCTGCTGCGGCACATCCTTAGGTTGTGTTGGTTGTTAACACAAATGGCACGTTTTACTGTATGCTTTAGCGTGCATGCGATAAATATCTGAATATGAAGAATTATTACACCAACTTTGCTCAATCTATTTTTTTATGGCAAACAATGTTATGCATTGTTTCACGCTATTTTTCATTCCTTTCCTATTCTCCCCATCTGAAGTGCATTTCAAGCAACCTTAGATGGCCTTTAATGATGAAAGTTATTTAAATCCGCCAGTGGAAACTTCTAGCATGTTATAGGCTGTGAGAGGGGAACAGGGAATGAGGAATACTACACTAGAACACTATTTTTTTTACATTAATGATTAATCTTAAAGTGAGATGGAGACGAGATTACTTCCAGGATCTTTTATCTTCAAACTCAGCAAGAGATTTTCCACATTTCTCTTAACTCCTTGGAATTTTAACAGGGATTAGGTCTGCTCCCTACTTTGTAACATTCCTACATAAAACCATTTAAAGGACCAGGCCTGCGTTAAGGATATCATCTTTATCACTGTTAGATTACGATCAAGCATTCCAACAAGGTGACTCAACTCCAAGCACTTGTATCAAACCAGTGCTTAAAACAAGGATGACTACCAAATGTGACTGTGATCAGTAACCACTAATTTCAAATGTGATTCTGCCACATTCAAACATTTCTTTTCCTTACCAAAGGTTAAGACCTGTTAACTTTTATTCCTGAGATGCTTTGCCCACAAAATGCACTGGCATACTCAATAGTTACAGTAAAAGATGACACTACAAACTGGGCCTACAATCCTCCTGCCCAACCAGAAGAGGCACATTTAGTCATTTCAGCATGTGGTTTGGATTCTTAAAGTCATGCCTGGAATTCAAACTAAACTAGTGCTGCTAGGGGGAACATGATTTATCAGAGGGAAATGCTAAATTGCAGTAAAAGTTGCCCTAGGCCCTACAGCTGCCAAGCCCTTCCAACGATTTCATTCTACTTATAATCATGAGAAGATAATATAATCAGGATTTGAGGACCTATAGGGAAAGGTTAAGTAGTTTAGGAGACTGAGGGGAGATTTGATAGAGGCATACAAAATTATGGTGGGGGGGGGGTGTATAGTTAAGGTAAATGCAAGCAGGCTTTTTCCACTGAGGTTGGGTGAGCCTACAACTAGAGGTCATAGGTTAAGGGTGAAAGGTAAAATGTTTAAGGGGGTCATAAGGGGAGAACTCCTTCACTCAGAAGATGGAGAGAGTGTGGATACGAGATCGATTTCAATATTTGAGAAATTTGGATAGGTACCTGGATAAGAGGGTGCAGGTCAATGGGACTCAGCAGATTAATGGCCTGAAACACACGAGTTGTGGCAAAGAGCAGGTTTCTGCTCTGTAGTATTCTATTACTCTAAACTTTATGAATGCGTTATTTACCTGCTTATGCATGTTTTTCAACCCATTGTGTTATATTGCTCTCCAGAACTTCACAATCACACCCTGGGCAATTTCCCACATTTTAGGAGCTTCTTCTCAACAAGAATTAACGATACAATTCACTGCTGCCTTCATTGGACCAGCACAGCTTGTGGCAGATTGAAGAAAAGGGTATCAGTAAATTAAAGCTTCTGACCTGGCATAAAACTCAGTGTATCGGGCAGTGGAGAAACTTGCCCCACCCCCACCACATGCCTCTGAAACCTCTGACAGGCTGGAAAAATACAGCCCACATTCTCTCTGTAACATCCTACAAATCCACTGGAAGGGTAAGTGAAGCAGCATCATCATTCACCCCCCAGGCCAACAAACATTGCATCAAATTATAGTCAGCAACGTTGGGCAGGTCACAATACTCATGTGTCTAACACCAATCTCCTGAAACAGAAGCTCTATTGCAAGCTTTGTCATGGGAAGATGTTACCTGGAAAACAGATGAAGAGATTCAAGCATGTGTTCAAAGCCTACTGCAAGAAAAGTAATTGCTGGGAAAATCTAGCTTTGACTGCCCAAAGTGAGAGAGGAGCATTGAGAACCTTGGCACTATGCACCAGAAGCCTTGCATCAACGGTGGAAGGAGCAAACCGTCCAACCACCCGCTTTCACACCCCGTAGGTCTCCAGCCGCCCCATCTGCTTAAGAGTTTGCCATTTCCACTGTGGCCATTAGCCAGCTCAATCCCACAGAATTTGAGTGGAAGCAAATCACCCTTCATCCCTAAGGATTGCCTAAAGCAAAGAAGTATGTAAGGCATTGGCATATAAACACAAGCCACGCAAGTGATCGAGCACTTGCTGTCCCTTGTATGAAAGATGCCCTATTTGTCACTATCAGTTAGTTTCTGTCATTGAACAAGATCTTGTTTAATCTCCTCATCAGGATTTGTTGTAGATTCACACAACAGCTTCAAACTCCTGCTTTAAAAAAAATTGGATTATTTCGCCACTATTGACTGTCTGACACTTCTAAACTACATAAAAAAAAGTCATTAAAGCTCCGAACAAAATAATTCAAGGTCTATTACAACCAGAAACAAGCAGACATGCAGCAGATTAGCAGGCAGACACTACTGAGTGCTTTTTAAATTGATGTCAGATCAAATTAATTTCCAGCTTCTCAAGGCATGCACTGGTTTATTTATTTGTGGTCCCCATCCACTTTTTACCCCCCGTCACTCTTCCGCAAAGCTTGCCATTACCAAGCTTCATCCTTTAGCCAAGAAAGGCCTTGTGGGCTGTCAAGAATTCGGCGAATCTCCCAGAATTAGACATTACTCTTCCAGACACCGCTGCCCGTACCCAGATGAAAACTCACAGGGGAGTCTGAAATAAATGTGTGCTTCAGTTCCACATTTTCTTCAAAATCTGCTTATAAATTGGAGTATGAAAAGTCAGGTTTGAAGATCCTAACCCTTCAAGTAAAGATTTTTTTAAATACATCAAAATATTTATTCATAAAAAAATTTACAAGAATAAACTGTGCAATCTCTTTTATTCTTACATTCATAGTCAAAGCTTTCAAGGAAGTTCTATTGTATTCCTTAAAACCAATAACACTGTTGCCAATCATGAGGCCCCTGGGATGACACACTACTGCAATAACTGAAGGGCTTACTCACCCATCCATGCTGGGTTGAGCGTTGAGCTAGCAACTTGGCCTCATATAAAAAAATGACGAATGCTAAGGAAATGGCAAAGGTTGCCGCCGTTGCACCATGAGGCGCGGAGAGAAACAACAACAACCCAGTTAAGTGTGAAGTGATATATTTTGGGAGGACCGATAAGGATAGGACATGCAGTGGCAGTGTGCTAGGAGATGGCACAACAGGTAGATAATATGGTGGAGAAGGAGCATGAGGTAGTAGCCTTCATTTGCATGCACAGGGATTACAAGAGCAGAGAGGTTATGTTGCAGCTTTATAAAATGTTGATCAGGCTACAGCTGGAGTGCTGAATGCAGTTTTGGTCAATGAGCTATAGGAAAGATATGATGTACTATAGATAGTGTAAATGAGATTCACTGGAAAAGAGTATTTTACATCAGGATCTCTTCATTGATTACAGCTCAGCATTCAATACTATCATCCCCTCAAAACTAATCAATAAGCTTCAATACCTTGACCTCAATACCTCCTTGTACAACTGAATCCTCGATTTCCTCATTTGCAGACCCCAGTCCTTTCAGCATCAACATCTCCTCCACAATCTCCATCAGCACAGGTGCACCACAAGGCTGTGTGCTCAGCCCCCTGCTCTACTCACTGTATACTTATGACCGTGAGGATGAGCACAGCTCCAGGGCCATATTGTTGGCAACACCATAGTCAGCAGCCAAATGAAAGGCAGTGGTGAATCAGCATATACTGCAGGAAAGAGATTGAGTATCTGCCTTGGCAGTGCCAAAGCAACAACCCCCCACTCATTGTCAGCAACACCAAAGAGCTGATTATTGAGTTCAGGCAGAGGACACTGGAGGTCTGTGAGTCAGTCTTCATCAGAACATCAGAAGTGGAGAGGGTAGGTAACTTTAGAATTCTTCAGTTTTATCATTTTAGAGAACCTGTCTTGGGTCCAGCCTGTGAGTGCAATTTTGAAGAAAGCCTCTACTTTCTTAGAAATTTCTGAAGATTCCGCATGACATCTAAAACTTTGACAAACTTCTATAAATATGTGGTTGGAGAGTATTTTGACTGGTTGCATCACAGCCTGGTATGGAAACATAATGTCTTTGAATGGAAAAGCTTACAAAAAATAATGCACATGGCCCAATCCATCACGGGCAAAGCCCTCCTCACCACTGAGCATATCGACACGGAGCACTGTCGCACCCATCATCAAGAACTCCCACCAGCCAGACCACGCTCTCTCCTCACTGCTGTCATCAGCAAGAAGGTACAGGAGCCTCAAGACCCACACCACCAGATTCAGAAACACTCAGCACCTTCAATCATTAGGGGCTTGAATCAGAGGAGATAGCTTCACTCAACCCAATATGGAATGGTTGCCACAACCTATGGACTCACTTTCAAGGACTCTTCATCTCATGTTCAATTATTTAAATTATCATCATTTTGTTTGCTTTTTTTCGTGTTTGCACAGTTTATTGTCTCTTGCACATTGATTATTGTCTCAAACACAAAAAAAACCTGCAGATGTTGGAAATCCAAAGCAACACACACAAAATGCTGGAGGAACTCAGCAAGCTGGGCGGCATCTATTTAAAAAAGTAAACAGCCGATGTTTCGAGCCAAGACCCTTCATCAGGACCTGATCTCAGCCTGAAACATTGACTGTTCACTCTTCTTCACAGCTGTTGCCTGGCCTGCTGAGTTCCTCCTACATTTTGTGTGCGTTGCTTGGATTTCCAGCATCTGCAGTTTTACTGTTGCTAATGGGAAGTCTGCATAGGCTACAGTTGTTTTCCTTGGAGTAGAAGAGAGTGAGAGGTGACCTGATTGAGATAAACAAATCTTCAAGGGCATACACAACATAGATAGCAGAAACCTGCTTCCCGTAACATGGGTGTATGCTACCAGAAGGGCAAAGGCCTAGGCTAAGATGAATGCAGATTAGAGGGTATCTGAGGACGCACTACCAAGAAAGATCATGGAGACACAGCCTCTCACAGCTGAGACAAGAACTTCAGTTGCTGAGTTCTGTAAGGTTATGGAACAAGTCAGGATAAATGGTTTTAGTGCTGATTGGCAATTGATGGTCAGTGGGACAACGGTGGTCCGAAGGGCCTGTTTTCTGTGCTGTACAACTTGATGAAATGCACTCAAAGGATCCATCCCTTGGATTGAGAGATATGAAGAGCGGGGAGATGAAGTGGGTGAAGAAAAATAAAAGCTTCTTTGAAAAATAAAGTCACAGCCAACACTGTTGATGTGAAAAAGACCAAGACCATACTAGTTTACATTAAATAAAACACATTGCTATACATTACTGAAGTTGCTTTAAGGAGGGCGGCATATGCTACTTCTATTTTAGGGAGGAAGAGAGAGGGAGAAAGTGGCATCTTAGACGTTCATTTTTCTTGCTTCCTTCATCCGCCATATTTTTGGTTTGATAGCTTAGTGTATTCTGGGAAAATGCAGTAGTGTTCTCTCAATAAATTTAGGTGCAATCAAACCTGAGAGAAACAGGAAGCTGACAGTGTGAGCCGGGGCGGGGGGGGTGGCAAGTGGTTGTAATATAATAAAACAAAAGCAAGAAAGTGCAATAGGAGCATCAGGGTTCCTTCTTGTGTAGCACCTAAGCTATTGCACCAAATTATTAAACTATAGTATCAGTCCCTTGAGTGAGAAATAGACAAAGTCTTGAACTACGTTATTCCAGCCAGAATAACTATTGACCAGTGGAAGCCAAAGCTCTACTTAGTTTCACTAGCTAAGCAGCGACATGCCATCACAGTTGTTTTCATTCCAAGATGGTTGAAAGAACAGAACCGCAGCCCACTGCCACATTTTCCTAGAGTAAACCAAGTCTAGTTCCTTAACACAGCAAATATGTAGAAGCGAGATAGACGAACTGCGAAGATATAATTTTCTTCCTCTCTCTGCCTCACCAATATAGAAGTAATTATGCCACCCTCCTTAACACAGATAGCAGGGAGACTGGTCTTCATTTCTGAAATAAACACTAATTGTCCGCATCCACTTTGAAGTGGCTGCTAATAAGAATTGACTTGCCCGCAGAAGTTCCCTCCCTCCTGTGGCGAACTGTCTAGCCCTACACACTGTGCCTCCCCTTGATGTCGCAGTCAAGGTCAGAGAACTTGCTGTGCAAAGAAATCGTGGGAACATCACTTCTACATTCCCTGCAGGCTTCACAGGTAAGCAAACGGCTGCATCATTGAAAAGAAGTTGTTAGAATTGAAAGCAAACTCCAGGTGCTTTCATTTTCCCCAGTCATCTCCTGAAAATCAAAATTCAATTTGTTTTCTTCCTGGTGAAGGGTAAGGAATGTGATGGAAATTCATTTACAGGTTAATACAAACTTCAAGTGAACATTCTTGCAGATTCCACAGGCATTTAAAGATAAATTGCTTGTCAGATAACAAAGTCTTCACGTCAGGTTGACTTGACAGCCACTAACAATGGGAATTTCCGCAGCTTATTCCTAACAAATATGAAATATTTGCTTTGGGGCTGACAGCTGTGACTGCCTAGAGGGGGCTCTGTACTAAATCACGTTCCACGGCTGAAATTCAGCCTGATCTCCCACATTACCGTCAGGCCCTGCCAGCTATGGATCACTGTCAACAATTGAGGCAGCAAATGTGAAGCAAACTAGACGACAGCATTGAACATCAATAGAAAACAAAATTCCAACAGATGTAATTGCATTCTAAGCTAACATTCGGTGCATTCATGTGGGATGGTGAGTTGTGATTCAGGAGAGATGATTAGAATGCTAGAGTTCTTTGAGATGGTAAGAACGAAAACCCATCAATTTCTGACAGGAACATGCATACTGTACGTCAAACCTCGCCTGTACTACATTTGTTGGATCAAGCTTCAGCTGAAGTTTAGAACAGCAAGCAGCATTTGAGTTTTCAGTCCGTGCAGTCTTACAAAACATAAGCAAGGCTATGTGTTCTAAGATTAACTATAACCACTGCAACTGGTGGGTCATCAGCAAGGCAGACAAATCAGCGGAATAACCAAAACCTTTGCTTTTAAAATCTAATATATCTATTTGATGGTTCTGATAATTTTATGCTGATTTAGCATTCATTTGTAACTAGGAATATTGGGAGTAATTAGGATATCACCTAGGCAGCAATGTTCTTACAGAATAAAGATCCATTTGGTTTGATCTTGTTTCATCATTAGTCTGCCAAAAGCTCTCACCTAGATAAATTATGCTATATTGCACAGGTGCAGCAATACTTCTACACAAGAATAAAAAATACCATCCCTAAACAAGGCTAATGCCTACAAATCACAAATGCTCTGTGCATTGTGTGTTTGACAGTCTTTTTTTAATGGGTTATTTCAGGTTTCTTTGTTTTGTGGCTGCCTGTAAGGAGACAAAACTCAAAGTTGCATACTTTGATAATAAATGTGATAATAAACTTTGAACAGGTGAAAAGAATTGGAAATTGATGATGTAAACTGGATTCTATGTGACTCACTTGCTACAAGTACTTTTTGGGTTACACAAAATTATTTGGAACTACTACAATGCTTCCATCAAGTCAGCTGTCCAAAACCTGGGCCACTGTCCCTCTTTCTGCATCTGGATCCTTGACTTCCTCCTCGCTGACAGTTACACTGGTGCACCTAAAATTCATGTTTAGTTCATTGCCCAATTCTCTCCACACCCATGACTGGGTGGCTACGTAGAATTCAAACACCGTCTCTAAATTTGACGGTGACACAACTAATGCTGGCAGAATTTCAGATAGGAACAAGGAGGTGAACAGGAAATAAATCAACTGGTTGAGTGGTGTCACAGCAACAGCCTTGCACACAATACCAGTAAGACCAAGGAATTGATTGTGGACTTCAGGAAGTGAAAGTTGAGAGAACACACACCAGTCCTCATTGACGCATCAGCATGCGAAAGGGCGAGTTATTTTCAAGTTTCTGGTTGTCAATATCTCTGAAGATCTACCTGGGTCTAACATGATGTTACACTTATAAAGAAGGCTCTACAGTGATTAAATTTCTTCAGGAGTTTGAAGAAACTTGGTATGACACCAAAGACTCTCACAGATTTCTACAGGTGTACCATGGAGAGCATTCTAACTGGTTGCATCACCGTCCAGTATGGAGGGGCCACTGCACAGGATCAGAAAAAGCTGCAGAAAGTTGTAAACTCTGCCATCTCCATCATGGGCACTAACCTCCTCACCATCATGGACGTCCTCAAAAGGCAATGCCTCAAAAAGGCAGCATTCATCATTAAGGACCCCCACTACCCAGGAGATATCTTCTCATTGCTACCATCAAGGTACAGAAGCCTGAAGACACTCAATGTTTTACTAACAGCTTCTTCCCCTTTGCCATGAGGTCTCTGAATGGACAGTAAACCCATCTACACTCCCTCAATATTTATTTTTTCCTTTTTTGCTCTCTTCTTGCACTAATTTAATGTTTATATTTTTGTAATAGATACCTTTTTATGCTTATTTATTGAAATGTAATGCTGCCGAGAAACAACAAATTTCACGATACATGCCCGTGATATTAACCCAGATTCTGATTGCTGTGTGCAAATTGCCTGCTGCCTCACATCAGTGGTTACACTACTGACACACTTCATTGACTGAGTAGCATGCTGTGACCTTGCACTGGTGAAAAATGCTACAGAGACGTACATTTTTCTTCAGTGCTGAGAGCTCATCATCCCAATACAATTGCACAGCTGAGAAAAATTTTAAGCCCATTTGCAGTTGCCAGAACAGTTTATTCTTCTTTCCACTTAAAGTGAAGTTATTTCATAATTTACATATAAAATATTTGATGTCACAAACATAAAAATAGTTTTCTTCTTACTGTACCTTTATACCAATCCTCTGGAAAACCTACAGGCTTGGTCGTGCTGACACCCCTCTTTATAGACATTATCACCTCCACTTATTTTCTCATACTCCATCACATTATATCTTTACCCCAATATAAACACCCCATGTGCAAGGCAACACTGGGTAAGTACTCCCAATCCAAGGTAAAGCTAGGTAATCACAACCAGTCTGGAGCTAAATTGAGTAAACAGGCCAAAACACAAACCAATAGCTTTGATTTGCTTGGCCTGAATTTACACCTATTTATCTAATTTAGAGATTGTAACTACACTTGGTCTGGAGTGAACCTCCTTTGCAGATGATATTAAAATAGGTGGTGTTGTATAGAAGACCATGGAAAATAATAGGTCATGCCCAACTAGGTGTGTAGACTGAGGATTGCCAAATGCTTTCAATTCAGGTAAAGATTACACTCTGGTAGATCAAACGATGGAGTTCTAACAATAAATGGTAGGGCCTTGGGAAGTATAATGGAACAGACACACCCACAAGTGCAAGGAGTAGCTCACTGAGAGCAACATCACAGTAAGATAAGGTGGTGAAGAAGCCATATGGAGCATGGTACTTCATCAGAGTCAGGCACTGAACATTGGAGTTTGGAGGTTAGGCTGCAGAAATACAAGACACTGGTGAGACTGCACTTGAATTACTATGTCGCCACAGTGTTGTCCAGACTTGGGGGCCTGAGTTACAAGGACAGCTTACATAGATTGGGACTTTATTTCCTGGAACATGGGCAATTGACAGGTGACCCAATAGACGTATACAAGATATTGAGAGTCATAGACAGGATAAAAACAGTCATTTTTCTAAGGAAGGTTGCTAAAGCCTAGAGGGAATAGGGGTAAGAGATTTAAAAGGGACATCAGAGGCAACTTCTTCCTGCAAAGGGTAGTGTACCTTTGGAATGAGCAGCCAGAAACAGCAGTTGAGGCAGGCACATAAGCAGTGTTTAGGTATGTACATAGATAGGAGCGGTTTAGAGGGCCGTGTGCCAAATGCAGCCAGATGGGACTAACTCACTGTGCAACAGCTGGCATGGATGAGTTGGGCAGAAGGTTCTGTTTCCAGGCTGCATGACTTTGTAACTACACATGAACTGACAACAACCTGAGCACATCACCAGGATTAGGCCTAAATTAGGGAAATGCATCAGAAAAAGTGAGTAAATGCCCCTTGACATGTTAGAAACACAGAAAACCTACAATACAGGCCCTTCAGCCCACAAAGCTGTACTAAACATGTCCTTACCTTAGAAATTACCTAGGGTTACCCATAGCCCTCTATTTTTCTGAGCTCCATGTACCTGTCCAGGAGTCTCTTAAAAGATCCTATTGTATCCATCTCCACCACCATCGCCAACAGCCCATTCCACACACTCACCACTCTGCACCCTTTCTATGGTTTCCACATCCTTCCTGTACTGAGGCGAATAAAACTGAGTTGATAAAGCCAAAATATATTTTAGACCCAGTAACCAATCTTGTCTGGCCAGGCTAAATACACCGAGACAGAAGTTAGGTGGGATAAATACACAAACTGCGTTTTGAATATGAAATACCCAGATTGGAGATAAGCCAGGTATATCACCCAAACTTGGGATAAACTTGGTGAAAACAAGTTAACCCAACATTAAGAACAGATGCAAAATTTGGAAATCAACGATGTAAACTAGATTCACTGCAATTCACATGCTTTCATTGATCACAACGATAAATAAGTGTAAGAAATACCAACAATCAGCCTTTCACCTCTCTGTCTCAAAGCCTGCCCTGAATGGTTCCAGATTATCAGCTCTCATTTGTTGTTAGTGGTTAGCTTGGTGTCCTTATCCAAGATGTCTAGGCCTCAGGTATTGGCATTTACTCCATGAACCTCTTCATTGCTTTCTTCCTTCAAAACACTTTTGGTTCCCTGTCCAATGCATTGGCAAAGAATGTGTTCAAAAGCCCCAAAATGAAAGTGAATAATGACATCAGTAACAACACTATAATGATCCATGGCTGTGACTGCAAATGTCATATCTACTGTAGCATTTTTGATACATACAGTAGTGTGCAAAGGTCGAAGGCACAGATATATGTAAATATAGGACCTAGGTAGGAAAAGAGAGGAGATCCTGAAAACAGACTACAGGGAGTTAGGAAGGAAGTTGAGAAACAGGACTTCAAAGGTAGTAATATCAGGATTATTGCCTGTGCCACGCGACAGTGAGTATAGGAATAGAGTGAGGTGCAGGATAAATGCATGGCTGAGAGAATGGAGCAGAGGGCAGGGATTCAGATTTCTGGATCATTGGGACCTCTTTTAGGACAGGCGTGACCTGTACAAAAAGGACAGGTTGCACTTGAATCCCAGGGCTCCAATATCCTTGGGCGGGTGGGGGGGGGGGGGGAGGTTTGCAATGGCTATTGCGGAGAGTTTAAACTAGAATTGCTAGGGGGTTGGGAACTGAAATGAAGAGACGGAGAAAGAGGCAGTTGGCTCACAAATAGAAAAAGCTTTGGAGACAGTGCGAGAGAGAGGATAGGCAGGTGATAGAGACCCATGGTTTGAGGTGTGACTGTTTTAATGCAAGGAGTATTATAAATAAAGCAGATGAGCTTAGAGTGTGGATCAGTACTTGGAGCCATTACAGAGACTTGGATGGCTCAGGGGCAGGAATGGTTACTTTGACTACCAGGAGTAAGACGTTTCAGAAAGGACAGTGGGGGGAGGCAAAAGAGGTGGGGGTGTGACACTGCTAATCAGAGATATTGTCACGGCTGCAGAAAACGAGGAAGATGTGGAAGGATTGTCTACGGAGTCTCTGTGGTGGAAGTTAGGAACATGAAGGGGTCAGTAACTCTACCAGGTGTTTTTTATAGACCACCCAGTAGTAACAGGGACATCGAGGAGCAGATAAAGAGACAGATTCTGGAAAGGTGTAATAATAGGGTTGTTGTAGTGGGAGATTTTAATTTCCCAAATATTGATTGACATCTCCCTAGAGCGAGGGGTTCAGATGGGGTGGAGTTAGTTAGGTGCTTTCAGGAAGCATTCTTGGCACAATATGTAGATAAGCCTACAAGAGGGCTGTACTTGATCTGGTATTGGGAAATGAACCTGGTCAGGTGTCAGATCTCTCAGTGGGAGAGCATTTTGGAGATAGTGATCACAATTCTAACTCCTTTACCATAGCATTGGAGAGGGATAGGAACAGACAAATTAGGAAAGTGTTTAATTGGAGTAAGGGGAAATATGAGGCTATCAGGCAGGAACTTGGAAACATAAATTGGAAGCAGATGTTCTCAAGGAAACATATGGAAGAAATGTGACAAATGTTAAGGGGATATTTGCGTAGTGTTCTGCAGAGGTACATTCCAATGAGATAGGGAAAGGATGGTAGGGTACAGGAAACAAGGTGTACAAAGGCTGTTGTAAATCCAGTCAAGAAGAAAAGCTTATGAAAGGTTCAAAAAACTAGGTAATGATAGAGATCTGGAAGATTATAAGGCTAGCAGGATGGAGCTGAAGAATGAAATTAGGAGAGCCGGAAGGGGCTATGAGAAGGCCTGGTGGACAGGATTAAGGAAAACCCCAAGGCATTCTACAAGTATGTGAAGAGTAAGAGGATAAGACGTAAGAAGATAAGACTTAAGAGAATAGGACCAATCAAGTGTGACAGAGGAAAAGTGTGTATGGAACTGGAGGAGACAGCAGAGGTATTTAATGAATACTTTGCTTCAGTATTCACTACGGAAAAGGATCTTGGCGATTGTAGGGATGACTTACAGCAGACTGAAAAGCTTGAGCATGTAAATATTACGGAAGAGGATGTGCTGGAGGTTTTGGAAAGCATCAAGTTGGTTAAGTCACCGGGACCAGACAAGATGTACCCCAGGCTACGGCAGGAGGGGAGAGAGGAGATTGCTGAGCCTCTGGCAATGATCTTTGCATCATCAATGGGGACGAGAGAGGTTCCGGAGGATTGGAGGGTTGCAGATGTTGTTCCCTTATTCAAGAAAGAGAGTAGAGATAGCCCAGGAAATTATAAATCAGTGAGTCTTACTTCAGAGGTTGGTAAATTGATGGAGACGATCCTGAGAGGCAGGATTTATGAACATTTGGAGAGGCATAATATGATTAGGAATAGTCAGCATGGTTTTGTCAAAGGCGTGTCGTGCCTTACAAGCCTGATTGAATTTTTTGAGAACGTGACTGAACACACTGATGAAGGTAGAGCAGTAGATGTAATGTATATGGATTTCAGCAAGGCATTTGATAAGGTACTCCATGCAAGGTTTATTGAGAAAGTAAGTAGGAATGTGATCCAAAGGGACGTTGCTTTGTGGATCCAGAACTGGCTTGCCCACAGAAGGCAAAGTGTGATTGTAGATGGGTCATATTCTGCAGGGAGGTCGGTGACCAGTGGTGTGCCTCAGGGATCTGTTCTGGGACCGTTACTCTTCGTGATACTTATAAATGACCTGGATGAGGAAGTGGAGGGATGGGCTAGTAAATCTGCTGATGACACAAAGGTTTGGGCTGTTGTGGAAGTGCCTGAGTTCAACCCAGATAAGCGTGAGGTGGTTCATTTTGGTAGGTCAAATATCATGGCAGAATATAGTATTAACAGTAAGACTTTTGGCAGTGTGGAGGATCAGAGGGATCTTAGGGTCCAAGTCCACAGGACTCTCAAAGCTGCTGCTCAGTTTGACTCTGTGGTTAAGAAGGCATACGGTGTATTGGCCTTCATCAATCATGGGATTGAGTTTGAGAGCCAAGAGGTAATGTTGCAGCTATATAGGACCCTGGTCAGACCCCACTTGGGGTAGCTCAGTTCTGGTCACATCACCACAGGAAGGATGTGGAAACTATAGAAAGGGTGCAGAGGAGATTTACAAGGATGTTGCTTGGATTGGGGAGCATGCCTTATGAGAACAGGTTGAGTGAACTCAGCCTTTTCTCCTTGGAGCGACGGAGGATGAGTGGTGACCTGATAAAGGTGTACAAGATGATGAGAGGCTTTTTCCCAGGGCTGAAATGGCTAGCACGAGAGGGCAGTTTTAAAGTGCTTGGAAGTAGGTACAGAGGAGATGACAGGGCAAAGTCGTTTTTTTTTACACAGAGTGGTGAGTGCATGGAATGGGCTGCCAGCGATGGTGGTGGAGACAGATACGATAGGGTTTTTTAAGAGACTCCTGGATGGGTACACGGTGCTTAGAAAAATAGAGGGCTGTGGGTAACCCTAGGTAATGTCTCAGGTCAGGACAAGTTCGGCACAGCTTTGTGGGCCGAAGGGCCTGTATTGTGCTGTAGGTTTTCTATCTTTCTATATATATAACTAGGATGCCTAAGACTTTTGCACAGTACTGTAGTAATCTTATGTATTGCATTGTATTGCTGCTGCAGCAGCAAAAAAATAAGCAAATTTCGTGGTAGATGTGAGTGATGATAAACCTGATTCTGATATGGGTCTCCGTTGTGGACTGAGAGTGGGAAGGGGGCAGGGAGATGGGAATTATAGTTGGGAAAACAGGAAGGGAGAGGGAGGGAGCAGGAAACACTAGAAAGACATTCTGTATTGATCAATAAACCAATTGTTTGGAATCAAATTACCTTGCCTGCTGTCTCAGGGCTGGGTGTCTGCTCCCATGTCATCCCCTGCACTGGCACTCTTTCTGTGCCACCTAGCCCACACTCCTCCCATGGCACTCCACCCTTGCCACTCCCAAAATCTTTTCTTCCCCCCACATTGATAAACTTGTTCTCTGCTCCACATTGACAAATACAGAATTATGTAAGTCTTAGGCACCCTAATTATATATACCGTATGTGACTCAGACTTTTGTACAGTGTTGTAGATTTAAAGAACAATGTATTATAAAGTCTGTGTATCTTCAGAGAACAATTCTGTATATAAATTATGTTATATCAAATATTAGCTTTAAAATTTAATCCCCGAAAATGCAGAGCATGACCATCGTACAGGGTTGAACACTGTTACCAAGAACTTGTACTTGTATAGCAATTACAACAGTACAAAACATCTTAAAGCTCATGTGAGGTGGCCTATGAGCTGAAGAAAAATATAGAGCTAGGGACAATAGGTGATTAAAATACATTAAATAGAAGAGGAAATGAAAGATTTTGAGAGAACTTACTGAAGCAAAGGCCAAACAGAAAGTTTACAAAATTCTCTTTCAATAGTTTATAAAGAAAAGGCGTGCGTTTTAAGTTAAAATAGAATATTTCACATTTGATCTACTCCTTATAAGAGCATCTCCTCAATCACTGTAACATCATTGACATAGGGAGAATCCAGAAATCAAGATGACAAGGAAATTGCTTTCTCTTCCTGACATGGCCATACAAAATGCATACATCTGAGTTCTTAGTTGATGTAAAGTTCATGTGCTGGTAATACTTACAGTCTCTCCAGCTCCTTTAGATCCTGGAAAGCTCCCCTCTCAATAGTAGTTATTTGGTTTTCCATGAGCTGTCTGTGGTGCAGATGACAGAAAATTGAAGCCATGACATCTTAATGTAATAAATAAGCAGACAGCCATTAACACCTCGAATAACTGCATTTCAAACATTAGCAGCAGACTATAGGCCGGCTTGTCTTCTTTCACAGTGTATCTACCCAAGTTTGAGATTTCACATCCAATTTGCTCTGCCTGCTATACTGACACATGAAACCCGTCCAATTATGTGTACAGAACTGATAGTATGGAGTGGGGGAAGGGAAACATCCTATCACCAGTAAAATAGGTTTTCAAACATTCCTGGTAACATGCTTTGGACAAAGCCAAGAAGTAAAAAAGAGTGAAACTAAACTATTTAGTTACAGTGTCTGGAAAACAGGGACAGGCTACATCAGGAGCTTTTATGTCGATTGTGTTCTAGAATGACCAGCTCACCGAAACTTAGATTAATAGAAACTGCATGCAGTTTCTACTATGATGTTTCTAAGGATTTTCACCTGGATAATAGGCAACTTAGAAAGTTTTTGTTTCAGCCATATGTTTATGTTCAAGTATATGACTGAGAGCTACATTAATATTTGTGATTTAAGCAAGAATATTGTTCAGATCTTTGAGACTGCACTAAAAGTACAATACTGAAGCTATTTGCTGAGTGGAGTTTTGTCCTACTTCTCTAAAACCGGGGTATTCTATTATTCATTACACTAACCACTGCAACAAAAAATGTAAAATATAGGCTTAGTGTGGGCCACTTGAGCTTGCCAAGTGTGCTGTCACGCTTAATATTAAATCATCAAAATAGCAAGCAGCTGAATCGTGTTTTCTCGAAGTAGGATTTTTTTGCATGATGCAAGTCCCCATCATAATCCATATAACTCAGCAGGGTTAAAAATGTTGGGGTCCAGAGCTTTGGGATATAGCCATTGTAGTCTCAACTGTGTGTTAATTCATACAACGACTTGCTCTTGCACTTCATTCACAAGGGATTATTAAAAGTTGCATTAAACGTCAAGCTGTAGTTTATAAAAAATGAAACACTGATGGTAGAAATGGAACAGCTGGAGTAAAAAGTAGCAGAAATGTAATCAGAGGCTGCGCAACAGAAAGATCTGGACTTACAGAACTCGCATATGTCTTAATCCAGAAAAAGCTGATTTGGTGATCCTTGTGATGTTGTTCCCGTTCAAATCCCTGAAAAGAAACAATGTCAAAGTGGCTGACAATGAAGCAAGGGAAGACAACACGACAGGCTCATTATCATGTGCTGAAGCGTAACCAAGTGTGAAAAGCAGAGGCCAGATCTGGGCCCAGTTATTGATACTTCACTCGGTGACACTTGAGCCATTTTTAGGTTTGTCTGGAATAGTGAGGAGACCAGGCCGTGTCTGGTCCCCCACACGTCCCCTCCCCAAGGAAAAAAAAACACGCGCACACCAGAAAGGGGACAAAAACGAGTTGAAAATATTTGCCCAGCAGGGCATTTCCTGTGCACACAAAATAAAAGAGGCTATATGTAGCGATGGCAGAATATTTAGCACAGTGGAAGAAACTCTGAAATAGTGAAATTTCCATCAAAAGACCCGGCGATTATATCGGGCTTCACTATCGGTGTCACTTTGGAGACATCACTTGTCTGACTGAGCAAGAGACAAGAGCAGCGGTTCAGAAAACCCTTTTCACGTTTTGTGGGGAAACTGAGGTGAGCAAAGGTGCAAGAGGAATGGATTGGCGCGTTTCAGAATGTGGGAACAATATGGCTGGAGATGCATACTAATCTGAATCATCATCAACTGACAAGCACTGAGATTAACCTGCCTGAAGCTTAATAAGTGAAAGAAAAAGACTGTAAACTATCAGCAGTGTCCATCTCCCATTAAAGGGAATTACCATTGGCTGCATTCCGTATTTATATGGAATTATAATTAATTTATAAGAGAAACTTTATAGGGAGATGGTCGCTTGCATTTTTATTAAATGTACGCGGAATTTGGGAAACAGGAAATGCAGAAACCCTGACTGTCATAGAGGATTTCAAACAAAAAAAAAATCAGTATTCATGGAAAAGTGTGTGTGGCTTTCTGCTGCGTGCAAATGTAGACTCTGACAGCACAGCAAGCCCTTGAAATTTAATCCCATCAAGCATCTGAGACCACTTACACACTCGCTAACTAAGCTCAATAAGTGTACAGTTCTTTCAAACCTACTCAGAGACTGGAACAGGACGCGTAGACTTGCACAGGACACACCGCTGAACAATCAAAGTGAAATCCCATCGGCAGTAACTGGGGGGCGGGGAGCGGGGAATGGGCGGCATTGGAGCCGCAACTACACGAGTTGTACCCGGGCCGCACTCTTGCCATCTGTAATCTGCTGCAAGATATTTTATTTTTGGGAACAGACTTGAGATGTTTCCCAATCTGCCATTCAAAATGAAATGCTGAGCAAGTTCGGATGTCCACGAAACAATTTCACAGCCTCTAAGAAATTCTTTTAACCGCATCATGGAAATAGGTTCCGCTTAGCAATTGAAATTGTACAGGTTCGGGTGATTATTTCAGCCAGTAGGGTAATAAAGCGAAATCGGGGATTGATCAAAACCTTTTTCCCGGCTGCCAAATTATTCTACAAAACGAGGCGGTTAGCAAGTAATAAACCCATTTTCAAAGTGCTTTCAGGATTGCAATTGGCTCTCATTCTATTCATCTTCCAGGTGTTTGACTGTGGATCAAACAGACCAATTCCTGATCCCCCTTGCTCTCCGGTTTTGCAAACTCCCAGGGTCTCTCAGACTGGCAGGTTCGAAGCGGCTTCAGGCGGTGTGCAAATCTGACACCGTGCAGTGACAATATTTATACCCTCGCACGAATCAAAAATAGGCGCTTAAACCAAGATTCACCCGTAAATATTTGAACATGCCGGCTCGATTGACCCTTGCTGGGTACGATTGTCTCCTGCATTAAATGTGACACGTAAGTCGAGTCAGTTTCACACGGTCAAAGGGACAGACATGCATCTCCACACCTACCCTCTGCACCACAGTCAATCAGAACGGAAAATGGCCAAACGCCACTCTCCGTGGACTATGTCAATAATGGCGAAATTCAGAAACGAAAGCTACATGTGGCAGGGATATAGTGTTATAAACGCAATGAAGAAATTGGCAGATAAAAAGGCTAGGAAGGGTTGCTGTCGGGGGTTTTTACTTACAGTCTCTCGGTATTCCTGGGGATGCTTTTAGGAACGGAGCGCAGCCCCAGTCCGTGGCAGTCCACAGCCGTCCCAGCGCAGGTACAGCGATTCGGGCAAACTTGGCCAGCAACTTCTTCCCAAGTACTCGTCCCGATCACAAGGAGAAACCACAGGAAAATCCCCCTAAATCCAAACCCACTTATCGCTGCCATCGGGAAGAGATAAACTTCGATTTTAAACAAAACGCACACACGAACCAGGAACGTTTCAAACGAAAGCCGAAGGTGGAGAAATGCGAACGGTTCGTTTCAAATCCGCCTGCCGAGAGCCACCGACCTTCTCTCCAACTTTTTTTCTCTTTCTGTCCCAGTGCCTGGGTAGTCGTGTGTGCAGAGATTTGCAGAACGGCGGTTGCTACAATCCCCGCAAACTCACCGAGGCCAGTTCCCAGACAATAACACGGATCAACAGCGCCTTTTCTATCACCACCATAGGAGGCTCCGGGTTGTGAACGAATGCAGCCAAACCAAATGAATTATCTTGTCACCGAATAGCTTCGGATCGTTCGACCACAACAGCCTGGATGATTCAACAGACGGCGCCGCATACAACGCCAGATATTGATTTCCTCTCAAGCATCCATCAAGCTGTCACTGACAGTCATGAGAATCACTGAGGGTTGGCTGGGGGAAGATCATTCTCGCCCTATTCAAGCACACCAGCTTTTGGCTATCACCGTGTTTAGAATTGCTTAAAGTCCTGATAACCTGCTCTTTTTTTTCTTCTTTTAAAGTCCGGGTCCCAAGTACAATAAACAAGAAGTTCTTTTTTTCTCTGCCTCTCCAAGAAGCTGATTGAAAACAAAATTTGGCTTTCTCTAGAAATCTCTTCGCTGTGCCCTAAACACCTGAAGGTAGGTGGGCAGTGAAAGCAATGTTTGCATTGTTGCACTCTCAGCACCTATTTTTAGTTGCATCAGTCGCGACCGATGGTTGGTTTGGGTTTTGTTTTGTTGCTTTGACCCCCCCCCCCCGGGTGTTAAAAGCGAGTAGCAGAGCAGCCGGGTGCTGTCACATGCTGCGAGTGAGCTGGTGCTGGTGCTGGATCTGCAGCCTCGCCTCCGCCGCCCATCTACCACACTCACAACGTTGCAACATTCGCCGGGCTCGGGCACGCGCTAATGTACCCGGGCCGCCGGCCCCGCCCCTTCCCTCGCCTTCCATCCTATTGGACCCCGTACGCCGGCTCATTTGCATACGGCGGAGACGCGATGCGGGCAACAATGGAGTGAATGGAGAGAAGTCCCAGCTACTGAATGGAGACCATGCGTGATTGGCACAAGGAGCGTTCATTAATCAAATAGTAATCAACTGGGTGTTTTTTTTCCCCGCTGTCTGTCGTGTTTACCCCTGCCTTTCCCTGTCCCATAACTGTTAAAACATGCGAAACACCTCTCCAGAATAAATCTGGTGAGCTAACAAGAAGTCCTGTCTCGAGCGACAGTTCACTCTTGGTCATATTTCCGAAGCATGTTTCGTTGAGATTATTATTAATAGTTCCCCGCCCAATACAATTTAATCCTATTTTAGGTGCAGCTTCATTCTTTGGTAGAGCGCTGCTCAATTCTTTTTTTCTCAGTTTTCGAATGTGTTTCCCCCAAATCGATGAATGAATGTGACAACCCCATTCTTTTGTTTGCAAACAGCAGTCACGGACAACGTACGTCATTTTTCCAAGGGTCGTGCTGTGCATAAGTAAAATACTGTTGTCATGTAATTAACCTCTATCTGTTCGCAAAGAAAAGTAGGTTTAATAAAATTCCGTGTCCATTATTGTTAAATCTTGTATATGGCATGCAGATTCACAACAAAAGATCGTGAACAAAACGCAAAACTTACAGATGTATAGAAGATATAGAGAAGAACTGAACTGCGGGGAGAACTAGAAAACTCCGTGAACCTATTAGATTTAGTTAGAGGTTGAACTCAAAACTTAAGTTCTCTGACTTTTCATTTTCTTAATATACTGTACATAATCTGCCAAAGTACTGCTGATTAAAATAAACTGCCTTCCTCTGTTTCTTGTAGGAGCTCGGCTCAACAACCGGTGTAATTTATATAATAAACTGATAGAGATTTGCTTTGAGTGCCAAATACAGGAGCAGACTTCAGAAGTGGAGTAACCTCTAATATAGCAAGTGTATTCTAATTCACTATTGAAAATTATTTCAATGCAGACAACAACATAAAAAACTTTCAATGGCACAAAAAAGAGATACACGTAAAGTTGAAACAGTGCCAACTCTGGTTGAATCGTGAGGTAATTTTGCATGGTTGGAGAGCACTGGAGTAAAAATCCAATTCATCAAAACAACAGCTAAGAATCATGGTAGGAATTTGCTGCTAGAGTTTGGATGGGAGATGCATTGGAGGCTCACAGGATAACTGTTCTCAGACAGTAACAGTCACATTCGTTTATTGCAAATACATCCTCAGGAGCATCTGAAAAATTGTGTTCTTCTAACCTCCATGGCTTTTTGTTATACCAGTATACAAAGTGAAGCGCACAATGAGTTCAACCTGATAATGAGGAGGTTCAGTGAGTAAAATGAAGTGGATGGATTTCTATAAAACTTTCCATAAAATGCAACATCCGATTGAAGCTAATAGAGGAAAGGGAGTTTAACTTGGGTATAAATATGATTAACGAAAACAGGCAGTTTCCACTGAGGTTAGGTGTCATTAGAGCTAGAGGTCAAAGGTTAAGGGTGAAAGGTGAAATACTTGAGGGGGAAGTTCTTCACTAAAAGGAAAGTGGAAGTGTAGAATAAGATGTCAGAAGAATTGGTAGATGTGGGTTCAATTTCACTTGAAAGAAGTTTGGATAACTAAGGCCCAGGTGTGGCTTGATGGGTCTAGGCAGAATAATAGTTTGACATGGACTAGATGGGCCAAAGGGCCTGTTTCTGTACATTACTGCTCTGTGATTCTAGATAAATAGATAGAGATAATCTTTTTCCAGAGAAGTATCAAGATCCAAAGGTTAAACTTAAAGGTATTTGACAAACAAAATGGAAGTGACAACAGGAAAAAAATGCACTATTGATTAGGGTCTGGAAGTACAGCTGTGGGGGGTTGTAGAGATTAATGAAGTCATAGCATTCAGTAGGAAGAAACGTCTGAAAGTAAAGAATTTGCAGAGCTCGTGGTGTGGGACTGATTGGACAGGTGCTTCACAGAAGTACTGTAGTTCTAACTCAGGAGACAAATTGCAACCATTCTCTGATTCTGTGGTTGAATTAGACTTCCAAATTTCAAAATAAAAAGTTATTACTTGACCTCAGAGCTGTGGGAATTCAAGTTAAAACATGGGATGGGCACCAAATTGGCTGAGGATACAAAATATCATGTGCATAATAAATAGTATATTTTGGAATGTGTAGAAGATAGCAGTTGTAGTTTCCCAGTTACTGCTGCCTTCGGCAGCTTGTGTTTGAAATTTATTGCCACAACTTAGGTTCAGAAATTCAATGCACATTCTTAAGATTTCCATACTGTGATTGCTCAAAGGGCAGGTCTCCACTATGATGGAACGAATTACCTCAAGTAGGCAAGCAGGCAGAATGGTAGCTTATAAAATATAATGGGACAAATGCAAATCCTTAAACATATCTACCATTTCCAGGCACCAAATTTACTTCATGTAACTTTGTGCATATACGTACATCAATAAAGACAATGGAATCATGAATTAAATTCACCAAAACATTCGAATACAAATGATGTTCTAACAACATAGAGCACTGTTCAGATCTCATACAGTGCATTATGTCCAATTCTAGCAATCAATCAGTTGAGAGATATCTAAAGACATACAGCAGTATAGATGAGAATGATGAGGCCGCTGTGCTATATACTTATTTAACTTAGCATTATTCATAACCTCAGAATGTCCCTTAGTACATAAAGTAAATGAAGAATTTCTGAAGTATAATCACTGATGTTTTGTAAGAAAAACAGCAAACAGTTTGCACGCAGCAAGTACCCACCACACTGTGACAATAACCAGGTCATCTGTTGTATTGATGTCAAATCCAGCATGAATATTTACCAGGAGGAAAGATATTTGGGCTGTTGATGTTCAAAAAAGAGGCATCTGTGAGATGATCATGTTGTGGTATAAAACATAATACAAGGAAAGAAGTCGAGCTGGGGAGAGAAAAACAAATTGTAAAGGTTAAATTCAGAACTGAACTCAGGAAAATCTCCTTTACCCAGATGAATAGATTTCAAGTCAGAAGTGATGATCAAAACAAAATGCACTGAGGAACTCTGCCAGGTATGTCATTTTATAATTTCCAAGTGAAAGCAGAAGAGACAGAAATATCAGGAAAAATACAGGTTTCATTGCTGTGTGGCTATAATCTGAAGTGCCAGTGGTTGTATGATAGCCAGATGCCAGCAATCAGTAACACAATAATAATCTAAACGCTCCTTTACTCAAAGACTTCTGATCAGGTCTCAGGCACAGTAACTCCTGGTCTGCAACCAGAATTTTTGTTTTGCCTTGTTCTAATTGGTTTCCAATAACTCCATCTCCTGCCTTTCATTAACTGAGTCGTTCTGGGATTTAGCATGAAAAAAATAACGTTATACAGTCATCAAAATAGGTAGCACTGGCATGGTAGTACAAGGATGTAATAATAACTGTTGTAGAACATAATTTTATACTGGTGAAAATCAGACTGCTTGCATTCATCAAATATTTGAGTGTGCAATATTTTCTGAATGGAAAAATCTGCATAGATTCAATAGAATAGCAACAGTTAATTTCTATAACTAGAATTTATGTGGTCAAATGTACTTCACACAACTACTGATATTTTATGATTTTAGACAATAAAATGTTTTTCTCAAAATATAAAAATTCAAGTTCCATATTAATTCTCTGAAAATAATGTAATAGGATGAAAAAATATTCCCTATGTGCTTTTCTGACTTAAATCTGGCACAATTACAAAATGATGATAGGCAACCAAAATGTAGTTGGCATGCGTTACTCAAGTGCACATTATTCATCGAAAATCAAATTTGATCATTTTAATACATGCCAATAACTCGATGGACCACAGTAACTTAAGTAAGCCTTCTGCTTTGCAAAATTAGTTGACTTCCATACAAAGGCCTTAAATCAGGGGTCTCCAGCCTTTTTTATGCCATCAACCTCTATCATTAACTGAGGTGTCCTTGGACAGCAGGTTGGAAACCCCTGCCTTAAATCATGCAGTAGCACATCATTGTTATACACCTGAATCCATCTTGATGTTCCAATGATCTACCATGAGTTTCCCCCAGCATACATGCTTTTTTCAACAGTACAGATACTTTAATATATACCCAAAAAGCTAGTTATCTGTGGACTTTCCACAGTCTAGTGTTCACTGCATTTAGATTTAATGACCCAAAAAGCAACTACCATTTACTATTTATTTTTAATATTTTCTATGCTGTAAGCTATGGGGATAAGAAAGAAAAATGTGTGGTAAGTTTTTTTACAAGAAGTCATTACTTTAATGAGAGTGTATGATATCAAAAGCATAGGTATATTAATTTTGCTACTGTGTCCATGTCTGCTTCTGTGAAAATATGTGATCTGTGTGTATGTGTGCCTCAGGATATATACAAAGCTGTGTGTGTTTGTGACTGTCAGACCATTTGCCCATTTCTATCCATATGAATGCATAGGAATGTGAAAAGCCGAGATCAGCAATAAAATTTTGGGTTTGCTTTGTGTTGTGAATGAGATGAAGGACAAAAATTGGCCAATGCTTATCTTCATATGCTGTTGGTGAGGGAATGACAAAAAGTTTAATCTGGTGGAAAGGAAAATAAGCACTGTTTATTTCAATGTTAATTTTCCTGAATTCAAGTGACTAACATCATAAGCATATAAAATTACTAAAAGCATATTCACTTTGCAGTTTCATGTTCAGATATAAATGCTCAGCTGGATATATTCTATTGGAAAGGAGAAAACATGGTATTCTACACTAAGACAGGTCTACAAATCAGCACACTTTTGAAACAAGACTGTTCCATTCTGCATAAGTCATTTGTGTGATTGATTTTGATTTTATTCCATCTTTCTGAGATTTGCTTCTTTTTAATATAGGGATTTTCTTCATTGGAATATATTTCCACAGGTTTAGCCAACACCCCACCACCCACACAACTGCTACTAAACGGCTGATTGTCACATCCTGAACAATGGATGCAGCAAACTAGAGCCCTGGAAGTGCATGTTAAACTCAGGCCATTCATTGGTGTGGAATATACTCTATATCTCATCTCCTAATAAAGAAATAAGTTTCAAATGAAAAATAATCCATCCTGAAATTGTACCATGGAACATTAGTGGATAAATATCCAATATTTTAATCTGGAACTCACCTCCCCAACATCTCACACCCACCACCCACCTTTGCTGTTTAAGTGGAGATATGATTCAATTCAATTCAAAGCACATTTATTATCAAAGAATGCATAAATTATACAGCTTGAAATTTCTCTGCTTACATGCAGCCACAAAGCAAGAGACACAAATATCCCATTACAAAAAGACCAAAAACCACTGTGCAGACAAAGAGAGAGAAACACCCACACACACACCAACGGAAATAAGCCAATAGCATTGCAAATGAGTCTGAGTCCCGGATCCACTTCCAGCGCAGCCAGTGTAGGGCCCAAAGCCCTGGCCATCTGATCCTCACACCTGCAGGGCAGAAACGCACAACAGCTGGATCTTGTTAAATATATCAAATAAATTAATGGAGAATGACTTTTCAATCATAAAAGTGTTAATCCACTTACACAGTGACAGGGCTGTGGCTTTGGAAATAATGACTGCTGTTTTCTCAACATGCTTACCTCTCTCAAACCCAACACCTATTCATTAGTAGTTGCTGAATAGTGACAAGCAGTAGGAAATCCATTGAGTTATTCCCTGTACTTCAAGTGATCAAAGTAGTTCCCCTTGTCTGTTTTTGCATATTTGAGATCAGTCATCACAGGGAATTCCAAAGGCATTCATCATTTATGTGTCTCAGTGGTTAGCTCTTTTAACATTTGTAGGAAGAAACTATTGTCAGATTTTTCTACTTGTGCATCGTAATTGATGTAGGGTTTTCCATTTCCCTGTTAAATAAAAATAATGTTAAATGTTAAAATAATGTTAAATAAAAATAAAATTCAATACCAGTGCAGGTAAAATGACACTTCAATTTGCACTGTGCAGTTTTCCAGCAATTGATCGTAGTCTAATGTCAACTTCAACAAGAGCAAACAGGTGCAGGACAGGACAGCATAACAGCACAGCAATTGCTGCTGCCTCATCGTACCAGTGACTTGGGTTGGAATCTGTTCTGAGTGCTGTTTGTGTGGGGCTTACACATTCCTCCTGTCATTGCATGGACTCCCCTGCAAAATGTCTTCTGTTGAAGATTCTATAACAGCAGGACAGGAGCTCTTCTTGTACCTGGAGGAGCATCTTTTCAAGCCATTGTATGTTCTGCCCAATGGAAGGTGGGAGAAGAGAGCTGTTCTTTCTCTGTGCCATTAAACTTATGATAACCCATTAAGAGAAAACATTCAATTAGGGCAACACATTGGCCTTAGCCCATTGTCCCGCAAATATCGCCTCTTTCAAACCTTCATCTGATTTTGGTTACAGTAGAATCTCTCTGTATAGTACATTCAGTATAGTACAATGCCATGGGTAGAATTAAAGCAGGGGATACCAACCTTTTTTATGCCATGGACCAAGAGGTCCCTGGACTCCAGGTTGGGAACCCCTGATCTGAAAGAATGCACCATTAAACATTGGCAAAACATTTTTTAATTGTAAAGTTAATAAATCCATATAAATTTATATGTTTATAAATCCAGTAAAATTTAAGTAAAACTCGCTTTTTTCCCAAGTTTATTGTGCCAAGGGCAATTTATGAATAGAATCTTTTCCTGTTCTGGATTGTCCTACACAACACCTGCATTAATGTTATTATTCAGAATTAGTCTTTAGTGAATAGTTTTTATCTCAGACAAGACATTACATTCCAAAACATTTTTTTAGGCAGCATAGATCTATTTGCTAGACATGGTCAACTCAAGACATTAAATAGATTAATCTCTTTTGAAGTTCCATATGTTAGTTAGTTGAGTTTGGTAATTATAATCAATGAGCATTGTAAGGTTCAATTTTGCAGTATTTCTGACCCAATGTTTCACAGGCAGGAAGAAATTTCATAGTTGTGCAAACACCAAATAGTCAAACACTGTGTTCCTGCACTTCTGCAATGCTACCACATGAAACATGTTAGTGAAGCTGACACATGCTGAGATTTGCAGAGTGATCATGAGTTTACACAATATGGTGTCTATGTCATTTCTCTTGGGCTTCTGTAAATCCCTTCTCAAGAGTCGAAAAATCAGGAAAAACCCTGTGAAATTTCCAGGCATTTAGCCCTGAGATTACAAGACAGTATCCACAACACAGAACTGCACATGAAAGCTGATTGGCTGCAACATCAGGAGCATGCAAATTGGGTGTAATAACCACCAGATCTAAACCTTTGTTCTATTTCCATTCATTCATTAGTTTCACCATTTTGTTTCTAAGCTAACTGAAATAAAGAAGCATTGAAGAAACACTTATTATTTGTTTATCAATTGGGAAAAAAAAATAAAAATGGCATTTCATGATGTTAGCTTGCAATTACTTTAATACCTATTCTGGATTTCAGTTTTCCAGGGAGTAGCTAAAAATTGGAGGAGATTTTCAGAATTCCAAGGAGTAGGCCATTTGGCCCCTCATGTCTATTCTGCCATTCAATAAGATCATGGCTGATATTTCACGTTGCTGTCACTTTCCTGAACTAACTGTATCTGTTGATTAATGTTCCAAGTCATCCAGACAGCGAGTTCTATAGGTTCACTCTCTTTTAGGTGAAGACATTAAAGCATTGAATGGATGTATTTAGATCTTGGAACTCCTGGTTATAGAACTCTAAGCCAGGGAAATCACCACCCCTGCATCTACTCAGTCAAATCCTGTAAGGATTTTGTAACTTGCAATAAGATTGCTTCTTATTTTCAACTCTAAAGAACATGAGCAAAGTGTGCCTGTTAGATATACCCAAGCCTCCATCTCAGGAATCAATCTGGTAAACCTTTATTATACTTATCCTAGGGAAGGGAGGTTGGACTTGTACACAGTGTTAACTAGGGCTCTCTATGAATACAGTAAAATGCCTTTACACTTCTCTTGAAATATTCTTGCAATAGATGCTAACAGTCTATATGACTTTCTCACTGTTGTGTAATTAATATTTAAGTAATATTTGAGTAATCTTGTATACATATATTGGCTGATTTAGCGTTCTTGTTCATTTAAATAATTCATTACAAGTTATATGTATAAGTATATGAATTGCATACATTATCACACTACCTAGTGATACACATGTGCCTTGCTTAAAGTAGACACAAAGTTAGACCTGCATTTTTGGACTCCTGTGTCTTCCTTGAATTAGTATATTGTTCTGCATTTACAAAACATAGCATTGGCGATGAGGTATTTGAAAAATGAATCCAGGGTGTCTATTGATCTGTTGAAGAACAGCGAGACTTTGAAACAAAAAAAAGCACTCTGATTAAAAAACACAGCCCAGCACATGCAGATATGGACAAGTTTTTTTTAAAAAAAAGCAGCATAGCGCATGGTCCTTGGAAGGGAAGACACAATCAAGTTTAAAAAACAAGGCAGAAAGCAGAAGAATCCATGGGTTCATAAAGAGTGAGTATCAGGTGATAAAGATCATAAATAAAAAGAGCAGAAATGGCTAACTACATCAGAAAGATAGTCACACTTGATGATACAAAAGATAACTGAAATTTGTATACAGCTAGTTCAACAGTATTTTGAAATAGCCAATGAGAAACAAGTATGAATTTTGCTAAGTGCATTGGGTTTAAAAGCATACAGTTTGCTTCCAAGTCTGACTGCTCCAAACCAAACCAGCAGAAAGTTATGCAGGAACATTTAGAACCAAAAGTCATTGTTGACTGCAGAATGCTTTAGGTTTCATAAGTGGAGTCTATTTCAGTGTAAGTGACTGAACTGAAGAAGTAATCTGAGCGCTGTCAATTTCAAGCTGGTTTTAATAATGCACTGAAAGATCACCAAGTTTGTGGAATCTTACAAGAAAGCATTCAAAAATGACTCCTAACTGAAACACAACTCACATTTAGAAGAACAGTTGAAATCACTGTTTCAATGGAAACCGCAAACAGACAACTACAACTTGATTGGAGATCCATCCATAATTTACACATCGCATCCTCTGCAATGAAGCCAACTAAACTAAAAGCGAATTAAAAATGGTACTTGATGATGTCAAAAACTATCTTCATGCTGTACATCATGATCTGTTGCCTAACAGAGGATAAACTGGTGCTATCTTCTGTGCCAGTGGTTGGAAAGCATATTGGACTAAGGAAGAACCATATAGCTCAGAGGAACTGTGAAAGTGACAGAAGCAGTGGTCTGACTACAACAGTTCTTGTAGGCAACATATCTGAGAAAGCTTCTGATGTGCTAGTCAGGCAGTTACTTGTGAAATGTGACTTGGTTTTAAGCTGGAAGAGAGTTAAGCAAGCTTCAGGAAAGTTGCAAGCATCCAGGTTAGTGTATAAAGAACCAGAATCTACCCTGTGTGCATTAAGGTTATCACATGAACTTCAAATGGGAGGCAAAAAGTTGCTTGTAAAAATAGATGCAAGGACCAAAAGCTCAGCTGAATGAATGGAAGGCCAAAAGGAAAGAAGTTGATGGAGATAAGGAAATAGATAATATTGCAGATGTAAAAATCAAGAGAAACCAGATCATAAAGGGAGTAATAGAAGGATTAATATGAGAGTATTCCAGTGAACAAAATTTTCCTTCCCAAGATCAAGATGCAAAAACTAGAAGAAGAAAGAGGAAGGAGAAGACAGGTGTCCAGAGCTGTCAGAATCACTTCCCACAGTCTCAGGGTCAACTCCTGCACCCACCGTGGAGGAGGCCCCAGAACTTGAGATTGTTTCACAGCCACGAGTCCCACCTGCCAAGCTGAGCGACCTCCCACTGTCAGGAAAGCTGTTATCCCACAAGAGTAAGAAAGCCTCCACAACTATTCAGACCCTTAGACCTGAATGGGACAATTTAAAATGTACTATACTGTGGATGTCTGTATCTAGTGGCTGTATTTTATAATACACTGTGTATATAGTTGAGATGCATTCTACAGTTTGTACATTGAGTTGGAATTTATAGCTAAGCAGGGAGGACAGTTTTGTATTTAGTATTTCAGTAATATTTGTGTAATCTTGTGTATATACATAGGTTGATTAAGCATTCTTGTTCATTTAAATAATCCTTTACGAGCTATATGTATAAATAGGTGAATTGCATACATCATCGCATTACTATGCGATACGTGTGTAATACATGTGTGATACATGTGTGCCTCACTTAAGGTAAACATGAAGTTAGACCCACAGTTTCGGATGTTCTTGTCTTTATTGAGTTAGTTTAATGTTTTGAAGTTACAAAACATAACACTCACTACTTGCTTGCAGTTATTTATGTACAAGGGCATACAAGTCCCTTTGAATGCAAACAATTTTCACCTTTTAAAAATACTCTTGTTTCCCATTTTTTTCTTCCAAAGTAAATTACCTCATATTTTCCACATTATATTCAATGATGAATGTACTGTGTCTGTGCTATTTGTTACTTGGAAATTACTTTGTTGTTTTTCTGTAAATAAAAACTAAAATCCTTTCCATTCCATGCTTCCATTAGTGCTGCTTTCTGGTGTACAGAGATGCAGGAATTTGCATACAATGATCAACAAGATTATAATATCAAAAGGAAGCATGCTCAAAATGATCATTATAATTGAGTTTCACTGTAAGTGTACCACACCCTGTTTAGTCTATACAGTCAGACCAGTGTTGCATGAATTTTGTTAGATACCAAGTTGATTTCTTGGGTGGGGAGGTTGCTTTATTGATGAGTTATTAAATGACCATTGGCATTTATATCAGTGCTTTTCTATTCCAGTGAACACATCAAGAACAGAAATGGGAATGCTTAGGCAAGTTTACACTACAGAAATCACTTAGTAGCATTACCTGACTTTAAAGAGGTTCATCGTAGTCACTTACAGCATATACATGACCATCCTCATATATAAGCTGCAGAATGTTCCCATCCAGCAGGTTTACTCAGCCATGTTCTTGATACCATTACCAAACTTGGCCAATTCCGATTGCCTGCAGAGTATTTATTGTTTTCTTTTGGTAGCCTTTCATATTCCAGTGTAACTTAACACCAGAACTGTCCTTTGCTGCACAGCCTCCAACTTAACCACAGGCTAATCATGAGAAAGGAAATGTACAAAACACTTTCCAAATAGATTTCTAAATAGATTAGTTGTTCTATTGGCACAGAGGATGCATGTATGAATGTCAGCTTTGTGTGGCTGCTATCTCTGTAAGTGGATCACACCCATGCTTAGCTTGCCTCCTAGATAGAGTACTTTAATCAACTGTACGTCCCACTCCTGAAGGAGAAAAGCTATCCGGACTGATTCCATCTACAAAAAAGTCACAGCTTATGACAGCCAAACATCTGTTGCGATTTCAGATAACCATGAATACCGCTGTCACATGGAGTCCAGACTTGAATTCTACATTGATCTCAACTATTTTGACGAGTCACCAACTGCACACTGATCACAAGCTCAGGGATTAAATCATAGTCAAAAAATTCGGTTGGAAGAGATGGTTCAAGAAAATCCCTCAAGTAAAGTGACATAGTAGGAAGGTAGCAAGTAACATTCGAGTGGTGCTAAGCATGTTATCACTCCAGCATTTTCACCTCTAGGAAATGTACTAGGGAAAGAAACAGAGGGAAAAGCCTTCATCAGTGACATTTAGAGCACAGAGGAGCATAAGGGAGATCATTTAAAAGAGTGGTATTGAGAAAACTGAATAAGCAGTGATGATGAAGGTTTCACTAATGGGTGAGTCTCAAAGAAAGGGACATAACTAAAAATAAGAGGCCTTTTTAAAAAAAATGATGTACTTAGAAATTTCTTCTCGCAGAAAATGGTGAACTGGAATTCTCTGTCCTTCTGGTGGAAGCTGGAATGTTTGAAGTATTTAAAATAGAGATGGATAAATATTCAGTAGATCAATCATCAAGGACCCCCACCATCCAGGCCACGCTCTCTTCTCACTTTTGCTGTCAGGAAGAAGGTACAGGAGCAGTGGGTCCCACACCACCAGGCTCAAGAACAGATATTACCCCTCAATCATCAGGCTGAACCAGAGGGTATAACTTCATTCAGCCCAACGCAGCAGTTCCAACTGATTCCACAACCTGTGGGCTCACTTTGAAAGACTCTATATCTACTGTTCACAATATTATTTATTATTTATTTATCTATCATTAATTTTTAAATGTTCAAAGGTTCATTTTATTGTCAAATTATGCACTTACAATACAACTCTGATAGTTGTTTGATAATTTCACTTTCATATTTGCAATTTTTTTTGCACATTGGTTGTTTGTCCAACTTAGCTTACATGTAGTTTTTCATTGATTCATTTGTTTGTTTGTATTTATTGTGATTACCCACATGAAAGTATATGGTGACATATATGTATTTTGATAATAAATTTAGTTTGAATTTTGAACTTTGAGATCTTAGAACTGAGGGGTACGGAGGAAAGGCATAGAAGAGGGGTTGAGGCCAGTGCAGATTACCCATGATCATCTTAAATGATGAGACCGCCTTAATGGGCCTGATGCCTACTCTTGTTCCTTTTCCCTTGAGAATTTGTGAGCTCTTAAGAGTTCTTTTGGGTGAGATACATATAAATACACCTGAGCTCAGATGACATCAATTGCTGAAACTTTGAGGATCAGTGAATGCCCAAGATACACTGATGCACAATGGTTCCAAGCAGATTACGTTTCCTTCTTCACTACACAGATATCTTTGGGATCAGTGTGATAGTGGGTATGGTCCAAGGTGCAACTGCTGCAGTTCCATTGTCAAACATTTACTGGCACTCCAGATCTAGTCTCCTCTGAGATCTGTATTTTCAGAAAGAGAATGAACTTGAAACAGCAGCAAAACTGCAAAGCACAATCTCTTCTGTTCATTTATTTGTTCGCAGTCCAGTAATTGGTTTGGCAATTTATAGCTGAAGCCATAATCCATTAAAGTACATTTTTCCAGTATACTCAAGAGAGAAGAAAACATTAGGGTATACGAGGATTCACTGTGATTCACTACCGGAGTAATCTTTTTGATTTCTAGGTTTCAGCAATTGAAACAGAATAAGTGGGAATAATTATAACTTGGAGGAAGATTTGAGATCCAAAAATTTATCTGGAATAAAAACTTTCAAAAGAAGCAGCAGTTTTCTTCTTTTTCCCCTGACAAATTGATTTTGTGTTTGGCACTCAGGCAAAACCTTCAAACAGGCCTAGTTGATTGGTCTTGTGATTTATATTTTGCCTCCCAATGAGGAAATATGCTTCACACTGAAGAGTCATTGATCCTGAAGTTGTGCCCTAGAGTATTAATAGATAAATGTGTAATATGTTTATCTGGAATTCCTCCCATTGTTGTTTATGTGGAGGTGTGATCCTGTTAAATTATACGGGTGAATATAGCTACTAAAATAGTGGAGCACTTTCAGTCAAACAATTAAAAGTTTATCTATTGACATAATAATCGGGCCAGGTTTCGGAAATAATAACCGCTGGGTTCCCAACGTGCTTTACCACTTACCTCTCCTTCTCTTTGCCTGTGCTTTTAGAAGTGTTAACTTCATGATAGACCAGTAGGGGGCGTCCCATCCTTTATGGTCCAGAGGAAATGAATGCACAATTCTAAAAGTTGTTTCTCATGTGCTATTTATTGGTTAACTTTGAGAAACTAAAGTTTGTCAGATTTCTTGTTCACGCATTTACTGCTGATATTACTTTTTGCAGTAGTTTGTACAATTTACCAAATACACTTTCTGCAATACTATTTATTAGCACCATGTGCTCTTCGGACTATCAGTTCTAAGCCAGTGAATTGTACTGAAAAATAACTGATAGTATTAACTCTTATTGCTAACATTTCTAACAACTAGAAATGGCATCTCGCCTGCAACTGAGGGAATGTTTAGTTTGTACTGTATGTGGAGCATGTATAATTTATTGTGTCAAACCCCTTGAGAGAGAATTATGGCAGTTTGCTAGGTGGATGTCTTGCATACTCTGCTACAACCATCTGATGTATACAATCCCATTGATACAAACACCATTCTGTACCCCACTGATTTGTACAATGACTGACAACTCTAAGTTAATGGAAGGCAATGCTGCAAGGATTTGCTTGGTTCTTTCCTCAAATAAGAACTGACTCACTGAGACAGAACAGCACATGGAATGACCCAAGATCAAGCAAAGGATGGTTGCACAGTGGAAAACTAGCACATGCAAATGCACTCAGTGGCCACACCCCTGCAATGAAGCAATCTGAAAGTGATCTAGTGATGATGCCACAGCCGAGTTCAAGGATAGCATTGGATAATTCAAACTTATCAATAAAAATGCTGCACCCTAGTATTACAAAGCCCATCTGGTTCCTTATACCATTCGTGATGAAATAGACATTGAGGTAGACCGCATAAGGTCTGAAGAAATTCTTTGCAAGGTTGAGTGGAACCCATGGGTAATGCCAGTGGTCCCAGTAACCATATTGGTCAGGATCTGTGGTGATTTTAAGGTCTGAAATTAGATCAGTACCCTCTGCCCAGTATAGGGGATATATTTTCAGATATTTCTAGAGGAAAACATTTCAGCTAAATGGATTCAGCTGAGGCATATCTACAGATGGAGGTGGAAAAGAGTCCAACCTGTTTCTCACCATAAACACTCACAACGGGATGGTCACTATAATAGGCTTATACTTGGAGTAGCATCTGCACCTGCTCTCTGGCAGAAAGCAGGTGCTGCAAGGCTGTCCAGGCACTCAGTGTTGCCTGGATCACATCATTGTTACCAGTAAGGATGACGAAGAATATCCCCAAAATCTCAAGGTGCTGTAAAAAGATTTTTTTTAAATGGACTCAGAGCATGACATAGTAAGTGTGAATTCTTTAAACCAAGCATCACTTACTATGGTCACACCACTGATGCACAAGCATTGCACAAGTATGCTACGAGAATTCAAACAGTGGTGAATGCCCTAGGCCAAAGAATGTATCACAGTTGCAGTCCTTTTTAGGATTTGTCAATTACTATAATAGGTTCCTATCAAACCTGGTTACTGTGCTCCTCCCCTTGAACTCATCACTACAGATCGGGAAGAAATGGCAATGGACAAAGCAGTGTGAGTTGCTTTCCAAAGGCAAAGGATATGGTGATGTCGGAGACAATTCTCACACATTATGATCCATATCATCCAGTGAAGCTTGTTCAGGATGCCAATATGTCCAGAAAAAAATCTCCAAAGCCATCAGAACCACTTCCAGAGTCAGACTCCTACACCACCAGGGAGGCGGCCGCAGAACCTGGCACTGTTTCACTACCACAATTTTTTCCTGACAAGCAGACAGTCTGGAAAGATGTTACCGCACAAGCCCTGCACATTTACTATGCTGTAGATATAAAAGTTGTACTATATAGTATACTGAGTATACTGTAGCTATCTATTGTTTTCTCTCTCTCTCTCTCTCATATATGTGTGTATATATACACACACACACAAAACACATATATATCCATCCATCTATATACACACACACACACACACACACACACACACACACACACATATATAGAGCTGTAAACTTCAACTCATATACAGAATGCATCTAAACGTATAGCTAATCAGGGAGGGATGTTGTGTACTTAATATTTCAGTGGTATTGTCAATATGTTGTTTGACTAAGCATTCTTCGTTTGTTTAAACAATTCATTACGGTTATGTGTATGAAGTACTTGAACAACATATGTAATCACATCAGCGCGTCAAATGCACACTTCTCATTGAAAGTAAAATTAAGAACATACACAAATTATTCATGGCTCTGTGTTCAATTAGTTTTTTTATGTTTCGGAGTTACAAAATGTAACAAGTGGACTACAGCAGCAGAAGACCACAAAGATGCATTCAGTGGCCACTTTGTTAGGTACAGGAGGTAATGTGACCACTGATTTTACATTTAGAAGCAACTCACTGATTACAGTGGATCAAACACAAGGAAATCTGCAGATGCTGGACAAATTCAAGCAACACAAAATGCTGGTAGAACACAGCAAGCCAGGCAGCATCTATAGGGAGAAGCACTGTCAATGTTTCGGGCCGAGACCCTTTGTCAGGACTAACCGAAAGGAAAGATAGAAAGAGATTTGAAAGTAGTGGGGGGAGGGAGAAATGCAAAATGATAGGAGAAGACCAGAGGGGGTGGGATGAAGCTAAGAGCTGGAAAGGTGATTGGCAAAAGTGATACAGAGCTGGAGAAGGGAAAGGATCATGGGACGGGAGGCCTCAGGAGAAAGAAAGGCGGGGGGGGGGGGAGCACCAGAGGGAGATGGAGAACAGGTAGGGTGATGGGCAGAGAGAGAGAAAAAAAACAAAACAACAACTAAATATGTCAGGGATGGGGTAAGAAGGGGAGGAGAGGCATTAATGGAAGTCAATGTTCATGCCATCAGGTTGGAGGCTACCCAGCCGGTATATAAGGTGTTGTTCCTCCAACCTGAGTGTGGATTCATCTTGAGTGTGGAATGGGACATGGAATTAAAATGTGTGGCCATTGGGAGATCCTGCTTTTTCTGGAGGACCGAGCGTAGGTGTTCAGCGAAACGGTCTCCCAGTCTGCATCGGGTCTCACCAATATATAAAAGGCCACACTGGGAGCACCGGACACAGTATACCACACCAGCCGACTCACAGGTGAAGTGTCGCCTCACCTGGAAGGACTGTCTGGGGCCCTGAATGGTGTTGAGGGAGGAAATGTAAGGGAGGGAGGTGTAGCACTTGTTCCAATTACAAGGATAAGTGCCAGGAGGGAGATCGGTGGGAAGGGATGAGGGGGACAAGTGGACAAGGGAGTTGCGTAGGGAGCGATCCCTGTGAAAAGCAAAAAGGGGGGAGAGGGAAAGATGTGGTTGGTAGTGGGGTCCTGTTGGAGGTGGCGGAAGTTATGGAGAATTATACTTTGGACCAGGAGGCTGGTGGGGTGGTAGGTGAGGACAAGGGGAACCCTATCCTGAGTGGGGTGGCGGGCGGATAGAGTGAGGGCAGATGTGCAGGAAATGGGGGAGATGCGTTTGAGAGCAGAGTTGATGGTGGACAAAGGGAAGCCCCTTTGTTTAAAAAAGGAAGATATCTCCTTCATCCTGGAATGAAAAGCCTCATCCTGAGAGCAGATGTGGCAGAGACGGAGGAATTGTGAGAAGGGGATAGCATTTTTGCAAGAGACAGGGCAGGAAGAGGAATAGTCCAGGTAGCTGTGAGTGTCTGTAGGCTTATAGTAGATATCAGTAGATAAGCCGTCTCCAGAGATAGAGACAGAAAGATCAAGAAAGGGGAGGGAGGTGTCAGAAATGGACCAGGTAAATTTGAGGGCAGGGTTAAAGTTGGAGGCAAAGTTAATGAAGTCGACGAGCTCAGCATGCATGCAGGAGGCAGCGCCAATGCAGTCGTCGATGTAGCAAAGGAAGAGAGGGGGACGGATACCCGTATAGAGTTGGAACATGGACTGTTCCACAAAGCCAACAAAAAGGAAGGTGTAACTGGGACCCATTCGGGTGCCCATGGCTACACCCTTGGTTTGGAGGAAGTGGGAGGAGCCAAGGGAGAAATTATTGAGAGTAAGAACTAATTCCGCTAGATGGAGGAGAGTGGTGGTAGAGGGGAATTGGTTAGGTCTGGAATCCAAAAAGAAGCGAAGAGCTTTGAGACCGTCTGGGTGGGGGATGGAGGTATATAGGGACTGGACAGTGGTTGGCGCCAGGAATCTTAAAATCATTGAAAAAATTGAAAGCGTGAGAAGTGTCACGAACATAGGTGGGAAGGGATTGAACAAGGGGGGATAAGACAGTGTCAAGGTATGCAGAAATGAGTTTGGTGGGGCAGGAGCAAGCTGAGACAAAGGGGTCTACCTGGACAGGCAGGTTTGTGGATCTTGGGTAGGAGGTAGAAACGGGAAGTGCGAGGTGTGGGAACTATGAGGTTGGTGGCAGTGGGTGGGAGATCTCCAGAGCTGATAAAGTTGGTGATGGTATAGGAGACAATTGCCTGGTGCTCCTTAGTGGGGTCATGATCAAGGGGTAAATAAGAGGAGGTATCAGAGAGTTGTCGCTGTGCCTCGGCCAGGTAGAGGTCAGTACGCCAGACAACAACAGCTCCCCCCTTATCAGCAGGTTTTATAGTGAGGTTGGGATTGGTGCGGGGGAACGAAGAGCAGATTGTTCGGAAGGAGTGAGGTTGGAATTGGAACAGGGTATGGTGAAGCTGAGACGGTTGATGTCCCGTCGGCAATTATCAATAAAGAGATCCAGAGCAGGCAGAAGACCAGAGTGGCGTGTCCATGAAGAGGAGAAGGGTTGAAGATGGGAGAAGGGGTAATCGGTGGGGGATTACAGTGGATAACAATTTTTCTTGTTAGTGTTCCTTCCTCAATTTTTTTTTGTTTATGATAGACTGCTTGAAGCTTAGCACACATATAATTTCAGACTACTTTTATCACACAGGAATTGAGAGAAACAAGAAATTAATTTTATTGAATATAATGCATTTAATTGCATAACAGTGCTGACGCTTTGCAATAGTTCAAATAAGCTAAAAATGTTTTGTGGATGATTTTCATTTGGACTCAGTGCCTGAGGCTTCTTGCTTATGTGTCCAACAATAAGCAGCCAGTATTGACGGATTCCAGTTGCCCTGATACCATATCTCCATGACCATAATGTCCTGGTGAAACCTTTCACCATAATCATCACTGACAGAGCCAAGATTTGCAGGGAAGAAGTCCAAATGGAATGCAGAAAATGAATCTTCAGTGACATATTGGACTTCATAGTTTCAGCCTACATTGTTGTGGTCAACATCTTGATTGACTTGAATTTTGAATTGAAATAAAAAATATAGGCAATTTTAAAATAAGATGTGTGATAGGGAAATTTCATGGTGATCTTTATGAACAGCAGCCCAAGGTCCATAAGATGCACCCAATAGTATTCAGCAAGTAAAATTGCTGTTGTCCAGTGATATAGCAACCAACAACAAATCATGCAGAAAATGGTTGTTAGACATCTTAAAATGGTTTAAAGCAATAAATTATCATGTAGCACTTAAGCTGCTTTCTGAACACTGCCTCACATCAAAACAGGATGCCAGTTTTAGTGGCATTTTGTGGACAGAAATATGAAAGGATTGGATATTTTTCCTGACAGGTCAGCATGTGAAAGAATCATCAAAGCCCCATTTGACATAGGCTACACTTAAAGTTCAAACGTTCAAAGTTCAAAGCAAATTTATTATCAAAGTACATATATGACCTTGAGATTCATTTTCTTAGAGGCATTCACAGTAGAATAAATACTTGCAATAGAATTAATGAAAAACTACACACAAAGACTGACAAGCAACCAGTATGCATAAGTAAGCAAACTGCAAATACACAAAAAACAAAAAATAAATGCATAAATATTGAGAACCAATTTGTTACCACCTTTGGTCCAGCCAACAACAGTGGCATTATCAACAAACTTAAATATGCCTATGGAGCTGTACTTACCCTCACATTCAAAAGTATAAAGTGCATAGAGCAGCTGGCTAAGTATTGGTGCATATTATCAACTTCTGCCCATCTTGTTCTCACGGCAGTCACAGAGAAAACGCCAGAGGGAATTGGCCATTCCCTACATATGCTGGAACACAGCCGGAATAAATGACAAGAAAAAGATAAAAACACAAAATCCTGGGACTGAACGATCCAGCAGCACAGGCAGAGAATGGGACATAATCAACCCTTCAGCCTTTCAGGGCCATGACCTCTTCAATCTAAATCACTGACTTTGTTTTTCTTTTTCTCTGTGCAAATTTTATCTGAATAGCCAAGTACCTCCAGAATTTTCTGATTTTATTTTATGTATCTACAGTTTTCTTCTTTTTATAAAAATAATAAATAAAACTTGTATGGTTTGAAATTATGAATGGCTTTTTTTGTAAGGGATTGTGTTAGACAGCAGTACTACTGCTCCCTATGTCTACAAAAGGGACGTCAGTGGAGAACTTTGTCCAACAGTATCTAAGAGTTCATTGGTTCTGGGAAACACACAAGGATCAGTGGTAAGTCATTGGTTCAGTGTAATCGAGTGCCTGGTTAGTTGCATTAATGACTGAATAGAAATTTAAAGCCACTGTGGAAAAGAGGAGACCTGAGAAGGATACAAGAACTTATAAGCCCAAAAAACCCATTATCCTTGGAGCAGCAAAGACTGAAGGGAGATCTGGTAGAGGTAAACAAAATTTAGAGAAGCTTAAATAGAGTAGAATATGTATAACTTTTCCCCATAGCATAAATATCTAAAATTAAAGGGAGTAGATTTATGGTAAGGGTTATAAGATTTAGAAGGATCTGAGGAAGAACTATTTTTCATCCAAAGGGTAGATTGGAATCTGGAAACGTCTGTTTGAATGGATGGAGGCAGGTACTCTCACAACTTTGAAAATTATTTAGACAAGCATTTGAACCCACATCTTATAGAAGGTAATGGACCAAGAGTGGGTAAATAGATAGTAAGGTACTATTATAGTTCGCACTTGACCTTGCCAGCCTCTCAGGTTTAGACACTCCAATTCTCCAGAGAATGGACAGCAGGTGTCATCCCTTTAAAGATTCCTGACTGCTCCACTAATTGGCGGCCATGTTTTGTCATCAAGATTTGGATATTTAAAGAGCACCGGAATTTGGTTTTGGTGTTCAATTGTCAGCTCTTCTTTAGTTCAATTTGTGATTACATTTCAAATTTCTCTCTTGTTTGGTTTCTCATCTTGTCTCATCAGGTTCTTGTCAAGCATCTGGTCAAAAAACCCTGTTCTCATCTCAGGTTCAAAATCGTGTCTCGATTCTAGTCTCAGATATTCCACCACTTGGGCTTTTACCATCCTCACCTAGGTCTCTCGATCACAGGAACTTGATAGTTGTCATGGACAAGGACAGCAGGAGGGCCGTTCTCTGTCTTCAATGAGTGAAGCAAAATGAAGCAAAATCACTCCTAACAGGATCAAAGAACATACTTAAGTGGCCTTTCCTTTGAATCCTATCCACAGCTTCCCTGCATTTAATAAAATACTCAACAGTAACCTTAGTTTAATAAGTATTTTTAAATTGAGCCACTAAAGCAGCAATGCATTTTTCAGTGGAAATCACAGCACAAATGGAGCTGAAATATGTCATCAGTGGTAATGCAACAATGAATTATTACCCCATTTTACAGCCTGCCTGAGTTGCTTTACCACAAGAAAGAAAATCAGTTGGGGAGTAAAATAGCCACAAATTAAATTACTCAAGTTTCAAGGTTAATTGCAAGGATTAATTTTCCCTCAGAGTGCCAGTCATCATAATAGATTGCTGGATTTGAATTTCTGCAGGTATTGTCCTGATTACTTCCCATAACGTTGGAAACAAATTCCCAGAACTCCCAAAGAAGCAGAAGCTCAGCATCAGGGCAAATCCCATTAATCCAGATTGCCAGGTAGGAAACCCAAAAACTTCTGTAGAATATCATTTCAAAACCCTGTCCACTAAGGGGATGTCACTGAAATGCCTGACACAAAGATGCCCTGTGCTATCAGGTTTTTGGTTGGGAGGCAAAATTAAAGTTGAGTGTTCAATGCCTTTTACTTTGTACTTTCAACTTAATTAATAACTTGATTTTGCATGTGGATATCATATTAAGAATATCACATTAAGAACTTTGCTATCAATATAAGCAACAAAGTTTAACAATGAGTTAACAGCCTACTAACAGGCAGACTGTTATTTTGCTCATGGATTAGCACATTGTGTAAAACTTCACTGTGATTGATTCCCATATATTTTAATGAGACATTCACTCACAAGAAATACTACATATGGAGAATCAAAATCATTTAGAGAAGATGTACCATTCCTTGAACAAAGAAATCCTGTATACAATGTCTAAGACTACTGCATTACAATGAATATATATATCGCAGAAAGTGTTGTTAGTGGTGCACCATAAAAATGTCACCCATAAAATCATAAAACACAGGAGCAGCTGTTCCATTATGGTTGATTTATTACCCCTTTCAACCCCTTTCTCCTTCCTTCTCTCTGTAATCTTTGATGCCTTTACTAATCAAGAACCTATCAACCTCTGCTTTAAATATACTCAATAACTTGGCCTCCTCAGCCATCATGGCAATGAATTCCACATATTAACCACAATCAGGCTAAAGAAATTTCTCCTCATCTCTGACATCCCTCTGTTCTGAGGCCATGCCCTCTAGTCCTAGATTCACCAACTATATGAAACATCCTCTTCACATCTGCACTATCTAGGCCTTTCAATATTCAATAGGTTTCAATGAGATCCCTCCTCATTCTTCTAAACTCCAGTGAGTACAAGCACAAAGCCATCAGATACTCCTCATATGATGACCTTTCATTTCCAGAATCTTTCTTGTGAAAATCCTCTGGACCTTTACCAAAGCCAGCACACTTTTTCTTAGATAAGGGGCCCAAAACTGCTCACAATACTCCAAGTGTAGTCCATCCATGGAAGCCTCAGCAACACACTTTTGCTGTTATATTCTAGTCCTTTTGAAATGAATGCTAACTTTGCATTTGCCTTCCTCACCACTGACTCAACTTGCAAGTTAACCTTTAGGGAATGCTACACAAGTACTCCCAAGTCCCTTTTTACATCTGATTTTTAAATGTTGCCCCCATTTATAAAGTAATCTATGCCTTTATTCCTTCTACTGTTGCATGATTATACATTTCCCTACCCTATATCCGGACTGAAACTTCTTTGCCCAGTTCTCCCAGTGTGCTATCCTTTGCAGACTCCCTGCTTCCTCAACACTAGCTGCCCCTCCACCTATCTTTGCACTGTCCACATACCTGGCCACAAAGTCATCAATTCCATCATCAAAATCATTGACATATAACAGGAAACAAAGCCATCCCAGTACTGCCCCCTGCAGAGCACCACAGGTCACTGACACCCAAACAGAGTAGGCACCTTTTAATCCCACCCTTTGCCTCCTGCTACTCAGCCAACCTTCTACCCATGCTAGTCTCTTTCCTGTAATACCTTGGGCTCTTATCTTGTTAAGCAGCCTCATGTGTGGCACCTTATCAAAGGCATTCTGAAAATCCAAGTAAACAACATCCATTCTCTCTCTTTTGTCTGCTATTTCCTCAAAGCTTTCCAAGCAATTTGTCAGGTACGATTTCGTCTTTAGGAAACCAAGTTGACTTTGGCGTCTAGGTACCCTGAAACCTCATCCTTAATAATGGACTCCAAATCTTCCCAACCACTGAAGTCAGATTAACTGGCCTATCGTTTCCTTGCTTCTGCATCTCTCCCTTCTTGAAGAGTGGAGTGACATTTGAAAACTTGTAGTCCTCCAGAACCACTCCAGGATCTTGTGATTCTTGAAAGATAACTACTGATGACTCTACAATTTCTTCAGCTACCTGTTTCAGAATCATGGGATGTAGTCCATCTTGTATAGGTGACTTATCTACCTTCAGACCTTCCAGCTTCCCAAGCATCATCTTAGAAATAGCAACTACACTTACTTCTATCCCTTGACACTCTTGAATTTCTGGTATACTGCCAGTGTCTTCTACAGCTGATACAAATTACTTATTAATTTTTTCTGCCATTTCTTTGTTGCCCATTACTACCACTGCAGTGTCATTTTCCAGCAATCTCATATCCACTCACTCCTTTCTTTTAAGATTTATATCTCTGAAAAAACTTCTGTCATCCTCTTTAATATTATTGGATAGCTTACTTTCATATTTAATCTTTTCTCTCCTTATGGGTTTTTTAGTTGCTTTTAGTTGCTTTTTAAAAGCTTCCCAATTCTCCAACTTCCCATCAATTTTTACTATATTATATGTCCTCTCTTTTGCTTCCCTTGTCAGCCACAGTTGAGTTATCCTCACTTAGAATACTTAATCATCTTTGGGATATATGCATTCTGCACCTTCCAGATTTCCTGCAGAAACTCCAGACATTGCTGTTCTGTTGTCATCCCCGCTAGTGTCCCTTCCAATCAACTTTGGCCAGCACCTCTCTCATGCTTGGTAATTGCCAGTATAATACTGATACATCTAACTTTATCTTCTCTCTTTCAAACTACAGGGTGAATGCTATCATATTATGATCATTGACTCCTAAGGGTTCCTTTATCTTTAGCTCTCTAATCAAATCTCAAATCCCATTCATCATACAACACACAATCCTGAATTGCCTAGTGGGCTCACCCATATGTTGCTCTAAAGAGCCTTCTCATTGGCATTCTACAAATTCCCTCTCTTGGGATCCAGTACCAAACTGGTTTTCCCATTTACCTGCTTATTAATGTCCCTCAAGACTATGGCCCTTTTCTATTTTCCATTGTAATTTATATCCCACATCCTGGCTACTGTTTGAAGGCCTGTATATAACTCCCAACAGGATCTTTTAACCTTCGCAGTTTTTAAAAACTCTACTCACAAGAATTCTCCATCTTGCAATTCAATGTCACCTCTTTCTAAGGTTTTGGTTTCATTTCTTACCAAGAGAGCCACCCCATCTCCTTTGCCTATTTGTATGTCCTTTAGATACAAAGTGTATCCTTCGATGTTAAGTTTCCAACTATTAACTTCTTTCAGCCACAATTCAGTGATGCCCACAATGTCATACCTACCAATCTCTAACAGTGCTACTAGATCATCTATTTATTCTGTATACTGTGTGCGTTCAAATAATAAACCTTCAGCTTTGTATACATCGGCCTTCTTAATTTTGTCCCTATGTTCCACTTCAGCTCATCCCATTGACTGCAATTTTGCCCTATCTGCCTGTCCTTCCTCACAGTCTCACTACACATTGCCTCTACTTGTATACCAATTGCCCAATCTTCAGCCCTATCATGCTAGTTCCCATCCCCCACCAAATTAGTTTAATTCCTCCCTAACAGCTCTAGCAAACTTGCCAACCAGGATATTGGCCCCCCTCCCTTGGGTACTAGTGTAACCCATCCATTTTATACTTTCCCCAGAAGAGGTTCAAATGATCCAAAAATCTGAAATGCTGCCCCCTCCACCAGATCCTCATCATCTCGTTCATTTGTACTATCACCCTATTCCTGCCCTGATGAGCATCTGACACAGGGAGTAATCCAGAGATTACTACCTTGAACCTCCTCCTCTTCAGCCACTTCCCTAACCCCCCATACTCACTTTTCATAACCTCTTTCCCTTTTCTACCATTCACTGGTGCCAATGCACACCGCGACTTCTGGCACCTCATTTTCCCTCTTGAGAATATTCTGCAGCCACTCTGAAACATCCTTGACACAAACACACCACCCTGGCATCTTTTTCACGATCACAGACTCCCCTGTCTGTCCCCCTTATTATCCAGTCTCCTATCATAATGAACTATCTGACTTTAACCTTCCCTGCTGAGCCTCAGTGCCACTGATCTGGCTGCTGCTGGTGTGTTCTGACAGGTCATTCCCTACCCAGCAGTATCTAAAGGGATATATGTTGCTGAGGAAAATGCATTAGCTGCTTATCCCCCTTACTTCTGCAGTTATCATCCATTTACTATCTGAAACCTGCACTCTGGGTGTGACCACCTCAGTAAACGATTCATCTCTGAGGTTTTCAGCTTCCCAGGTGGTCCTGAGTAGATCCAACCCCAGCTCCAGCTACTTGACCTTGTCAATCAGGAGCTGAAGTTGGGTGCTCTTCCTGCAGATGTAGGCAGTTGGGAGATTGTTAGGTACCCTGCAATCATACATCTTACAGGAGAAGCATTCCACAGCCTTAACTACCATCCTGCCTTCAGTTGTTATACATTTGACTCTAAATACTTCAGCTTGTTCTGCAGTCAACTGAACCACTCCAGGGGACTCTGCACATTTAGCCTATGCTTCTTCTTGCTGAGCATGTTCAGCTAAAGCCTGACCACTCTAACACTAGCCCGCTCACACAAAAGTCGCTCCCACAATGGCCACTCTGTTCACTCCTCCTTTCTATTTATTTACTTCCAGCGAGACTCCAGTTTTCAATTGGCTGCTGTGCTTTAAGATGTTATTCTTTCTCTTGCTATTTCAAACGACGACTCAATCCCGATGAGATTTGCAGTTTTCAAAGGGCTCCCGCTCTGCAAGATGTTGCTCTCTCACTCACTACTCCAATAATTGAGCAGCCCATCTTAATATTTTTATCCAGTAAAATCCACCCTCCGATCCATATTGCCATGTTGCTATTAAATAATGCTTGGTTTCTGGTCTCACTTTACTCTCAAATTTGATACTATCCATTGTGTACTCACCATGAAACGAAATTTCCTGATATCAGTTCCAAAATTATTTTCTGAGAGATTGGAGTATGTAATGAAATAGACAAGTCTGCATGGAACTGTTGGCATTTACCTATGAATTCCCCTGCAAGTCTGCTAGCAGTTTTTCACCAGCAGTCTTCTAATTGGCTTTCCATGGTGGGCCACAAATTACAAACAGTTCTCCAGCGTTTGCATGGGAGAGTTTGTCTGCTGAATCAAAGCCAGTTAAAGCTGTAGGACAGTTTGGTCATTTGCATGGAAATGCAACAAAATTATATTACACAATTTCTATCTTTTCTTAGTTATTTGTATTAAGTTAATTGCTTTTGTTTTAAAGCTCTATTACAGTGTTTAAGCTCTTGCTTATTTTTTTGAATAGTTCATATGAACTTTAATAGTTTTATATATATCTGAATATCTCTGAAAGCTCAGAGACAGAAACACACAAAGGTTATGATTGGGTTATCAGAGATATGGCTTATTTCTTTTTAAAGCCCTTTGTAGGCAGGGGTAGCTCTGCTTCACTGGCAAGCCCCACTCCAAACCCCTCCCCAGCTACCTAACGTTAGTAATGCATTCATGAAGTCCTTCTATATCAGCATTGTTCTGTGCTAAAGGTGGACCACATTAGCTCCATAAAAGGCGCTTTGTAGTTGTCTTTTACTTGGCAGCTAACATAACTTGTTCATAGCTGGCAGCAAAATTCTGGGCCAACATTTTGAACGATTATTTAATCCCAGATTGATTAACATTTTCCATTGCTCTTTCACTTTTATACTCTGTGTTGGATCTCTTCTCTAACATGTCTTTTCCAAATATGATGACCCATTTTCTTAAATTTTCCCATTATATCTTCAAAATTAGATCAGCACTTTGAAATTTCTCACACTTTCAGACCAGAATGGCACCCAGCTTTCAAAATGAAGTCTGATTCTCTACCATGTGGTTTGCTTATCAGCCTCTCCATTTTGATATATGTTTTCTCCATCCATTGCTTTAATTGATTACTGCTCTAAATTGGTCAGAAATGATGGGATTGAGCTTATTAGGATTCCTAGACTTCTTTCAACTTAAAAAATAATTAGTTTTGCACACCCACAGAGGACAGATAGTACCTATTCCTATTTTTCCTTCCCATGTGAAGAACTTTATTTCTGTCTGCACTTGTACCGTCTTCGTGTACCGTCCATCGACTCCATTGCCCTGGCCAGTTTGGTATCACCTGGAAACTGGATTATCTTGACTGTGCTTCAGAACCTGGATTTCTAATGTATTTTAAAGGTAACAATGAATGTAGAAGGAAGCCCCAGGATTCTTCCTGATTGCCTAAAGAGTCTCTACTAAATCAGAGTTCCATAGTTCTACAGCAGAGATCTGAGTTTCTGTGATTCCATCAGCTTCTCCGCTGAGAAGTGTTTGTTTTACAAGTACCCATTATCCTCCTCATCTATTTCCAAGATTTACTTTGAATCACTACAGTTACATTAATAGACATAAATGTGGATGTTTATCAAAAACCATTTGGAGATTTTCTTGGGCTTGCCACAGCCCACCAGGGGGTTGCACAACCTCAGAGAAGCTGAAGAGGTTGTTGAGATGTGAGATATCCAACCAGAATCCATTCTGACTGTTAAATTGCACAGTGTGTGCAGATGAATGGATTTAAAACTTGTGTTCAGCTTGAATAATTAGGATTGGTGAAGATGAAGAAATGGTTGTGCCAGAATACACTTGGCAGGTCTTGACTAGCGGATCAGTTCACTTTTGTTCTTAAATGTAAAAAGACCTGTTTTCACTTGAATTTCTTATGAAGGAAGACGTAATTTGAGAGGGATTGGCGATTGGACTCATTCAATCACCAGCATTCCAAAAGATAAGTCTACTGGTGCTAAAGGATTCACTAAGGGAATTTGTGAGTGGATGGATAAAGAGTTACTTATCATGTAGCAATAACTCATTATCTGACAATCCCTGAGGCATCTATAATGTTGTCCTAAGCCCAAACTGCATACTGCTCGCAGAGTCTCAGAGATCTTTTCTCTGATTTACTAGAGACTGCCAGGGCAAGCAGATTGGAAAAGACCTTGAGGCCTTCCTTCGGGACCTTCAGAACTTCTGCCTTTGGAAATGCTCTGATGTCAATGATGGATGCGCCAAGGGAACAGAGTATCACAACCATGAGCTGTGCTAGGGGGTCTACAGGCAGACTGCACAGCAAATTCAGCAATTGCACTTATGAATATTCATGTGTCAGCTAATTGCTGTCTCATTGTCTTGTTGACGAGACTTGAGCAAAGCCCAGTGACCTTGCTGAGAGAGTGGACTATTGTGTTGACTGACATAGGAGACTAGTGGTATTTGTTTTATATTTTGTTATTCCTTTCAGCTGCAGTTTTGGCATCTAGCTTTCCATCTGGGTCTGCCCTGAGTCATTCAAGCTAGTTACTGGTTTGGTAATTGATTTAGAACAAAGAACCATAAATTGGCAGTTGTCACCTGTGGAAGAAGGGCAATAAATGGATCCTGGCTTGGAACAGAGCCAATGAGAAGGTGGTGAAGGTCAGTCAGATGACCCATAGCCATTCAAACTGAAGTGCAGCATTTGAACTGGTTAGTAATGAACACAAAAGCAGATGCCACAAGTGCACTAGCAGCACTCCAGAGAGCCACCATCGCGGATGTGGAGCACCCCACGGAAAAAGTGGAGTTCGGAGCGAGACCTCAAGGAATTCATGATCAGTATAGCCTCCTTTCACTGTTATTACCTTTTCTATTCTTTGACTGTACATGGAAGATCAGGAAAAAATTGGTATTTGATTGTGTAAATTCACGTGCCCCTCCATACTTGTTGGTAAGTGCCTCTCTGATCATTATTACTAAGAGGAAGATACTTGTATCAGGCCACTTGCTCATTTCCATTCTAAAAGGAAGCCCCTTTGTTCTGAGGCAGTATCCTCTGGTCTTAGACTCTCCCATGATAGGCAACATCCTCTCCACATCCAGTCTATTGAGGCCTTTCAACATTGGATAGATTTCAATAAGTTAACCAATCATTCTTCTGAATTCCAGTAAGCACAGGCCCAGAGCCATCAAATACTCCTCATATGACAAGCTGTTCAATCCTGGAATCATTTTTGTGAACCTTCCAATGCGTACATCTTTTCTCAGATAAGAGGCCCAGAACCGCTCACAATACTCCAAGTGAGGCCTCACCAGTGCTTTAAAAAGCTTCAAAATTACGTCCTTGTTTTTATATTCTAGTCCTCTCAAAATAAATGCCAACATTGTATTTGCCTTCTTCACCAGTCACTCAACTTGCAAGGAAGGGAATCCTTTAGGGAATCCTGCACAAGCACTCCCAGGTCCTTTGACCCTCAGATTTTTTTACATTAAAAAAATAGTCTCCACTTTTATTTCTTCTAACAAAGTGCATGTCCATATACTTCCAAACACTGTATCCCATCTGCCAGTTCCTTGCCCATTCTCCTAATCTAAGTCCTTCTGTAGCCTCTCTACTTCCTCAATACTACCTGCCCCTTCATCTATCTTCATATTGTCCACAGATTTGGCCACAAAAACATCAAATCCATCCTCCAAATAATTGACATATGAAAAAGAAACAGTCCCAACATAGCACCTGTGAAACACCTTTATTCACCGGCAATTGACCAGAAAAGGCTTTCTTTATTCCCTCTCTTGGCCTCCTTCAAATCAGCCAAGCTAATATCTTTCCTGAAATATCATGGGCCCCTAACTTGTGTGGCACCTCATTAAAGGCCTGAAAATTTGAATACACAACTTCTACCATGTGTCCTTTGTCTATCCTGCTTACTTCTTCAAAGAATTCCGAAAGATTTGTTAGGCAAGATTCTCCCTTAAGGAAACCATGCTGACTACGGCCTATTTTATCATGTGCCCCCAAGCACCCCAAACAGCATACTTTGTAATGAACTCCAACATCTTCCCAACCACTGAGGTCAGACTAACTGACCTATAATTTCCTTTCTTTTTTCTTTCCTCCTTCTTGAAGCGTGAAGTGACATTTGCAACTTTCTATTCTTCCAAAACAATGCCAGAATCAATCTATTCTTCAAAAATCATTACTAATGCCTACACAATCTTGTCAGCCATATATTTCAGAACCTTAGTGTGTATACTATCTGGTCCAGGTAACATATCTACTTTCTAGTCCTTTAGTTTCCCAAAAACCTTCGCCCTAGCAGTGAAAAGTTCACATACTTCTGCCACCTGACACTATCGAACCTCCAGCATACTGAAAGTGTCTTCCTCAGTGAAGACCGATGCAAAATACTTATTCCATTCATCCATCATTTGCTTGTCCCCCATTATTACCTCTCCAGCATCGTTTTCCAGTGGTCCAATATCTACTCTCGCTCTTTTTTGCATGACTTACATTTGAAGAAACTTTTGGTATTGTCTTTAATATTATTGCTAGTTTACCTTCGTATACCATCTTTTCCTTCTTTATGTTGTCTTCAATTGTTGTCTTAGTTGTCTTCAATTGGTTTTTAAAAGCTTCCCAATCCTCCAACTTCCCATTGATTATTATATGCCCTCTTTTTGCCTTTTATGTTGGCTTTGATTTCTCTTGTCAGCCACTGCTGTGTTATCCTGCTTTTAGAATACTTCTTCCTCTTTGTAATGTATATATCCTGTGCGTCCGAATTGCTTCCAGAGATTCCAGCCATTGCTGCTCTTTCGAGTTCCTTTCTCATGCCTCTGTAATGCTCTTTACTCTGCTGCCATAATGGTGCATCTGACTTTAAATTCTCCTTTTCAAATTTCAGTGTATACTCTATTCTGTTATGATCACTGGTCCCTCAGTGTTCCTTTACCATAAACTTTCTAATCAATTCTGGTTCATTGCACAACACACAATTCAAAATAACTGATCTCCAAGTGGGCTCAACCAGGAGCTGCTCTAAAAACCCATCTCATAGGCATTCTAGAAATTCCCATCCTTTGGGGATCCAGCACCAAACTGACTTTTCCAGTCTAACTGCATATTGAAATCCCCTATGACTATCATAACATTGCTCTTTGGCATGCATTCTCTGTCTCCTGTTGTCATTTGTAGACCACGTCTTTACTGCTAACTGGGTGGCTATATATAATTCCCATCAGGGTCTTTCTACCCTTGCACTTCCTTAACTCCACGCACAATGATTGAACACCTTCTGATCTTATGTTACCTCTTTCTGATGATATGATTTCATTCTTTACCAACAGAGCAATGCCAATCCCTCTGCCTACCAGCCCGTCCTTTCAATATGATATGTATCCTTGGATGTTAAGTTCCCAGCTATAATCTTTCAGCCACAATTCAACGATGCCCAGAATGTCACACATACCAATCTGTAACTATGCTACAGGTTCATGGACCTTATTCTGTATACTGTAGACAGTAACATCTTCAGTCCAATGTTCACCCTTTTCGAATTTGCCTGCCTTTTACATTCAGGCCATCCCATTGACTGCAATTTTGCCCTGTTATCAGCCTCTCCTTGCTAGCAGTCTCACTGTACACTGCCTCTGTTTGTAAACCAACTAGTACTTTCCTTAGCACTACCACTCCAGTTCCCCATTCCATGCCAAATTACCTTAAACCATCCAGAACAGGTCTAGTTAACCTGCCTCCAAGAATATGGCTCCCCCTTGGGTGTAGGTGAGACCTGTCCCTTTTGTATGGGTCATACCTTTCCCTGAAGAGATCCCAATGATCCATAAACCTGAACCCCTACCACCTGCACTACTTCCTCAGCCCTGAACTCCTCTGCCAAATCATCCTGTTCTTATCCTCACTGGTACCTGGCACAGGTAGCAATCCTGAGGTCACTACCCTGGAGGTCCTGGTTTTCAGCTTTCTACCTAGCTCCCCAAAATCTCTCTTCAGGACCTCCTCGCCTTTCCTACCTATGTCTTTGGTGTGAATATGTACCAAGACTTCGCACTGCTCACCCTTTTCCTTTAGAAAGCTGTGGACCCGATCTGAGACATCCCTGACCCTGGCACATCTGTGATGTACCATCCAGGTGTTTCTGAGTCTCATCTCTAACTATGGAATCTCCTTTAACTGCTGCAGTCCTCTTCACCTCTGTTCTAGTTCAAGTGTTCTTGAACTTTATCTAAAGATTCTGATTTTCCTGAGAAGCTAGAAAACTGGTAGAAGAGCAAAAACTGGCACAACCACTGGTTGAGGAGATGAAGAGTACAATTGCACCGACAGTGCCCAAGTCACATTAACACAATTCTATCACAACGTAGTCATTCATATCTTTAGCTATGATAAAAATATTTTGAACATGAACCTGGTACACCAGGCATTAGACTATGATGATGTCACTGGAGATTTTTCATTATGATCATTATCAGTGTTAACCCCCTATTTTGGATATTAGATTGAATGTTTCATTCCTGTAGTGCCTTTTTTTTTAGTAATGAAGTTAAAGAGCATAAATGGGTTGGTGGTAATGTAATGAACCTAAGGTAATTCATATCAGTGCAAGCATCTGACAGCCTATTCTGTGTCACGGATGGTAGATTCTATAATGATCATGGTAGCTGCATGAGGCTATTGTATCTGAACCATATATTTGAGCAAACCTTCATCCAGATATCTATTTAACACGAGTGGAGGAAAGTTGAGGGGGGGGCGGGGGATGTAAGTGGTGGGTATCTGGATTGCAGGTATGGTGGTAGAGACTGATACAAAAGGATTATTAAAACAGAAACAACTCTTAGATAGGCATATGGATGCAAGAAAAATGGCTGGGGAGGTGGAGGTGGAGGAGGGGGAAGGATGAGATTGATCATAGAGTTGGTTTATATTGGTTGGTACAAATCATGGGCTGAAGGATCTGTACTGTTCTCTGAGGATCCACCTTTATGCTGCATTTGCCTTCAAAGAGTCATGGCACAAATAATTAATGCAAAATAAAAGTATCAAGATATTCCCTGCGGTGCCAGCACTAACCTGCCTGAAGAATATTGCTTTAGCCTGCAGCTGTTAGAAGTAGTGGGAATCTATAGGTTTGAGGCCAGAAATAGAAGCTGCTTGAGACGATTACTGAGGACAATTTTGATGCTAACTTCTCCGTCGCACAATGGCAATGTTTAGATTATGCCTTACGACAGAGGTTGGAGTCTAGATTTTAAGAAGAATGAATTCAATCAGAACTATTGAGCATACAAAGCCAAAAATTTGAACTTGCAAATCAAATTGCAAGGAAAGTCATCCAAAATCAATAAATAATTTTCACCGATAGTGCCTTGCAAAACTGCAATCCATGGTCAGAAACATATAGCAAAGTCAAAGGCTCAGAATGGAACTCGGAGTATTTGCTATCAGTTTAAAACAGCCGTGCTTTGCTCCTTTACAAAAGATCACATTGCCACAGCCTGCGTATCCAATGCTTATAAAAGCAACAAAAAATCTGTTTGAAATGATAATCGGAAAGCGATTTCATAGTTTAACCTGTTATCCTAACAGAGAAACTAGACTGTATCATATTTAACAGCTTCCAACAATATAGAGGGCACCACTGTCTGCCAAGTTCTCAAGATTTATGTGAGATTCCAGGCATAGCAGTGTACATCTGCCCAGAGGGCAGGGGCTTCTCTCAGGCCCACAGGACAGCAGTTAAAGGCCAAAGCAGCTATTTTCTTAATAGATTAAGGAGTACGTGTTGGCAAATCTGTAGGCTGGAAGACCAAATGTGCTATAATTAAAAAAAAAGTCAAGTTAAGAGGGAGCTGGATAGACTGGAACATAATGGTGTGCTTGTGAAAACTGATCAGAGTGAAAGGGCCGTGTCAATATTAGCAGACAAAATGTTTCAGTAGGGTGGAGAGTACATTGTCTCACTAAATCCAATTGCAGGCAATGAGCGATATCCATTATGCTGGTACCACACTTGGTACTATCCCAGAGAGCATTGATTTGTTATAGCACAGCTGGTCTTGCAGCTTGCACACTCACAGATGCTTGCTCCCTTAGTCTATTAAGAAGGTGGGCACTCAAACCGTGAGCTGCTTCGCTGGGAATCTGGTGCGAACCAATGCCCTCTGGACAGCTTTGCACAGCTGCCTCTGGAACCTGACATGGATCCCTGGAACATGGCGTAAATCCTTGCCCGCCTCGTTGCTGGAAGCTGCAGACTGGAACCTCCTGCACTATAACAAGCTCAGTGCCAGTCTGACAACACACAGAACAGGTGCTGCCAGTGCCCAGTAGCAGACCACAAGCGCCATGCATGTTACTCAGAACCACACACCTCAGCTCTGAGCAGCTGCACAGCTTGCCCTCGCTGCCGTTAGCCCTCAGGCAGCTTCCTGCCAAACCAAGGGTGATTCTTTGCTGTGGGACTGATGTGGCGAAGATTTGCATCATGTACCTGGTATAGCAGTGCTCCTGGTAAAGTATCTGCCTACCTAATGTTACAGGTGATTGTTCTGAAGATAATTCCAGTCACACTTTAATTTAGGAGAATACATTCTGACCATTAAATGTGATACCAGTGTTTCCACTCAAGAGATTTGTGTGCAGAGATAAACAGGACAGGAAGTATACACACAATTGAACACCGCCCATGCCTGTGAACAATTGAATGTTGACAAGGATAGCTGGTAGAATTTGATTCATTCAAATACAGACAGTTACCTTATGGAGTCATATCTTTTCCCAGGCCTTTCCAGACCAGCTAAATACAAATCTGCAAAAAATGGATCATTGCTTGTGGAACAAAGAAGACTTGGTGACAGAAGTGATCACGGAAGCAATGAATATTCTGATTTTGTGGCAGTGTTCCAGAAATAGCATAACACCAAGATGAAGTGAAGCACTTTGACTCTTTAACAACGAGATGCGGTATACCATGGTTAGAAGGATGATGACAGTGACCTCTAAGTGTGAAGAGAAAAAGAAGAGAGTATCACTTAAGTGTCAAAGGCTGAAATAAAGCCGACTTGAAATTGTTCCTAAAGGTGCTGCAGTTTCATGTAAATTCCAAACACATTTTCTGATGTTACACACAGAGCATGTGCAGGCTTCCGTTAAAAAGGAATGAGGAACTCGTAGATCATTTCACTATTGTGTATTTAATATTTAAATAATATTTGAGTAATCATGTATATACTGTACATTGGTTGATTAAGCATTCTTGTTTGTTTAAATGTTTCATTACGGGTTATAAGTATAAATACATATGTCACAATGCTACCATGTGATACATGTGTAACTTGCTTAAAGTAAACATGAAGTTAGACCCAGATTCCCGGACTCACATGGCTTCATTTGGATTAGTTCAACATTCAGCATCCCCTCTGACCGTCCCCTTTCTGAAGCAGAACTTTCTGTCCTCAGCAGGAGCTTTACCTTCAGCTTCAGGCCTGCATCTAAACAAGTTCCATGCCCACCATGACATTAAGTTCTTCTTCCTTCAAGTTGTCAGTGCCGATGAAGGGCATCGGCCCAAAATGTTGGCTGTTCATTTCTTCTCCATAGATGCCTGACCTGCTGAGTTTCTCTGGTAGCTTGGATGTGTAACTCAAGATTTCCAGCATCTGCAGAATCCCTTGCGTCTCTGAGCTACTGATGTTTGGAAGCATTGGGGAATGGAATGGTAGCAAACTGGCCCCTCGTTCCTTCACTTCAAATGGAGCTGCTAATAGGTTGGACAGAATAGTTACAGAAGCTCTCATGAAGCAAATGTTGCTAGGAAACCAAACACTCAGCATGTTACTTGGGCATTTTCCTGCTGAAGTACAAAACAACTTCGCATAACATGGCACTTGCAATTCTCTTGATGGGTCCTGTTTTAATCAAATTTAGCTTAAAATGTTGAACCGAAGTGCCTCAGTCCTAAGGATCACTATAACAGTGACCAGAAAGAACACAATTTAAAATACAACAGGGGAGCTCATGTACTTAATCCATCCCGCAAGTTGAACAATCTGCAGGAGGTAGGAAGAATCAAAGAGGTTTTGGAGCCAAAAAACTCTTAAAATTTTTGGCAGCTTCTGGCATTTATGTCGATCAAATGATATCTGTGAAGAATGAACCAAGTCTGGATGGTCATCCGCTTGGGGACGGAGCTATGACTGAGATCTGGTGCAAACTTACCGGAGTGAAGTACAAATCCAAGTAAGGCAAAGAACACATCCTCTCTGAGGTCAAAACTGGAACTAGTTTAAAAATGAATTCAACACTGAAGCCCTATAGGCAGAACTAGAATAAATTTATTCATTAAATATGCATATTGCTAAACTGCTTGCATTTTATCATTGTGTGTATGATGTATCTTTACACATATACCATACTGCTTATTCCATGTCTGTACGTGTTTTTATTTTGATCATGTGGGAGAGCAGAAGCATGTGGTGTACCTACACGTCCAACAATATCCAAAAGTTTCACAATCTGCAAAGTGAGTTTAAGTAGTTAATGTAGATAGTCTGAACGTAAATAGTTAATGTGATGTCATATAAATAAACCGCTGCTCTTTGTGGATGCTCTGTCTCAACGTATTTTGCAGGCATCATATTCAGCGTGTGAAAGAGAAAAATAGGCCAATGTTCTCAGTATTTTTATAGGCCAACATTTCATCTGTATGTGAACAATAAATTGTGATAGGCTTACTGAAGTATGGGGCTGCTAATGTTTCAGTGAAGTTAATGCACTGAAACTCTTTCTGTCGAAAGCAGGAAATTGAAAGGCAAGTTTGCTCACATCACTTAAAATATGTCTAAACTATCAATTAAAATGAAACAATGGCAGAGCACAGGAAAGAGCCACTGGCTATCTTCCGTCATGTCAGTGCATGAGCATGTGGCAAAATAGATCTCTCAATGAGCAGAAAATACTTGAAAATAAAATAAAAATTCTTTGGAAAGATACTCTGCTCGAATAAGCGATCATTATTTCCATTCAGCTTTGAATTAAAATTCCTTCAATGCACAGCCACATGTTAGAAGGTGGAGAAAGGGAGAAGGTAAAAGATTAAAGAGAAGTAGAAACAATTATATTTATAGATGAAGTAAAATTATGAATAATGGAACTAAAGAGTTTGCCTCTTACCACTCTCCTACACAACAACAGCAATTTATAGTGTCCGATCAGTATACAGCTCGTATGATTGTGGGAGGACCCATACACAGTAAGTGGGAGTATATGCAGACCTCACATGATCAGCACCAGAGGTCACAATTGTAACTAGGCTGCTGGAGTTGTGGAGCCAGCACCTTTACAGTCCCAAACCACCTTGCCTTTAAGTGCAATCTGACATTAAGCAGCATTGGCTAGTTTTTGCCTATATTAGCCACTAATAAAACTGAGATAATAACCAATGGAAGGTATGCCTAGTGATGCACCATCAATAACTCACTCTGAGACGTAAAGGTGAGATAATCGGCTTTTATTGACTGGAAGAAGGAACAAGCAGTGGTTGACCACCACACTACATCCTGGAGACAGAGAGGCTGGGCTCAGGCCTCAATCGCCTTTATACCGGGGTCTGTGGGAGGAGCCACAGGAGCAGTCAGTGGGGGGGGGGGGGCGTGTCCAGACAGGTACATGTAGTTCACCACACTAGCACTGGCTGCATTCAACATTTACTTAACTGAGCATCAGCACCAAGCTGCAGCTCTGTCTCCGTCTGAGGCAAAGTGTGCAGTGGCATGTGGAGAACACAAGTGTTCTTCCACTTATCAACCATTCAGCTTTGAAAAATTGACTTTAGCAAAACAATAAAATCATGGAATAACATTTATGTTAAAGCTTACTGTTATATGCAATGAGACCCCAAAGACAAAACATTTATGAATCTATGAACCCTAGTCCTGAAAAGTCTGGAAAATTACAAACTTCGGGTGTGACAAACACTGACAAAAGAAATTTGTAAGTTCTGTGTAGTGAATCATTGTTATTAAGTGGTTGTGACTTTTCATTAATGAAATAAAGTCTGATAACATTGTTCCAATTGTTTTAATGATGATAAAATAGAACATTCTGTACAGTTGTCAGAACCAGTTGTTTATTTTTCAGGTCTTCTAAGGTGAGTGTGAAGAAGTATAATTTACTGCAATAGTCGGCCTAAAATGTAACTTCCTCAATATAATAATCCATCAGTTTACTTATCCTTTACCGTGTGATAGAGATTACTATTCTGATATACAATAAGCACATCAGGATTTATCACAACCAGGATAAGGGTGAGGACACTAAATGCATGTGTATAAATAAAGGCCAACATTTTGGCATCAATTCTTGTCCTTAGTTTCTGCTTTCAAGGAGTAAAGGGTTGACCTTTCTCATTTGCACTTTACCACTATCCACCCTTGTGATCAACATCGAAGTGGCTACTTTCAGGTTTATCTGACTATGACCTATATGCTAAGTGAAAGAAACGACATTTACCCCAGGATCAGCTGTGTTTCAATGCCAGAAGGAAATTTGACTGTTTTTAGACCTGAAGCCATTTAAGGAGGAAGTCATTCATTTCAACTCATTGCTTGTAAAAAAAAAATGCCTAGCAAGTCAGGATATCTGTGTGGAGGAGCAATGTTATCCCTCATCAAAATTGGTGAAAATTCTCAAGAAGCATCTATTCAGAGGAAGCAATGATTCAAACCAGTAGGCTCTGTAACAGAGAGCAGTAATTGAAGTAATGCATATAAGCACATACAGAAAAAATCAGTTAGGTTTATTAAGACATTATTTTTTAATTGTTCTATTCTTGCTGTTTGCCAAGCGTTCTATTGGTCTGTTTGTCTGTACATTTGTTTGTGGTTTGATGGCTCCAGATACGTCGTGCTGTCTCCAGGCTTCTGTCAGTTGTCAAACAGAAAATCTGCACAGGTGTAGTGTGCAGAAGGGACAAGGGTAGGAAGAATGGTTGAGGTGTATGTACGATGATAAATACATACAAAGAGCATTATGTGATGGTTTAAAGCATATTTAAATAGTATGATTTAGAAATATATTATGTAATAAATAATCAGCATGGTAGTGTAGTGGTTAGCACAACGTTTTACAGTGCCATCAACTCGGGTTCATTCCCCGCCGCTGTCTGTAAGGAGCTTATACGTTCTCTCTGTGACTGCATGGGTTTCTTCTGAGTAGTCCGGTTTCCTCCCACAGTAACGATGCACCGGTTGGCAGGTTAATTGCTCTTTGCAGATTGTCCTATGATTTGACTATGATTAAGTCAGGGATTGTTGGGTGGCACAACTTGAACACTGGTAGGGCCTACACTACACTACATTATATCTCAATAAATAAATAATTCTCTTGTGTATTAATTAACTGATTTTTTTGCTGACGCGGTAAGTCAGTGGGACTAAAGGTACAAAATGGGCCTCAGCTTACCCCTAGCTGTGGTTGAAGATAAGCCGTAGTTGAGGTTGGTGCTTGCAAACTAGGTTGAGGAAGGAGATGAATATCTGTGTAAAGATATATTATATTGTTCCTTACTGTACATACATTTTCACATTTTGGGACTGTGTGAAAAATCGGAAGCACTTAACAAAACACTTGCACCTGCTATGCAGCAGAGCAAGTTTTTTTCTCCCACAAAATTCGTAGAGCCCATACCACACCTCTTCATCATAGGCTCTTACAATGAGTGTTAGAGATTTAAGTATTAAGCAGGGATTGAGGGAAGTTGAGGAAGAAGTGGAGGAGAGAACAAAAGGAATTATCTGTAAGAGAATGGAACACCTGTAGTCATAGAACAGTGAAATCTTAACATAATGCACGTGTCACGAGACAAATTTAATAGCCATGCTATATAGCATCTGCATCAAGTGTAACTGATATGTAATGATTTTGGAGCATTCTTTTGCCTTTTCATATTTAGTACTGTACATACAATGACAGTTTGAACAGATTTTTAAAACATCTACTTCCCTTCTCTCCAGCTATTTTCCATTGTCGTTGTTGCTCTCTACACCTTGTGCTGCGTCAGGTGGCAACCTTACCGCTTCATTAGCATTAGTCTGCTTCTCACGAGCTCCAGTTGCCAGCTCAACACTCGCCTCAACACGGATGGAAAGCATGCAAGGTGTCAACCATATTCAAACTCGGAACCACTCACCTCAAAGTCCAATGCAGATGCCACTGTACAAACAGCCATCTAATCTCCAGTGATATATCCTATAACTGCAATTGATAGAAAAGCATCACAGTAGCAAATTCACGATCTTTTTACAGCTCTCTCCTTAGTTCTTCTCTTGCCAGAAATAATTACAGCATTCTCTGGGAGTTTTACTACCTCCCTGTGATCCTGTATAAAAATATACCCCATAATGGAGGACATCTACTACACACAGTACATCCAAGACTGCAATGTAATAAAGCACATAACTTCAAGTTTGCAGGGTGTTTATAAGGCTGCCCCAGCTGAACTCCTGGTTAATAGTGCTCCAGGATACTGGTTTTGAATGATTTGGCTGTGATAATGTCTTTGATTGTCAAACATGCCTGGCCTGATTCTCTTTTGCTGCTGACATCATTTCCTGGCATGAATATGACCACCCATTTATAGGGCCTTGCCTGAATGTTGACTCAGCCCTACGGTGGTCAGGTGCTGGCTGCTCCATTTATTGAGGAGTGGAGAATGGATCTGTACATTGTGCAATCAACACACAACTTTACTTCTGATGTTATGAAGGTCAGAAGGATGTTGATGAAACAGCAGTACATGGTTGGGCCTAAGACACTCTTACAATGATGCCCTTGGACATGCATGATTGACCCCTGACAAGTACAACTAGTGTTTTGCAAAAGAGTTTGTATTTCCCCTTTGATTGACCTCTCTTTTATCAAGATGCCCTGATACTATGCTTTATTAAGTCTCTCCTAGACTTTATTAAGTCTTAAGTGTCATTGACCTCTCGCATACTTGATGCTCTAATATCAACGGCAGACTTACCTCATCTCTGGAATTCAGTTCTTTGATCCATGGTTGGACTTGTTCGGATATTTTTGAGTTAGTGCTATTTAACAACATTGTCAGCCATAGCTTTCGTCACATGTTGAGGAATGAGAATAATATAGGTGATAATCAGCCAACTTGGATGTGTCCATGTTCTTGGGAATTAGATATATCTGTGCAGTTCTTTGCAAAGTCAGATAGATGCCAGTGCTATAACTATACTCAAATAAAGTGGTCAGAGGCACAGCAAGCTCTGGAGTGTAGGTGTCCAGTACTACATCTGGATTGTTGACTAGTCATGCTGCTTTTTTGAATAAAGTGCTCTCAGCTGATCTTGACATAGAACATAAAACAATATTGCAGCAGAATAGATCCTAGCACTGATTACATAACTCCATAAGTGGACAGCAAATGCAATTTTGGAGCAAGTGTTGGGATTTTGGAAGATGAAAATTAATGAATTCATATTTCTGCAGCCACCTTCTCCTAAACAGTAGGATGCAAACTTCCATAGTAAATCTGGCTTCAACGTAAAGCAGTGAGGTCATGAGATCTGAGATGACTCAGGCCCTGCATGTAGAATAAGTGGGAAAATTCCTGAAGACAAACAGTTTCAAGAAGGTAAGAGTATGATTTGTAAAAATTGATGGTGCTGCTGATAGCAAAGAGGGAAGTCTTAAGCTACCAAACAATATTGATTAGTTGGCAAAAGAGGCAGAGCAAAAAAAAGGAACTTAATCCTGATAAGTATGATATGATACACTTTGGGAATACTAGTAAGGTTAGTATATACTCAATGAATACCCTTGGAAGGTCTAGAAAGCATAGGAACATGAGTACACTTGTCCAAGGACACTTGGCACTGGTCATTTAGGAAAAGTTATGGGAAACTTGTTTTCATGAGCTGTCGCATAGGATATAAAAAGAGTGCCATTTTGGTATAACTATATCAAAATTAATAAGGCCACAGATAAGATCACCTGGCATCTATGAAATTTAGAGGACGCTTTCATCACCAGAGAGGCCAGACAGAAACTCCTAAAGATGCACCAGCAGTTTCTGATTGATATTGATTTTCTGATAACAGCAAAAGAGATTTCTGAAGCCACTTTTGCTCATGTTACTTTACGGTAGGTAAATGAATATGGCTTGATGGGCTGGAATGAATGAAGATGGCAGAGAGTAAGGAGTTAAGATATTTCTAGAGAAGGTCCAAGAGCTGTTAGTGAGTTACGCTTGCCTGAAGCGGCTCCAGAGTGGTGCCTTCAAGCACACAAGTTGATGGATGTTCATGCCAGGCATAAGGGAATTGCGTTTGAAATTATTGGGTGCAGGCTGTGTACTGATCTAGAATTGAGCAGGATATTAAATATATGGTGAAGTCCTGGGCAGTCTGCCACAACTGCCCACTGCTCCTGCATAATTATGTTGATGTCCAAATAGTCATTTCAAGTTGGTCTATTTTGTCTTCTTTCAGTTGGGTATGCCCTTTTTCTTCTTGCTAGTTAACAGTGACACACAATGCTTGGAAGTGTGTCATACACCTTCACAGAAAGAACTGAGGAGGATCTAAGATCAGATTTTATAACACATGCTTTCCCTGAAGAACCACACAAAAGGCGCTAGCCAGGCAGCGTATACACAGGGAAATGGACGGTTGAGGTTTTGGATTGAGGCCCTTTATCCGGATTTCTTTTGTGCTGCTCCATATTCCAGCATCTGCCATCCTCCGTGTCTCCCTGAAGAACTAGTTTCTGATAACATTTCAAATTGTTGCTGTATGTTGTACTTCTCTTCAGCAACAGGATTTGGCACGGCTGCACAGTGCAGCCTATTCTGCAAGTGAAGGATGCAATAACATGACAGTTAGAGGTCGTGCTCGGGCTTTTGTGCAGGGTCATCCCAATCACCGCTCTCTGCCATCGTGTTTTCCCCAGCGCTGATGCCAATGGCTCAGTGTGTAGACATGGCTATAGTTAGTGCAATTTATAGGTGGAGGAAAATTGAAGTTGTGGCAGAAGTGGGGATGCTAAAGGATTGGCAAGATAGAGCCACAGGGAGATGGTGGAAGCACTGTGAGCCAGGAGCTAAGAGGTGATGATGTATTACAGAAATTGAAAGGTTCACCTTAACCAACAGGTAAATACACCTGATGACGACGGTGACTGAGAATTTGGGGTGTAGGATGAGCATGGATCCGAGTAACAGGAATGGTTCTGTGATATTGCTATTGCAGGGCAAGTTATGGGTCAGGAGGCGCAGGGGATGCAAATGAGAGTGGATGACACAAGGGCCACAGAAGCGGGTGATCTACATCGATTGGAATGGTTGAAGTGGAGACTGCAGAACAGCAAACACAGCCCTATCTGAGGAGATTTCAGAGGTTAAGATTCAATTTACAATTGATTGGTTTGATAAGTCTGTTTACTTTGGAAATATATGCCATATTGTACACATTTATATGTGCAGATAATTAATATTTTGTATGGATTTACTTCCTTTTCACAGGGGAAGCAGGATACTGTATAAAGTGTGTATAGTCCATTCAGCTAAGTCATTACAAGGGCACAGAGAAAGTTTGCTCGAACAGGTGGAGGCAGCAGTTGTAGAAGAGAAGTAGGAAGCACTTAGCTAAAGGGTCTTCACACATTTGTCTGCGGGTGATGACAGATGGGATCTTGATCTCCAGACCCCAGCACTGAATAAAATGCTTCAGGAGTGCCACACAATGGTAAACAAGATGGCAAATTTGCCATAAGTGGCGGTGGGAGGGGTTTGGGGCCTGGAGGAAATATACGTGTGTGATTTTTTCACATAAGATGTTAATGCTGGAATTTGTCAGGACTTCAGGACAAAAATGAGCTCCTGATGCAATGCCTTCAAAGTTTAGTTTCAGCTTCAAAGCAATTTAAAGTTTCCACAAATCTAATTCAAAATAAATTGTTCACTGGGACTGTAACCCTTTCCACAATATACTTCTACGGCTAATCTGCGTGCAATTGGTGCCTGTCATTTCTATTTCAATGATGTGTTTTTGGACCGAAAGAGCGATCTGCTGCTTTTGCTGTCTCTGAGGGAATCCGGCATGGTTGAGAGGTTGTAAATGGGGTGTGCCTAATGGCAGAGTGTGAACCCATGACTGGATCCAATTCTTGACCAACTTGCCAATTAAAGTGTCAAGCAAGATTGAAATCAATGAGTAAAGAGCGAAGGGCAAGAGGGTGTTGAGCGTCATCCGAATATTTGGGTCTCCATCTGCCTGCGTTTGACCTGTCAGCCTTTCCCTCATGCTCGCTGCTGCCAGGAGTCTTGGCTCTTGGACAAGGTTTGATAGGCATGGATTAGACATAAACTGCAGTTTATGTTATATGTATTTCTGCTTTCTAGTTACTTTTCTTTTTGTTGCTATTTTACACAATTTTGATTGGGGTGGGGCACTGGCTCTGTGAACTGCAGTCGACAAATGACAAAGTGTTCACTTGAACTGAACTGAATTAAACTGCACATTCCTCGACTGTTTCAAGATCTCTGCAGTTTAATGTTTAACGTTCTGCGTTTCATTCCCTCGTTTCGTGCTGTTTATGCGATTCGATCTATTTTTTTTGTGCGTTGGGTGTTTGATGTTTTTTTTGAAGGGGTTCCATGGTGTTTCTTTGTTTCATGACTTTCAGCAGGAAGACGATTCTCAGGGTTGTATAATGCATATGTACTTTGATAATGAATGTGCTTTGAATCTTTAAGTGTGAAATTTTCTCCTGTGACGGTGACGTGTGTACCTCTGACATGCAGGCAGCACATTGTTTTTAAGCGCATACATTCAACACAGGTTTCAATAATTTAAATCCCATGACTCGTGACACATCTAAATAGGTCAGCCTTCCATTTAAATTAATAATGTAATGCTCTGACATTTTTAAGTACAGCGTTTTTCAGCACTACCACCTCGATAAGTATGAAAACCACGAATAATCCCTCAACCTGAGTGTACACTTAATAACATACGAAGTTAAATATATACTTCACGAGAGAAATGTAAGTCGCAATTTGATTGTTTATTTGTAAGCAACATCTGCAAAGAGAACCGGATTCTAAAAGGGAACCATATGCGATAATATGCAAATAGATTCATTTAAAATCATGGAATATAAATCGCCTTGCTCCAGAGAGGTGAACGGACTTGTGGGGTACATACTGGGCTGAAGAAAATGTGAACATGTAAGGGTAAAATAGAAGGAAGCTGCTTTTTTTCCCTAAAATTGGGAAATCTTACCTCAGAAGACAACATAGATTTTCCTCTGGGGGATCTGGAATTTGAAGTCTTCATGGGGTACTGGCTTCACAGAGTGACATTCCTAGGTTTTCAAAAGAAAGAGGCGCCTTAGTAACATGCGACGTGGTGCAGTGAAACAGCTGAATCTGGTCTAGCTTCAATTTTGATGCTTATGTAAGATTTATATACACAGCTGGTGGCCAAAAGCTTTTTCATCAGACATATTTCTCTTAAAACCATGAAGCAGGCTTTGCCACATCAGATATCATGCTCTGCTGTATGAGTTGTAAAATGCAAACTTTTCTTTAAACAGACTTGTCAGTTTTGCTGTTGTACTTCATTGCTTTTATTCAGAAGACGCCTTAGCTAAATCCTCACGAAAATAGAGCTTGTTATGCCTTGGTTCCAAGTAATGTCAATCCTTTTTTACACGACACTGATAGATTATTTTTCTCCCTACGCAAGCTTCCTTCAAACATGTGAGTTCATATACTCTGCATTCATTGAGTGAAACATATAGAAACATACTGTTCTGATACTTCTCTAACATTTTGACATTAATGCAGGTTTGAAGTGTACAGTACTTTCAATCCCACTTGTGCAGGATGCTCTAACTTCCAAATTCTTTTGTTGCTTTTCTCTATCTATTACTAAATGTTAATATGATCAATTACTGATTGCCCTTTTCTCACAACAGTCAGAGTACAAACTGAGGAGGTTTACGCAAGCACTCAATGGAATGTTTGCCGGTCTGTGAAGTCACTTCATTCGATAGGGTGAGGCACAGAAGCTTTGATTGCAAAAAATAGAAATAAATTCTGAGTGCATTGAATATACTAAAAGAACAAAAAGGAAACCAACTTTCTACAATTGTGTGGAAACAAAGTCAAGTGGTTACCTTAAGCAACCCATATCACTGTGTTGTATTGTCTGATCATTGGACTAAATTATGCTTTTTACTAACGTATTCAATCACAAATATGCATTTTAACTCATCAACATAGTACATACTTTCTTTACTTAGGGGAAAAAAACTGAGCTATAGAAACTGCAAAGCAAACTATTTTATAATCTATTTCTTTGCTCTGGATGTGGAACTTTACATAGTGAATTTGGACAAGTTATCTTTTGAAATCAATTCTATTGAAGGTCACATGAGCATGACATGAGAAGTGGAGCAGGAATTATCACAGAGTGCACATAAACATAGGGTTAAAACAAGAGATGTGGAATAATTTTTGGCCTCTGAGCAAATAGTGAATAGAAAAATATATTTTGTATAGAACCCCAGAACAAATGCAGCTGATTTTAATGAAACCTTTTACACAAATGGGTAAGCCCCATTGCCAACAGAAAGAGAAATAAACTTTATTTTGCTCTCTTCCTGCTATTCATGCTTTCACTGATTTCCATTTTCCTTTCTCACTGCCCGTTTTTTGTAGCTTTACCTTCATATAAGCAACTAAAATTAAATCAACCAAAGCTCATTTCTAATTAAAGGTTCTGGGCCTGTAATATTAACTATTCCCCTTTTTATAGATTCTGCCAGACCTACTGAGTATTTCCAACATTTCTGTTGTATGAGTGGATCGGAGCAGCTGAAGGTGTAGGGTATTTATTGATACTTTACACTCTGAATGCTTCATCGAATGTGTGTATATTTTGGCTTGATATGTTAGCTGAGGGAACACCTATAGACTTGACATTAAAGTGAAAACAATGCATCCATATCACTAAGTGAGGGAGCAATTAATACTGAGAGACCTCTCTAGAGGGAATTATGCACAGACAGCCTAACATGTCCATGTCAATTCTAGAAGTTATTGGGTTGGAACTGGTTTCCTTCTGCTCTGTCGAAGTTGTTAGACTAAACCATCAGCACCCCACCTCACTCCTACCTACAATGGACTTGTCTGCAGTAAAATTCAGTCACTTATTTCTCAAACATCAGTCCATGGAGGCTTCTCTTGTGCCACAATGAGGCCACTGTCAGGGTGGAGGAGCAACACCTCATACTCTGTTTCAGTAGCCTCCAATCTGAAGGCATGATGATCAATTTCTCTTACTGATAATTTTCTTCTGTTATCCGCTGAGCTCTTGCCTCCTCTCACCAGCCGATCACCTCCCCCCAGTACCTCTCTTTCTTCTCTTACTCTCATGATCCACTCTCCTCTCCTATTAGATTCCTTTACCTTTTCCACCCACCTGGCTGCACCTATCGCCTTCTAGGTATCCTGCACCCCTCCCCCCACCTTTTTGTTCAGTCAGTTCCTCCCACCCTCCCCAGTCCTGTAGAAGGGTCTCAGCCTGAAGCTACTCATTTTTGAGATGATGACGGAAATCTGAATACTGGAAATAAGACAGTAGATCAAAGTGTGCTAATGGAGAGTGGGGGAGAAAAGCTCAGCTGAATACTACAGTAAAAGAGGCAGTTCTGATACAGGTGGAGAAAGCCATTTACCAGAAGTTTAAGAATCCAATAGAATCCAGGTCTGCAATGTACACCCAACCCTATCCAATGTTTTTCCTTTATCCTATCCATCCCTGTCCCCAACCTGCAACTCCTCTACAAATCAACTCTACCATTTTTCTCTCTGAACAAGTGATTTGATCTGAAATGTAGAACAAGATGGTGGCGTGCTTAGGCTCCAACTAATGCTGTCATTTTTTTGTCCTTTACATCCTTCTTATGATTGAAAGACAGTGCTGGAAATTAAGGACGCCAAGTACCGCGGATCTACCTCACTAGCGGGTTGCTGGACAGCAGGGGAGCTGCAGCCACCCAGGGAAGCATTTTGTGAGGAAATGGAAGCACGGTAAGGCAAACCCCTGCAGACCAGCTCTCCCTTTTGACAGATGGAATGATTTGCCAGTGAGGAAGAGAAGCAGGCACTCTGTCTGGCCACAGCTGAAGTGAGGAAGACTGTAGCTAGAGTCAACCCACATAACACTGTGGGGTCTGACAACATACCTGCTTGGGTGCTGAGGGACTGCGCAGCTCAGTTAACTGGGATTCTAACAGACATCTTTGACATCTCTCCGGAACAGTCCACTGCAGGCTTCAAGGCAGCCACCATCATACCAGTACCCAGCTTTAACAACTACCACCAAGTGGCACTCACATCAACAGTAATGAAGTCCATTGAGAGTCTGGTAATGGATAGCATTAAATCCCAACTATCTGCTACATTAAGCCCTTTCCAGTTCACGTATTGTTCAAATCAGTCCGCCGACAATGCCATCGTCCTCATCTTCCGCTCTGTGCTGTCCCACCTGGAAAATGGTATCTAAGATGCCAGGATGCTGTTTACTGATTTCAGCTCAGCACTTAATATGGTCATCTCTTAGAAGCTGGTGATAAACTGTCCTCACTGGGTCTCAACTCATCTATCACTAATTGGGTCTTGGACTTTTTGACAGAAAGGCCACAGTTGGTCTGTGTTGGCAGCTGCATTACTAACTTTAACATCAAGCTGAGCGTTGGTGCCCCGTAGGGCTGTATGCTTATCCCGCTGCTGTTAACACTGATGACACATGACGGGCAGATCTAGTTCAAACTGAGACATCACGTTCGCTGAAAAGACAACTGATGTCAACCAATGTTGGCTTCATCAACAATGATGATGAGCTGGCCTTCAAAGAGGAGGCAGAGCAGCTGGTAGAATGGTGTGAGCACAACTGCTTAAGTGTCAACACGGACAAGACTAAAGAGATGATTGTGGACTTTAGAAAGGAGCAGGCTGATCACTCCTCTGTGCACATAAACGATTCCTCCATGGAGTGAATTATGAGCACTAAGTCTCTGGGAGTGCACCCAATAGATGATCTCACCTGGTCCCTCAACACCACCTCTGTAGTCAAGGAAACACAGTGGAATCTTCACTTCCTGTGGAGATTTAGGTGAACAAGTCCCCCTTTCCCCATTCTAACCAACTTTTTTTTCAGGAGCATCGTTGAGAGTTTCTTGACCAGCTGCATCACCATCTGGTACATGAATTTCAAGGCATCTGATCACAAGACCCAACAAGACATAACAAGGACTGCTGCAGGATCATTGGGGTCTCTCTTCCAATCACTTGAGATATTTATCAGGAGCACTGCGTACGCAGTGCCGCATAACATCATCAATGATCCCTCCCATCCATCCATTGTCTCTTTGACCCCCTACCATCAGGCAAGAGATACTGCAGCACTAGGACAAAGACTCATAAGATGGGAAACAGGACCTTCCTTTGGGCTGGGAGACGAATGAGCTCCCTGCAACCACTCAGTTCTCATCATGACTGAAGTGTTTACTGTTTACTTTGTAACCTGTGTTGTAAATGCACCTTATGCTGAATGTCAATCTTCTGAAATATATTTTGTTACTTGTTAACTTACTTGTGGTAATATTGCTTTGTGTGTGTGCACTTTGGTCAGGATGAACATTGTTTCTTTTGGTGGTATTCTTTTTTTTATATAATTTTTAATTGAATTTTCAAATGGTTACAGAAGGAAAAAAAAATCAACCCTTCCCCCCTCCCCTTAACCCCCCCCCCCCAGCATATCCCTGTAGAAAGAGAAAAGAAAGAAAGAGTGCCTGGATATCGGAAGATCCCCACATGCTCCACGGAGTTCGTAATAACTTTAGTATATATATTTATTTATTTTCCCCAAATAACCAATAATTTGGAACACCTATATATTTAACCCTAACTTTTGTAAATAAGGGCACCAAATTTTCAGAAATAATTCATATTTATCTCTTAAATTATAAATATTTTTTTCAAATGGAATGCAGCTAAAAGCTATATCTATTTTCATTTTCTTAATTTATGTTAAAATTCTTTTTCTTTTCACTGGTCCATTAAGCCCATTAACGATAAAACTTTAAAAATTCAGTAAATTAGTCATTATTTTTAACAGGATTACTCCACTCTATAGTAATACCTAACTTTTCAACTTTCGTAGTATCTTGGGGAATCTTTTTAAAATTCTCCGTGTTGCTATGTGTCTCCCTGCCCACCCCCCCCCCCCCCCCCCCCCGATTGTCCAGGCAAAGAAAGAAAGATAAAAGGAAAATAGATTATAAAGAAAAAAAAACACAAAATACCCTCCTACTAATGTTGTGAATAAAAAAGAACACAACATTACCCCACTCTGTTGTACGGATCATGGCAATCGCCATAATTACACACGTGAATCCCATAGCAATTGATCCGAAGTTCCCCCAGCTCCACCGTAACATAAAAAAGTATATATAAGAGAAGAAAAAATAATATCATTACTCTCGATTAATATTTCTCAAATTTTTAGCTTTCTCCCCCTGTATCATATAATTAAGAATATACTTAAATATTCTTCTGTCCTTAAACATCCATCAACTCCATTCACTGTCCCTGTCTTCATCTTTAATCCATTTCACTTTTAAATCTTTGGCTGTGATTAGCGAATATTTGGAAGTTCTTGTGCAAATTCTTCCACATCCCGATAATCAGTAAAAGATCTTCTTTTTCCGTCATCCAAAAAAATTATCAGTGTTGCTGGGTGGTGCGATATAAATTTATAACCCTTTTCCCATAAAGCTTTTCTCGCTGGGTTAAATTCCTTCTTTCTCTTCAAAAGGTCATAACTTATATCAGGATAGAAAAGAACTGTTTTCCCTTCTATCATCAATGGCCCGTTTCTCTTTCTGGCACATTGGGCAGCCGCCTTCAGGATCTTTTCTTTATCTTGATATCTTAAACATTTTATCAAGATTGATCGTGGGTTTCGATCAACTTGAGGTCTTGATCTTAAGGCTCTGTGAGCCCTTTCAATTTCAATTAACTGGGTTCCTTTTTCCATTTCCAAAATTTCTAGAATCCATTTTTGAAAAAAATTTATTGGATCCTCTCCTTCTATACCTTTTTAAAGTCCAACAATCTTAATATTATTTTGTCTGCTAAAATTTTCAAGTACATCCACTTTTTCCAACAACCATTTTCTTTTTGATGTCCAGGCAGAAATATTATCTTCCATTTTATTCACTCTATCAATGGTGTCTCCCGTTGTTTCTTCCAGGTTTTTAATTTTCTTGTCCATTTTGTCCTGTCTTTTCATCATTTTGTCAAACATTATCTTCATATTTTTAATATCTTTTTTATTATTTTTAATGCTTTTAATTCATGCATTATTTGCACCAAAGATTTTTTTATGTCTCCAATATCACCTCCAACCTCTTCCTGTTGCTGTTCTTTGTTTGTCTCTTCATCTTTGTCTGATTTATCCAGAGAATCTGATTCCACCTCATATTCACTTTCACTTTCAGTTCCGATCATAGCTGGGATTTGTAGTTGGGTTGCTCGTGTTTGCGCATGCCCCTTCCTCCACGCATGCGCAATTCCTATTGCTCTTTTTTTTTTTGGAAACGGTTTATGTTGCCGCAGTTTCCTGTTCTGTATTGCTGGAGGCAAAATTCACTTGAGCCCGAGGCTCTTTCAAAGCGACCAGCCTTGATTCTTTTCCAACTTGTATTGTCTTCAAAGTATTAGTTTTCTTCTGCTTCTGTTTAGGAGACATATCTTAAGACAATCCTGAGTAGTTTATAAGTAATTTTTAAAAAGTATTTACTAACTTTTCTTCACTTAAACATCATTTTACTGTTTTTTTACAGGAAAGCTGGATTTCCATGGCTCGATCCTACGTCATCACGTGACGTCCCCCGGTGGTATTCTGTACAGGTATACAGGTGAATGACAATGAAAGTCCTTGAACTAAAACTTGAACTAACTTACCACAGATACTGCCTGACCTGTTGTGTGTTTCCAGCATTTCTTGTTTTTAATGTCACTAGGGTTACTTTTCAAGATGGAAGGGTATTATTTGGACTAAAACTACACACTAAGAATTTAAAAGAAATTAATGCACTTCTAGGGTTTACTGTTATTTTTCTTTTTATTGTTACCATAGACTTAACAGCTCGGAATCCTCTAAGGCTAATCTGATGTGTTGCTGAGTGAAGCCAAACTGTTTTGACTTTAGGGTGGACATCTGTCCCATCCCATTGACACCCACCACTCTGCATTCCTAGACGCTGCCACATTAATTTGTTTCGGAGATGTGAACAATGCTGAATCTCACGCATCACCTAGACAATGACACCCATTCCACAATGGGCTTTTGACACTTGCCTGTAGGTTCATGGTCCATCAGTTCCATCTTAATGCCACCCACCCAGGCTTTATTCACCCATCCCTTCAGTATTGGACAGACATCCAACGGGTGAAGGTTTTGCAGGAAATTGCATTAACCCTTGTGAAATTTCAATATTGTTACCATAGTATTTGAAGAGTTTAGGTGGCACCCCAGTAGACTTCTAACCCTGTCTACATAAATGAGCCTATGACATGAAAATGATTGTTTATGCCACTAATATGTGACTTTAGATGCCATTTCAATTGCAAGTTTTTTTAAGGTGAATTATAGGTTTGTAAATACAATGTGAATTGAACTGCGGAGCTTCTCTGGTAAAGCTTTTGTTTTACTGTATATTAAGAGCTCTGTGTGACATACACACCATGGACATAAAATTAAGACACAAGTGCAATTTTTTCATGCACCTGGAAGTTCTTTTCTCACAGGTGATAAAGCCATAGAAAACTACAGCACATCAACAGGCCCTTTGGCTCACCTGGTCTGTTTTGAACCATTTAAACCATGTAGTCCCAATGATCTGCAACTGAACCATAGCCCATCCATGTCCCTATCCAAACCTCTCTTAAAAATTGAAATCGAAATTGCGTCCACCACCTGTGCTGACAAAGTGTTCCAGGCTTTCACTAGCCTCTGAGTGAAGACGTTTCCCCTCATTTTCCCCTTAAACTTTTCATGTTTCACCTTTAACCCAAGATCTATAGTAGTAATCCCACCCAACCTCGGTGGAAAAAGCCTGCTTGCATTTCCTATATCTATACCCTTTGTAATTTTATATACCTCTATCAAATGTCCCCACATTCTTCTATGTTCTAGGGTTATCTTTTTTTTATAAAACAGGTCCTCCAATCTTGGCAAAATCCTTGTAAATTTTCTCTATACTCTTTATCTTTCCTGTAGGTAGGTGGCCAAAACTGCACCCAATACTCCAAATTAGGCCTCATCAATGTCTTATACAACTTCAGCACAACTAAGTATTCAGTACTTTGATCTCTGAAGGTCAATGTGTTAAAAGCTTTCTTCATAATAAGACAAAGCAATTTCTTGTCACCTGGCAGACTTGCTCTGTGTTATGATTTGCAGAGGGTTTCACTTTGAAATAACAATAAACTCCTCTGCAACGCCTCTTCCTTTAAACTATCCACCCTAACCCCATTGTAGTTCCAGCTTATCTTCATCATCTTTCTAAGATTATGTTCAGTACATTCAATGATTTAGGCAAACACTGGCTCTATATGAAGCTGCTCTCTACCCATTCTAATCTCTTGTGCTAAAGGCTGTGGTGGAGAGGGCAGGGTGGAGAGTTGCAATGGGTGTGAAGAAGTAACTGCAAAGAAAGCTTGCAAAGCAACAATCTTCTTAAATGAGCTGTTGTTGGTTCACTTTTCTAGAGGCCTAGTATTGAAAGAGATTGTAGCCCAAGTTATATTAACATTTGAAATTAAACACAACAATTATTTTGTATTTTGTGGTTAGAAGGCACGATAAAGCTTTGAAGTGGGCAACAAGAAAATTTCAAGAGCCAAGTGAGCACAGTTTTTTTTCAGGGAATCAGTGTTTCTTTTTGACAACTAGAAGAGTAATTCAATAAAGAAAATACTCTCTTGACAGCAAACTTCTTCCACCTGAAGAGTGTACAGGGAATTTGGATATTTCTTCCTCATGATTTTCCAGCCACATAGGTTAGAAGTATAAGTGGAATTGATTGTGAAAATGCCTGAACTGATCCAATCTTCTGGCATTCAATGCCCCCCCTGCAGGAGCCTAAAGTTGGAAATCCACACATCATGTCTTTTTGTGTTAGGAACTTGTTGAAGTATTGCTTTAGGCACTATATATTGCATTTCATAAGTCACACAAGTCAATTTAACTTGTTGAGGGTATGCTGTTCAGGATAATTATTCTCCATGTATTGCTGAATGGAAGCGATTTTCAGGCAGGTTTCCTATTGATCCTGAAAATGGATGTCAATATGTGATGCACAGCACATAAGCAGAAAGGCAAATTGTGCTTGAAGCCCACTTGTGCCAAGGTGAAAAGTCAGAATTAAGGTCCCCACCATTTTAAAATTCAATAAAGTGTCTCCTTGACCCCCGAAGTAATCAAGGCTATTATTCAAATCTCAACTTCTCATTATCCTGAAATAGGCCCCTCATAATATTTTCATCATGTGGATAAATCAAAGATAACCTTTCAGGCTTCTTTATTCATGCATTTAAACTGAGAAGCAGTTGACTCACAAGTTGTTTCCCTGATGCTAAGCAGAATGAAAAAAAGGAGTAGATTGATTTGAAGATGTTCTGCACTGTGATTAGGAACCCTCAGCTCCAGAGAAAAATAGTATTTTTTTCAAATTGTGAGGAAAGGTATCCTGGAGTGTTGAACTTAAAAGGCAATTATAATAAGTTTCTGTCGATGAACCCTATGATCTTACCTTTGTTATAAATAATTTTCAACATGAGGTAAGATTTAATTAGATTAATTAAGATCCTTAAGACCTCGGGGCTTGCAGCTTGGCTGCTTCCAGCACCTCTGCATATGCGGTAATGCCTCACACAGATAGGATGTTGATAGTATGCATTTTAGATCAAATGGCTTGAGGTCATGGATGCTGTTAGGCTACGTCCACACTACACCAGATAAATCCATAACCGAAGCTCTTTCTCTTCGTTTTTACCCTTTGTGCACACTAAAATGACATTTTTGTCCCCCAAAACCAGACCTTTTCAAAAACGCTCTCCAAAGTGTGTATTTTTGAAAATGCCAGATTGGTCAGATCAGTGTGGACAGGTTAACTGAAGACTTCTGAAAACGCTGTCAGATGGCAGCGCGCCATTTCATTGTTTTCTTGAACGCAACCTAACTATTTCAGAACAGACGGCAACGAAACTGACACCAGAAGAGTTAGAAATGTACTCACCAAATACTTTGACCCATAACTTACTGAATAAATAAGTATACTCACTTTGCCCTGTTTTCTATCCTTGCTCGTATGAAGGTGGTTTACCTATTTATGCAAGTGCTTCTCTGACAATAGATTTGTAACAGCCTAATGTAACATTGTATGGAAATACAAGATAACACTGATGCAGACATGTTTTATACATTTAACAAGGTGCTTTATTAATACAACAGAGTTAGTCAGTTTTTCAATGTTCATCGTCAGCCGGTTCATACTGTCCATGAACTCCCTGTCGGTTGCCTCCATACGCTCCAGTATTTGTTTATTTTTCAAGTTTTTTTGCACGAAAGCAAACAGCTGCCCGTCGTTTTAAGTTTTTCTAGTCTGTAACTACACAAACGCACTCTTTTAACACCAAACATGTTGCTTGTTTTTGGTAGATTAATCCTGTGCATGCGCAGGAGGAGGAGATTTGCCGAAATCTCCATTTCAATGTGAACAGAGATATTTTTTAAAATGCATAGTGTAGACACCTGTTGTTTTTATGCAAAATTGGTGTTTTCAAAACTATCCGGTCTAGTGTGGACGCAGTGGTAGGCAGATCCTTTCAAAATAAAAAGGAGAGCGCAGCATGTGATTACGAATGAAGTAAGGCTGATGTTATACCTGCCATAATATAAATGAGGTAAAGATAATTCATCTCTGAGAATTCACCTCTGCTTGGTACATTTGTTGGAGACGCCTAAGGGTAGTCTATGAAGGAGGGGTCCTACAAAAGTCCGAGCAGGGCAGCATCATCAGATGCAGGACATACTTAATGCTTCCCATATGTTCACACAGATGTACAATCTGCATTGACATTGTGATAGTGTTATAAGTGACACCTTGAGCACGATAGTGTGACAGCATCGACACATGTATTGTTGTTGATAGAATGGAATTCAATTTCTCTTCCCTTAACTACCTATTATGTACCCTGCTCTAGTCAGTTTAACTGTGCTTCATAACTCCAAGGAAGTCTTACAAGTATTTTCTCCTCACTAACTGAAGAGGGAACTTCACCTGATTAAAATGCTAACTTTTCAGTGTGGCCAATCTACTAATTAATTTAAGACACCTCCATTGGTTACAATGTTAAATGTCAATCATCAATGCTGATCCATAGCCCACAGTGCCCAATGTATATCCAATGTGTGCTACCCTAGGATTGGCAAGATTAGGTATGCCTCTGATGGCAAGAGGTAATCAGTCATGCTGACTTGGATTATGATTATAAGTATCTGGTCTGATTTTAGGATTGGCGAGATTTTACCCAGCCATGATCACTCATAAGATTTACTCTAGTTGAAATTGAAACAAGATTGCATAGGACTAGAAAGAAAGACCACATTGTAATCCAATTACTCACTAACCTTCACTGCCTTCTTTCAGCCCACTCCATTACTACTTCTATTGTTCAGTCTTTAGTATCATAGGCCTTCCCGCTTTGCTCCAACTCCTCATCCCACCTTACTTTGCAACTTCCATAAGACCTTATGACAGAGGAGCAGAATTAGGCTATTTGGCCCATCAGATCTACTTTGCCAATCATGGCTGATGTATTATCCCTCTCAACCCCATTCTCCTGTCTTCTTCCCATAACTTTTGACATCCTTACTAATCAAGAATCTATCAACCCGCGCTTTAAATATACCTAATGACTTGGCCTCCACAGCTGCCTGTGGCAATGAATTCCACGGATTCATCACTCTCCAGCTGAAAAAATTCCTCTTCATTTCTGTTTAAAAGGACATTCTTATATTCTGAGGCTCTACTTTCTGGTCCTAGTCTCCTCCCCTGTTGGAAACTTCTCCACATCCACTCTATCCAGGCCTTTCAATATTTGATAGGTTTCAACACGATTCCCCCTCTTTCTTCTGAAGTCCAGTGAGTACACGTCCAGAGCCATCAAATACTTCTATATTTTTCCAGTTCTGATGAAAGGTCATCAGCTTGAAATATAATTTTTCCCTAAACTGACGCTACTTGACTGGTGAATCTTTCCAGTATTTTATGAATGCAGAAGGGTTATGCACCCAAGATTAATACTGCCCTGAACTACTTTGATAGAAAGGAAGCAAATTGGATTAGGAAACATAATCCAACCTGATCGAGTTTATAGCTTATATCATAACTAGGAAAAGGATTAGTAAACTGTTGACACACAGACAGTTGAAGTTGTGCATACTGGCACCTCAGAAATAAGATGAGACAGCATTAAGTTGACTAATGTGAAAAATAAGAATATCTCTATAACCTTTTCTGTGTTTGGGCCTGAATATAAATTAATATTGTGAGGAAGTTGGATTTGTCATCTCTAAGCTAAGAATTAACTTCTCATAAAACATAAGACATAAAACTTACTCAAGGATTGATTTTTTTTTAGTATTAAAAATATTCAAGATAGAGTGAAAAGTGTGGAATATAAAGCAAGAATATTGTCAGATCATTCCCCCTTGATAATGACAATGATAATGATGGATAAGGGGGAATCGATTTACAGATGGAGATTTAATTCAACTCTATTAAAACATCAAGATTTTTGTGATTTTATGAAAAAACAAATTCAATTTTTTTGGTTACAAATCTACATTCAGTTGAGGATAAAATTGTATTATGGGAAGCGATGAAAGCATATTTAAGGGGTCACATTATAAGTTATACATCTAAAATTAAAAAGGAATATGCAGCAGAAATAGATCAATTGGAAAAAGATATCATAAAGTTAGAAAAATAATCTCAAAGATATATGACAGAAGAAAAACAAAGACAACTTGTTAATAAAAAACTACAATATAATACACTACAGACATATCGTACAGAAAAAGTAATTATGAGAACTAAACAGAAATATTATGAATTAGGTGAAAGATCGCATAAAATTCTTGCTTGGGAGTTGAAAACAGGACAGTTTTCTAAAACAATAAATGCAATTAGAACAAATGTAAATAAGGTTACTTATAAGCCTTTAGAAATTAATGAAACTTTAAAAAATTTTTATACTGAACTATATCAATCAGAATCACATAATCAGATGGCTGAGATAGATAAATTTTTATCACAAATAACCCTTCCAAAATTAAATTTGGAAGAACAGAAAGGATTAGATATGCCCTGTACATTAAAAGAGGTTGAAGAAGCTTTAGGATCACTTCAGAGTAATAAATCCCCAGGAGAAGATGGTTTTCCTACTGAGTTTTATAAAAAATTTAAAGATTTATTAATTCCTCCTTTTATGGAATTAATATACCAAGTGGAAAAAATGCATAAACTTCCGCAATCTTTTTTAACAGCGATCATAACTGTATTGCCAAAAAAAGATAGAGACCCTTTAAAACCAACATCATATAGGCCTATTTCTTTGTTGAATACAGATTATAAAATACTAGCAAAAATTTTATCTATGAGAATATCTAAATATTTACCAAAATTAATACATATGGATCAAACAGGTTTTATTAAAAATAGACAATCAATGGATAATATAACTCGGTTACTTAGTATAATTCATTTGGCACAAAAAAAGAGAGGAAATGAGTGTGGCGGTTGCTTTGGATGCAGAAAAAGCATTTGATAGATTGGAATGGGATTTTTTATTTAAGGTATTGGAAAAATATGAGTTAGGAAAATCTTTTATACAATGGATTAAAACTTTAAATACTAATCCTCAAGCTAAAGTAGTTACAAATGGTCAGATTTCGGCACCATTTTGCTTAACGAGGTCAACTGGACAAGGTTACCCATTATCACCTGCTTTATTTGTATTGGCAATAGAACTATTAGCAGAACTAATTAGAAGAGATTCAGATATTAGGGGTTTTAGAGTTAATCAAGAAGAATATAAGATTAATTTATTTGCTGATGATGTTTGGATTTATTTAACAAACCCAATGCAATCCTTGCAAAGATTATCTTTTAGATTGGAAGAATATGGGAAAGTATCAGGCTATAAAGTAAATTGGGATAAAAGTGAAATTTTGCCCCTCACCAAAGGAAATGTCGATTAGCAACTCAATTTCGATGGTCAATGAATGGGATAAAATATTTAGGTATTAGATTTGATAACGATGTAAAAAATTTATATAAACAAAATTATTTGCCATTATTAAGAAAAATAAGAGGATCTTGATAAATGGATGACATTACCAATAACATTTATAAGTAGAGTTAATGCTGTAAAAATGAATATATTTCCTAGATTGCAATATTTATTCCAAACTTTACCAATACAATTACCTCAGAAGTTTTTTCAAGAACTGAATAAATATGTAAGGAAATTTCTTTGGAAAGGAAAGATGCCAAGAATATCATTGGAAAAATTGACGTGTAAATTTGATTTAGGAGGGTTACAACTTCCAAATTTTAAGAATTATTATAAAGCAAATCAACTTAGATTTATTGCGTCTTTTTTTGATGAAGAAAAACCGGCATGGATTAGAATAGAATTAGATAAGATAGGAGAAAACATACCAGAAGATTTTATATATAAATGGGAATCCAAATGGATACGGGAAAAAAAAGAATCTCCTATATTAAGACACTTGATTGATTTATGGAATAAGGTAAATATGGACGATGAGATAAAGAAATCTTTATTAGCAAAAAGAACTTTAATTCAAAATAAGCTTATTCCTTTTACAATGGATAATAAACTTTTGCATAATTGGTTCCAAAAGGGGATTAAATATATAGGTGATTGTTTTGAAGGAGGTATATTGATGTCATTTGATCAATTAAAAAATAAATATAAAATATCAAATAACACTCTTTTCTGTTATTTTCAATTAAAAGCCTATTTACGAGAAAAGCTGGGACAAACAATGTTGATGCCAAAACCGAGTGAAATAGAAATATTAATTCAGAAAGGAAAAATTTAAAAATTTACATCTTGTATGTATAATTTGATTCAAAAGCAAATAATTAAATTAGGAATTCATAAATCAAGACAAAAATGGGAATCTGATTTGAATGTTAAAATTGATGAAAAAAACTGGTCAAGATTATGTTTTGATAGTATGAAAAATACAATAAATGTTCGACTTAGATTGATACAATATAATTTTTTACATCAATTATATATAACACGACAGAAAATAAATAGATTAAATTCAAATATGTCTGACCAATGTTTTCGACGTAATCAAGAAATTGGTATTTTTTTGCATTCTTCCTGGTCTTGTTTTAAAATTCGACCATTTTGGATAAATTTAAGACTTTTATTGGAACAAATTATTGGAGTACAACTCCCACATAGTCCACTATTATTTTTATTAGGAGACATTGAAGGGACAATACTGAAACTTAAATTGAACAAGTATCAGAAAAAATTTATAAAAATTGCATTGGCAGTAGCCAAAAAAGTTATCGCAGTTAGTTGGAAATTTGATTTATATTTAACTATGGATCGTTGGAATAATGAAGTACATAGTTGTATTCCATTTGAAAAAATTACGTATAATCTAAGAAATGAATATGATATATTTTTGAAAATTTGGCTCCCATACTTACAAAAGATAGGATTAAATACACAGGTCCTTTGAAGATAAAATTATGGTAATTGGGGAAAGTAAAATAAATATTAAAATTATTTTGAACTCCATGGAGCATGTGGGGATCCTCCGATATCCAGGCAATCTTTCTCTTCTTTCTTTAGATAGGGATTAAGGGGGGAGGGTTAAGGGGAGGGGGGAGGGTCAATATTATTTTACTTACTATTTTATTATCACATTTATTCTTTGTAATTTCTAAAATTTAATAAATAAATAAATAAAAGAATTAACTTCTAGCTTCAGAGACTTTGTACATAGAACTTAACAGAGGAATTGATAATGCATAAAACATTGTGAAAATTCTGAACAAGCTTGCAGTAAAATTGTTTAGCTCACCTTCAAGAGAATTACTTTTCAAATCTTCCCTGTCTTTCCGAATGAGTTTTCTTTCATTTCAATTAAATGATTATTGAATCATATCTCATTCATGTCTATCTTTCTTGATTTACACCACCTTCCATTGGGGCAGCATTCCAGGAAGAACTGTTACTCTCTTAACTTGTTCAGAGGGACAAACACTAAGCTCTCAGACAGTGAGGCATATATACCAGACAGTTAGAATGGCATACAGTCATTTAAGATGATGACAGTTTATATTTCAACTTCTCAGAGGGCCACTGAAGATGTGAATTGTTTCCATGATCTTCCACAGATATCATTGAAATTAAAAAAAGTGAATTAAATAAAGTAGAGAACTCTGGAATGTTTTCTATCAGTCACAACCAATTCCCCTGCTCAAATTCACTGCAGGCCTAGGAAATTCTCAGACCTGCACACCCAAGATTGAATCTCAAGGGTGATTTCTTATATCTCCCATTGAAAGAACTTGCATTCAGTTGCTCAAGCTGTGGTAAGTCTTGGAACTTCAAGCATGCATTGTCTAATATGGAAGCTAGGGATGCTCTGATGGTTTTAGAGCTTGCAGCCTGTTCCATTACTGGACTCCATGTGGAGCTCAGTCTTTCTGTAGTTCCCTCTGAATCACACTCAGTCCTGCTCAAATCCAAGACCCCTTAAATTTCATTGAGCAAAGAACTAGGTGGCAATGAGAGTAAGCTGCTCCTTGAAAATTAATGTGGTTAATTTTAATACCCTTGATTATTAATAAATGTTGTTCATTAATTATATTATTTATTAATTTAATGTTTAATATTAGTAACTACTTATTTCAATTTTAACTGATTATAAATGATTCCAAACAACAAAGATATCTACAAAGCATTAAAAATCCATTCCACGGAGACAAAGGCGATGCAGGGTTTTCTCTCACTGATTCTGCTCGACTCTTTGAGCTCCTCCAGCAGGTTGTTTAAAAATCAATTCCAACTTGGAAACTTGGCAAGACCCTAACCTCAGAACTGACAGTAGTCAAGTATTGTCCTGGGCATATTGGAGACACCACCTGAGGTCCTACAGCTGGGAGGAATTTGCTGGAGTCCTGAATGTGAAGGAGCCATGAGACTGGCTCTCTGCATCTGGACGAGGTAAGTACAAGCACAGATAGATCCTAGTGAGGTGGGGGAGAGGGTTGTGAGGTAGTTGGTGAAACCAGAAAAGAGGACTGCGCCAGCAAGACACAGCCTGCGATCACATACCAGCATATATTTTTCTATTCCAAAAGGCATTACTTCATTTACTTATCATTAATGTGAAGGGTAAGAAACTTATAATATTTAGGAAACACATCTTAAAGAGGAAGAAAGTAGAAAGTTTTCAAAAAATTTGGTTTGTGGATTGTGTCCAAAAATGTGATCTCTCAGTGGTAATGGCTCTTCAACTCTGTAATCTCTTTGTTAACGCTGGGCTGCCACTTCAATTTAATGCTCAGATCTCACCTGTTTAAAACAAATTATAATTCTGTATCTGTTCCTTCTCTAATTGTTTTTAATGCTCCTTATAAGTGATGTAAAGCATACTCCAGATTTATAAAATTTGATGCAATCAAATCATTGAAAAACTTATTTTTGGAGAATCTTATACCCTATATTTTCACCTACAGTACATGTGCCCAGTTAAGGGAAATGAACTCTGCTTAATGTTAACTTGAATCATCTATCTAAATTCATTTAAAATATGAAATCAATTTCAAACATTATACATGTGTAACAACATTCATTGTCAACTTTAACAACTGTTCAACTCCACAAAAGCTGATAAATATTCAGGAATTAACATTTCATAAATCTTGTAGAAACTGTTGCCCTATTTGTTGGCATTATTACTGTTATTACTTGTGATATTTTTGTTGACTGGTGCATCACAGTCCTGTAACACCCTGGGAAAGGTTTCACTGCCAATGTAATGGTCTTTCTGTAGAAGCAATGTTCGGGTTATGGTGTGAGATAACGGGTGCTTTGGAAATGTGGGCCATCCAATGAGGGGATTGTGTTTTCGTGATGTGTGCCTGATATCGAGGTAATCTGAGTCTTGTTTTCAGCGGAAGATGGAGAGAGAAGATGCCAGAACAGAGAGGTCATAGTCACCAGAAAGGCGTGTAGTTGGAGTGGGGCCGGGTGTCGACGAAGCCCAGGGAAATCGATGGAGGACCATCAGATGGGAAACTGTGAGCTCCAACTTGTGCATATTAGACTGTTTCATTTAAATAGGCCCTTTACTTTTTGTTTTTCTTTATTAACACTTCAGTCAAATTAAGAAATATAAAGCTGAATCATTTAATTGCATCTGGCGTACAGTCTACTATTTTGTGGTACTGAGTTGTAACAGGGGAACAAATCTCGCAGCATCCACACAAACAAGAGGTTTAGCACCTCAGATTTCACATGTTTGCCAGGGCCAGAGATTGGCTTCCCTAGATTTACACCACTGACTGAACCAGAGGGTTACAATTGTGGGGGCTTGTCCGGGATCGATTTTATTGGATTGTGTGTGATTGCCCTGTGCATTGATCCAGTGGGTTGTCTGTTTAGGTCTGTGCTAAGCTATTGTCTGGTAAAGCAATTACGATACGTGGGGGGGGGGCGATATAGATGCTGCCAGCATTGAGCAGTGGTGTGAATCCACAGGGTTACTGGTAATGAATGCGTGCATGTTGAGTGGGGTAGATATTCGTACTCCTGATAAATTGTGAATTCGAATTTTAAGTACTGTTAAAGCTGTAGACAAAGTTACGATTGTGGGGCAGAGATTTAATAAAATGCCAGGCACAGAATTTGTTTTAGTTCAGACTGGCACTGCTGTAACAGCTGTGGAACTGTCTGATACTATTGGGGCCCCAGGAGAGGGGGGCCCGTGGATTGTGCATACTTTCTGGGAGGGGGAGAGTGTAACGGAGCAAGTTGATTCGCAAGTCGAGTCTCCCATAGCTGGGGACAGAGACTTCAAAGACAGGGTTCTCTCATTTCTGCTTAGCAAGGAGAAGGAATGGTCTGATTTGGAACATCTAGTTAATCCCCATTGCCCAGTGAAGAGTAAAAATTCTGAGTTAGCATCCACCCTTACTCCTCTGGTGAATAAATGGAAAGATGTCCAGATCCAAAGTCCCAACTATTTAGGGCTCCACCTGTTCTCAGGAACAAAGCCCACCCCCAAAGGAGGAGAGGAGTATGAGACTTGGGCAGAGCAGACCTCTCAGTTGTTAGATGATTGGCAGTGCTCTGATGATGTAAAATGACAGTGATTGGTTGAAAGTTTGAGTGGGCAGGCTGCTGATGTAGTGAGAGCCGTAAAGGCACAGAACCCCCTTTCCACTTCTGTGGCCTACATGCAAGCACTAGAGAAGGTGTTTGGTGCAACAGGGAGCTGAAAGGAGCTTATGGTGGGGTTTCAGAACATGTATCAGGAGAAGGGGGAGAAGCTTTCTGCCTGCTTCTTTCAGGTAGCAAGGCAATTAAATTGCTTGCAGAGTAGAGGGGCCATTCAGATAGCTGAGCTGGATCAGTTAACAATGGACCAAATAGCGAAAGGCACCCAATTGCTTGGAGTCTCTGACTGTCCTGTAAGACTTGACCCCTCCCTCATTTGTTGAGCTGATTAGAGAAGTATGAGAGGTGGAGAATGTGTTGGAGGTGCAGGAGGACTCCATCAACAGGGTACAGCCCTCAGTAGTGGTCCCCTGCGGTGAGGTGACCACAGATAGCCTGACCCGAGGGGTGGTGGAGGAGATTGTGGCAGAGTTGAGAACTGAGATGTCCCAGTTGTTCTCAGTGGGTGTGTCCCCTGTATGATGAAGCTGATAGGCTGATAGGGAGGCAGATCCTCCAAGGGGACAGGCTATGCAGAGGTCTGCTAGCAGCTGGTGTCTCGTGAGAAGGAGATTGACCGGTATTGTCTGTTATAACCATGGTGAAAAAGGACCTTGGAAGCCCTTCAGAGACTGAGCCCCCAGGTACCAAAGCAAAGACAGTCATTGGGAAAACTCTCAGTGAGGAGACAGCCTGACGCCTCAGGGGGCAACACATTCCCAGCAATATATCAAGGAACAGCCTAAAAGCAAGAAACCATATTCCTGAAGGCTTAGTGGGGCCAAGCTCCAGTGTATTGCTACAGATGGAGGGTATTTATGCTAGAGCTGTACTTTACACAGAGTCATAGGTCACTTTGCTGTACCATTCATTTTACAACCAGTTTTTGACGCATTTACCATTAACGCCATTCAGTGCACTAGACATCTGGGGTCTTAGTGTGGGTGATTATCTTTATGATGATTATTGGTCAGTGAAGCTGGAGTTTTTGGAGGCCGATGTGGGAGTGACTGAGGTCCTTGATACATTAGTGCTGGTTTGTCTGGCTCCGTTGAGAAGGGCGGCATTTCAATTCTTGTGGGAACCAACACTCCTATTGTGAGGAGGCTCATGGTAGCCTGCAAGGAGAAAGCAGGAGAGAGCTTTCTGAGAACATTGTCCTTTCACCCGGTGTTTCGAGCTGCTTTTGAGGAAGTCCGTGGCTGCATCGGGCTGAATAACGAGTTTAGATGAGGGACTGTGTAGTTCACCCAGCCCAAGTGGTCTGGGGAACTAGTAAGAGTAATGGGAAAATCCAAATTTCTTGGAATGCCCGAGGGCAATGCCCTCTTGGTGGATTCTATGGAAGACCATGAAGAGGAGTTCAGCATGCCTGCTGGGGTACTGGTGAGGCTCGAACTGCAGAAGTCCTCAGTTGTATAAACCAACAAGATGGCTGTGATTGTAAGGAACACTACAAAGTGGGAGGTCACCAAGTGGGGGATGCCCCTGGTGCATTTCTTCCCGGTGATGAGAAGAAAGACACTTAACATCAGTAAGATGAAAGAGCTGATTGTGGACTTCAGGAAGGGTAAGATGAAGGAACACACAACAATCCTCAAAGAGGGATCAGATGTGGAGAGAGTCAGTAGTTTCAAGTTCCTGCATGTCAAAGTCTCCGAGGACCTAACTTGGTCCCAACATATTGATGTAGTCATAAAGAAGGCAAGACAGCGGCTATACTTTATTAGGAGTTTGAAGCGATCTGGCATGTTAACAAATACGCTCAAAAACTTCTATATTTGTACTACGGAGAGCATTCTGACAGGCTGCATCACTGTCTGGTTTGGAGGGGCTACTGCACAGGACCGAAAGAAGCTGCAGTAGGTTGTAAATCTAGTTAACTCCATCTTGGGCACTAGCCTACAGAGTACCCAGGACATATTTAGGAAGCGGTGTCTCAGAAAGGCAGCATCCATTATTAAGGACCTCCAGCACCCAGGCAAGCACTATTCTCACTGTTACCATCAGGTAGAAGATACAGAAGCCTGAAGGCACACACTCAGTGATTCAGGAACAGCTTCTTCCCCTCTACCATCTGATTCCTAAAAAGACATTGAAGCTTTGGACACTACCTCACTCTTTTAATATACAGTATTTCTGTTTTTGCACATTTTTAAATAATCTATTCAATATACGTAATTGATTTACTTGTTCATTTATTATATATTTTTTATTTATTTTTTCTCTCTCTCTGCTAGATTACGTATTGCATTGAACTGCTGCTGCTAAGTTCATGTCACATGCTGGTGATAATAAACCTGATTCTGATTTTTGGTAATGTTTAGTGTCCCTGTGAAACAAGCCAGGAGAAGCTATCTGAAAAAGGGGGAAAGTTGACCACTGAGTCATTCAACTTTGGGGCTCCCCGGTACACATGGGTTGGAAGAGCAGGTTGATAGAAAAGATATTGAAACAGGATGGTGTCTTTTCCACGGATGAGTTTGATATGGATTGTTCCAAGAGCACTCGTCACACTATCCAGGTGACCAAGAGCACCCCATTCAGAAAGTGGTCGCAGCAACTGGCCTCTGTAAATGTGGAAGACGTTTGGCAGCATTTGCGTAAGTTGAAGGAAGCTGAGAAATCACTGAGTCCAGGAGCCCTTATGCATCCCCAATAGTAGTGGCCAGAAAGAAAAATGGAAAGGTACAGATGTGTATGGACTATGGGACTCTGAACTGGCGTATCGTCCCCGACCAGGATATGGTCCCAAGGATTGAAGACACACTGGCTTGTCTGAATGGTGTGAAGTGGTTCAGTATGCTAGACTTGTGGAGTGGGTATTACCAGATCCCCATGACTGAAGGTGACAAAGAGAAGATGGCATTTACATGTACATTGGGATGCTTCCAGTTTGAGAGGATGCCCCAGTGCATATCAGGAGCCCCTAGAACCTTCCAGCATGTCATGGAGAAAATGGCTGGAGATATGAACTTGCTTGAGGTATTGGTGTATCTGGATGACCTCATAGTGTTTGGGTCCACCTTGGAGGAACATGAAGCGAGACTCCTGAAGATGCCGGGCTGCCTGAAAGCTGAAGGGTTAAAACTTTCTATGGACAAGTGCCTGTTCTGCAAGACGTCTGTCAGCTAAGTGGGGCACATAGTCTCATGGGATGGAGTAGCTACATATCCATCTAAGATAGAGGTGGTGACCACATGGCCAAGGCCTCAGACAGTGAGTGCTTTGCACTCATTCCTTGGGTTCTGTGGTTACTATTGGAGGCTCGTGAAGGGTTATGCGAAAGTGAGTCACCCTTTAAATCAGCTTCTGTGTGGTTACCCTCCCTTGGGGAAGAAAGGGAGGAGGACAAAAGGAGAGGAGGGTAAAGAGTATCTTAGCCCTTTGTAGCCTTTTGGACTGAGGTGGGATGCAAAATACGAAGAGGCCTTTCAGTCACTGAAGGAGCTGCTGACAGAACTGGCTTTTGCAGACCCCCAATTGTTGTATGTACTGCATGCAGATGTCAGCAGAGAGGACTTAGTGGGTGTCCAGAAAAAGGATCAGGGAACCGATTTGATACCTGTTGCATTGGTTAGCTGGAGTCTGTTGCCCTCTGAGAAAAACTATCCCATGCAGAAGTTAGAGTTTCTGGCATTGAAATGGGCTGCGGTGGATAAGCTGAGTGACTACCTCTATGGTGCCAAGTTTGAGATGAGGATGGACAACTATATCCTGACCTCGGCGAGATTGGATGCCACAGGCCATTGCTAGTTGGCTGCTTTGTCTGCCTATGATTTCAGCCTGAAGTACCAGCCGGGAAGTAGGAACACGAATTAGCTGGGGTCGCAGCTGCCATGCAGAAATAATCAAGGAAATAAGAGGAGGTCTGATCAAAAGGTTAGGTTCTCCCAACTCATGAGTCCTCGTAAGGAATTGGGGCTACCTGGGAAGGATAAGTCGGCTGACCACTGGGTGGCTGCACCCTACGTAGTGGAGAGTCAGATACCAAAAGTACCAGTTTTCTGAGTGAAACCTGAGGATGCGAATGGGCCTGTCAAGATTCTCCATCGGAACCACCTTCTGCCTCTGGGACTAGAGGTGCGGGTTGACCCAGAGCCCGGCCTGGAGCCTACACCTAGTAAGAGGACTCTGGGGCAGCGTGAGGTGACTGAAAGACCAACAGCAGGAGAGATTAGACCAGCCCACATCCCTGAATTGAATACTGATTCAGAGGATGAGGAAATGGGAGCGTGGTATATGCTGCCTTTTGCTAACTGCCCACTGACTGAGGAAGAGATTCCCAACGCTTCTCACGCTGAGTCAGATGAAATCACGCGGGGAGGGGGGTGGCGGTGTTCTATCTGTGTTTCAGCGGGATCCTGCAGGGGATGAAGCTGAGCTCAGCCAAGGGACAGAGGGGTCTCAGTTGCAGGAGGGCACGAGTGATAGACCGGGGGAGACCTCGCCAGGTGGACCAGAAGTCTCCCAAGTAGTGTCGGAACCGGAAGAAGTAGATGAGGGAGTATGGAGGTCTCAAATAATCAGGAGACCATGGGATAGGCTGGCCTATGTAGCACCCGTGGAACAGAGTGTGGCACTTATCCCCTTGGGGAGCTACGTCACTGCATTTTACACCTGGTTTGGACTTTCTGCTTTGCATGGAGGGTTGGCAAATTATCGCAATGTCATAAAGATGCGACTAAATTTGGCGGGGGGAGAGTGTAACACCCTGGGACAGGTTTCACTGCTAACGTAATGGTCTTTCTGTAGATGCAGTGTTTGGGTTATGGTTAGAGATAACGGGTGCTTTGGAACATGGGCCCTCCAATGAGGGGAGTGTATTTTCGTGTTGTGTGCCTGACGCTGAGGTAATCTGGGTCCTGTGTTGGGCTGAAGCTGGAGAGAGAATATGCCAGAATGGAGAGGTAGCGGACACCAGAAAGGAGTGGAGTTGGAGTGGGGCCGGGAGTCAACGAAATCGATGGAGGACCAGTGGAAGGGAAACAGTGAGTTCTAACTTGTGCACATTAGATTATTTCATTAAAATAGGCCCTTTTCTGTTTGTTTTTCTTTACTAACACTTCAGTCAAATTAAGAATGATAAAGCTAAATAATTTAATTGCGTATGGTGTAATATCTATTATTTTGTGGTACTGAGTTGTAACAGGGGAACAAATCACACAGCATCCACACAAGCAAGAGGTTTAGCACCTCAGATTACAGTTTGGAGATTGCCTTCCCTAGACCGAACCCAAGGGTTAGAGTCCTGTTGAGGAAGATAGGATATAGGTTGTTCATTTCATTTAAACTTTTTAGCAGTATATCATTCATTAGTATATTACTCTTGTCCTACCCTTGTGAGGCTTCAATATCCTACATGACATCAATACATTACTTTATTGATTCCTTTTACACTTTAGCAACATAACTAACATTTGGTCAACATGTTCAGGCCAATTAGCATTAACTCAAATAATTAAGTTTAGGAACAAATACAAATTCACATATATATATAAAATATAGAAATTAGGCCGCAGTTTTTATGTTAAAAGTTACTACTTCTTTCTTCAGCACAGAGAAAACCAGTAAATTCAATGAATGAAATTTAGGACAAATTAGCTTGTGTGGCAAAAATAAAAGTTTTTAATATTTATAACAGTTTTAATGTTACCAAATCTAGGGATCACTGTGATATTACTGCCAGCCCAGCTGCAGCAATGAATCTTCATAAGACAAGTAACTTCATACATATTTTCCTGGAACAGAAGTACTTTATTATTTTGACACCGGTGGGAAGGATCTTATTCCCCTGAGCTAATATATCCCATTTTAAGTGAAATAAAAAGCAAACTGAATGGCTGAGACTTTCTCATTCACATGGGTGGAGAAAAAATCATGGCTAGTAATAATAATTTAAGAAAGAAAATAGATATTAAATTACATTTACATAAACATTTGGGGCTTTTGATCAACCAACAGTTACTTCAGCATTAGATCTCACATGGCCAGTGGCTCTGAAAATCAATTTTGCCCCTTCCATGCTAAGACTCCTTCCAAAATTGGATATGTTCCAGAAATAATAAAAGAGTGTTAAAGGTGACAGTAGTTTTGTTTGGCTTTCCCTTTGTCCAAATGGATTGAATCTACAACATCGCAGATTTGCTAAGTTAGTTGATGGTGTCACTGCATCTGAGAGGGGCAAGTCACCTCGGTTTCCTCCACCCATGGTGAATCTTTCTGCAATGTATTTGGAAGGTTTGAAGTTTGAGTCCAGGGTTTAATCTTTATTGTCAAATAGTCTACTGACAGTCTGGACTGGTACATTGTTGATTTTGCACGACTATTTGAGGTAGGGAGGCTACTCAGGAAAATTTCATGAAATCATGGAATGAGCACCCAGATACCTGGAGGAAATTCTTAATCACATGCTCTTGAAGCCAGGCTGCAATTTAGTAAAGTCTTGACCAAAGAATGTGAGAGTCAAGTAGGAATGCTCCTGTACCAACAATTCAGCACCATTAAAATTAATTCAAAACTCTGTTTGTGGGTTAATGGTACTTTTCCTCTGTCGTTTCCCAATTAGGGATGGTACAATCTCTCTCTTAGCGGTAGTGGCATTTTCCCTCTGTGATCTCTTAGTCAATGCTTTGCGATGATTTCCCTCATTACCTATTACACTATTCTTAGACTTGGCACCTTTTTTTCTTTCCTCTTCATTAGCTTTTGTTTCCCCTTTACCTTCATTGCCATTCATTTATCTCTTGCTTTGGATTATTGATGACTAATGAATTCATTAGCTTCATTTCCTGCCTTTCCCTGATTTTCCTTTCCACTCTCCTCATCTTTCTTCTTCCCTCCCTTAGCCCCATTGCTTCCGGAGATCAGTTGTGAATAGCCCAGGCCGTGTGTAGCTTCTTCAGTGTCATTGCTGAAAGTAAGAAATGCTGTACATAATGCCTGTGGCTGGCGGCCATGAGTATTAGCGGATGGCAGGTGTGGAAACACATTCACATCATCTGTCAGTGCTCTCAGGAGAGAAAGTGCAAGAGGAAAGGATTACTAGTCATAGAATACCATCTTAAAACAGTCTTCATTCTATCTATCTCATTGAAATCACATGAGTTTTGGCACAGACAGAGGCCTTTTGGACAATTGTCCCTTTGACTAAATCCATTATTAAAGCATACCCAAGTTTTTATCCATCAAAACCTTCTTCCTTCCTGGTGCTATTATTACATAAGTGATAGTTTCCAGAAAAAAAACTTAATTCTTCAGACTGCTGTAATTAATCAATTTTGTAGACTGCAGAAGGAAACATATGCATTTTGAAAATACATTAAAAATTTTAAAAGAATATTTTATGTCCCCTAATTCCCCATGGGCATACAATTCTCTCAGATTTATTCTTCCTTTAGCTTAGAATTGATCTTTTCATTTTGTCAGTTTTGCTTTTCTTCATTCTGTTTCTGTGTCAGTGACAGATGGCAGAGTGAACCAACAATGCCTGACACTTTACCACATATTGCCTGCAAAAGTGAAGGGCAGGCAGCAACACCCGATCTAATAGTGCATTTGGAAGAACAATCTTTGGATTGTATTTGCACTAAAAAAAAAATGTTAGTTATTGGAATGCTCCTTGCAAATTCAGGGAAGGTGGAAGAAATGTGCACACATAAACCAAGTCTGCAATTCATTGGAAACACAAGAAAACTCTTGGTCATCAATTATTGATAAGATTTATCACTCCATCAGCTTCGCCTCTTTTCATGTTTTCCCCAACAATGTCTTTACTCCTACCTATCTTGGCTATTCCTCATTGCACATGACACATCCCAAGTCCCAAGATCCAGATCAATTACTTAATCATGTCAGGCTCAACAAGACTGGTTCTCACTCTCTTTGGCCAGAAACCTGTAATCATGAATGAAACTTAGTTTCCTCCAAGCAAATATTGGGAGAAGAGGAGTTGTTGAATTTCAGTGCAATACAAGTGATCTATTTTTTTGCAATCTTTCCTGTTTTCTTTCTGTAGAAATTCTCTTAAAATTAAGTAGACAACATCAATGTAGATGTGATGCTAAGCTGATAATTTGACCTAGTAACTCCTCTATTACAAGGATCCACTTGCTCAGCAACATCTGTTCCAACCTGGATCAGCACATTAACTGTTGAACCCCTCATCATACACATTCACCACCAGGTTCATTATTGCAATGGCTTCATGGCTAGTGCTTTGCTCCCCTCACCCACTAAATACAAGTTGCAGGTCCATCCATCTCTTACTTCTGTCCTTGTTGACCAACGGTGAATGCTGTTTCTCTGAATCAACCCTTTATGATTATCATAGTCATGATAAAATTCCTTCATGGCTTCCCTCTTCCTTGCAATCCTTGTGTGGTTACTTTAGCAAACTCTGTGTCATATGGGGGACATTGGGAGCAGACCCAAATGCAAGACACAGTCACTGAAGTACTAGGGCTCGACTGGACTAGAGTTAGAGATGGGACAGGACACAGACTAGGAGCTGGAACAGGAACACAGACTTGGGCTAGGACTTTGGCTAGGAAAGCGGGACCAGGACAAGAAACTGGGAACTAGGAGCCTGGGCTTGAAATCCGAGCCAGAGACTGGACAAGGATCCAGAACCTGGGTCTTGACTTGGGCTCGGACCCCGGAACTAGGTGAGGACATGACGTGTCTACAGGGCTAGGCGAGGCTTGGGTGCTTCGGGGCTTGGCTGTCGGACTAGGCGGAGCTTGGGTGCAGGACTACGCAGGGCTTGGGTGCTTCGAGGCTTGGCTGTCGGACTAGGTGGGGCTTGGGTGCTTCGGGGCTTGGCTGTCGGACTAGGCGGGGCTTGGCTGTCGGACTAGGTGGGGCTTGGGTGCTTCGGGGCTTGGCTATTGGACTAGGCGAGGCTTGGGTGCTTCGAGGCTTGGCGGTTGGACTAGGCAGGGCTTGGGTGCAGGACTACGCAGGGCTTCGGTGCTTCGAGGCTTGGCTGTCGGACTAGGTGGGGCTTGGGTGCTTCGGGGCTTGGCTGTCGGACTAGGTGGGGCTTGGGTGCTTCGGGGCTTGGCTGTGGACTAGGTGGGGCTTGGCTGTCGGACTAGGTGGGGCTTGGGTGCTTCGGGGCTTGGCTGTTGGACTAGGCGAGGCTTGGGTGCTTCGAGGCTTGGCTGTCGGACTAGGTGGGGCTTGGGTGCTTCGGGGCTTGGCTGTCGGACTAGGCGAGGCTTGGGTGCTTCGAGGCTTGGCTGTCGGACTAGGTGGGGCTTGGGTGCTTTGGGGCTTGGCTGTCAGACTAGGTGGGGCTTGGGTGCTTCGGGGCTTGGCTGTCGGACTACGTGGGGCTTGGGTGCTTCGAGGCTTGGCTGTCAGACTAGGTGGGGCTTGGGTGTTTCGGGGCTTGGCTGTCGGACTAGGTGGGGCTTGGGTGCTTCGGGGCTTGGCTGTTGGACTAGGTGGGGCTTGGCTGTCGGACTAGGTGGGGCTTGGGTGCTTCGGGGCTTGGCTGTTGGACTAGGCGAGGCTTGGGTGCTTCGAGGCTTGGCTGTCGGACTAGGTGGGGCTTGGGTGCTTCGGGGCTTGGCTGTCGGACTAGCCGAGGCTTGGGTGCTTCGAGGCTTGGCTGTCGGACTAGGTGGGGCTTGGGTGCTTTGGGGCTTGGCTGTCAGACTAGGTGGGGCTTGGGTGCTTCGGGGCTTGGCTGTCGGACTACGTGGGGCTTGGGTGCTTCGAGGCTTGGCTGTCAGACTAGGTGGGGCTTGGGTGTTTCGGGGCTTGGCTGTCGGACTAGGTGGGGCTTAGGTGCTTCGGGGCTTGGCTGTCGGACTAGGCGAGGCTTGGGTGCTTCGAGGCTTGGCTGTTGGACTAGGTGGGGCTGGGTGCTTCGGGGCTTGGCTGTTGGACTAGGCGAGGCTTGGGTGCTTCGAGGCTTGGCTGTCGGACTAGGTGGGGCTTGGGTGCTTCGGGGCTTGGCTGTCGGACTAGGCGAGGCTTGGGTGCTTCGAGGCTTGGCTGTCGGACTAGGTGGGGCTTGGGTGCTTCGAGGCTTGGCTGTCGGAATACGCAGGGCTTGGGTGCTTCGGGGCTTGGCTGTTGGACTAGGCGGGGCTTGGGTGCTTCGGGGCTTGGCTGTCGGACTAGGTGGGGCTTGGGTGCTTCGGGGTTTGGCTGCAGGATTAGACATGGAACTCCTGTACAGGACGAGGCACAAACTCAAAGTCTTGACTCAATCTTGGGACACCTGAGCATGGAGCCTTGGTCTTGAGAGAGACAGGAACACTGGGACATGGAACACAGAGCCGGGACCCTTCCTCAGGAACAGTACTTGGAGCTGGGGCTCTACACAGAGTCAGGACCCCTCCTAGGGAGCAGGACGTAGGGCCGGGACTCATACACAGAACACAGAGAGACAGTTCCCAGCACAAGGTAGCGGCATATGGCTGGACCTAACTAGTAAAGGTATGGACACAGAGACGGTTCCCAACAGAAGGTAGCAGCAAATGGCTGGATCTACCTAGCAAAGGTGTGGACACAGAGACAGTCCCAGACAATGATGGACAGTTCCTCATCTAGACACAGGAAGGCTCCAGTCTTGCTCCGGCAGTAGAACTGGACAGCGACAGTGTGTGGTGGGCGGAGGTGTTTGGGGATGTGTGGGGGTGTGTGGGGGTGTGTTGTGGGGGTGTTGTTGGGAGGGAGGTATGTGGGGGAGGAGACAGTCCAGTAAACAAAGCTGAACTATTTATGCAGCCAGCCCAAAATGAGAATCAGATGCCTCAATTAGAGCACCCAACAGAACAAGGGAAAACCGGAAAACCTGGAAAAAGGAATGTGGGTCAGACCGTGAACCAGAATGCGGACATCACGGATGGAACCATGACACTCTGTGCGTATCCCTGAAATTAAACTTTAAAAAATTGGTGGAAGGACTCAGCAGGTCAGGAAGTATCTATGGAAAGAGGAAGAGTAAACATTTCCAGTTTGGGAGCTTCATCAAAAGTGGAAAATAGAGAGACAGAGAAAAAAAAGTTAGTTTTCCATTGTAGGGAAGGTTTGGGGATGGGGAGGAATGGGTAGAACAAAGTCTAAATGGGTTGATGAGGGTAGTTGCAAGGATATTTTATATTTCATTGTCTGTGTAATGTTTTGTGGGGCATGCCCAACTGGCTAGACTATATAAATTAAAAACAGAAAAGATGTGACAAACTATTATTCTTAGAAGTTTGGAAATGTATAAGGATTTGACTTCAGGCAACATCGAGACAACTTTGAAAAGTTAGGTGATGATTACAAGACCGAAGGTGTTATAGTTGAATGCATGTAATATACAAAATAAGGGAAATAATCTTGTAGCACTATTAGAAAATGACAGATACTACATTGTGGGCATCATAGTATCGTGGCTGAAAGAAGATCACAGCTGGGAGCTTAACATCCATGGATACACATTGTATCAAAGGACAGGCAGGTGGGCAGAGTGGTTGGGGTGGTTTTATTGGTTAAAAAAAATGAAATCAAATCCTTAGAAACAATTGAGACAGGATCAGAAGATGTAGAATCCTTGTGGGTAGGGTTAAGAAACTGCAATGGTAAAAAGGGAAACTGATGGGAGTTCTATACTGGCCTCCAAACAGTGGCCATGATTTAGGGTAAAATTTAAAATCAGAGATAGGGAAGGCATGTAAGTGTTATTATGGTCATGGGGATTTAAATATGCAGGTAGCTTGGAAAAGTCAGGGTAGCTCAATTCCAAGAGAAGGAATTTGTAGAACACCTATGAGATGACTTTTTAGTGCAGCTTGTGGGTGAGCCGCTAAGGTAAAAGCCATTCTGGATTGGTGTTTGTGTAATGAACCAGATTTGATTTGCCAGCTTAGAAGCCCTTAGGTGGGAGTAATCATAATATGGTAGAATTCATCTTGCAGTATGAAAGGGGGAAGTTAAAATTGGATGTATTGATATCTCAGCTGATTAAAAGTAACTACAGAGACATGATGGAGGAACTGGTTGACTATGTAGAATAGTCTGTGTTCCAAGCCTTCCACGGTTATACTCCCCAACTCTTCCTCTGCTACATTGATGACTGCATGCATCCATGCTGAGCTTGTCAGCTTTTTCAACTTTGCCTCTAACTTCCACCCTGCCCTTAAATTCACTAGGCCAATCTATTTATTTATTTATTGACATATAGGTTTAGAATAAGCCTTTCTAGCTCTTCAAGTCTTGCCACCCAGTAATCCCCCAATTTGATTCTAGCCTAATTATGGGACAATTTATAATGACCAATTAACCTACCAACCAGTATGTCTTTGAACTGTGGGAGAAAACTGGAGCATCTGAAGGAAACCCAAGCGGTCACAGGGACGAGAACGTACAAACTCTTGACAGGCAGCAGTGGGAATTGAACCTGAGTCATTAGCACTGTAAAGTGTTGTGCTAACCACTACGCTACAGTGATACTACTGGTACCATACATTACTGTCCATCTCTGACATCTCCATCCTCTTTCTCGATCACTCTTATCAATCTGCTGATTCCCACGGTCATCTCAACTGAACTTCTTCCCACCCTATCTCCTGTGAAAATGCTATTTCTTTTTCTCAGTTCCTTCACACCTGCCGTATCTGTCCCAGGACGTGGCTTTCCGTTCCAGGGCATCTGTCCTCCTTCTTTCCCACACTCTACTATTGATGCTGCCTTCACCTGCATCTCCTCCTTTTCCTGTATATCTGCGCTCGTCCCATCTTCCCGCCATCTTAATAGTGATAGAGTTCCTCTTGTCCTTACCTACCACACTATCAACCTCTGCACATTATCTTCCGCAACTTCTGCCTTCTCCAAAGGGATCCTACTACTAAACATATCTTTCCCTGCCCCACTCTTCTTCCCTTGGTCCATTTGTCCATCCCCACTAATCTCCCTCCAGCCACATATCCCTGCAAGCAGCCTAAGTGCTAGACCTGCTCATGCGACTCCTCCCTCACCTCCATTCAGGGTCCTGAACACTCCTTCCAGGTGTGAACACTTCACCTGCAAATCTGATGGGGTTGTCTATTCTGTTCGGTGGTCCCAATGCAGCGTCCTCTACATTGGTGAGACCTGTCAGAGATTTGGGGAATGCTTCGCCGATCACCTCCACAAGCAGGACTACCCGGTGTCCAAACATTTTAATTCTGATTCCCATTTTAACATGTTGGTCCATGTCTTCCTCTTGTGCCAACTCCTATATTCCAACCTTCCAACCTGATTTGACCTGATATCAAATTCTCCTTCCAGCAAACAATTCCCCCATGCCTTCCACTATTCCTCACTGTGAGCTTTATAACCTCTTCTCACCTGCCTATTACAGATGACGTTTAATGTGAATAAGTGTGAGGTTATCCACTTTGGGAGTAAGAACAGGAAGGCAGATTATTATCTGAACGGTGTAGAGTTAGGTAAGGGAGAAATACAAAGAGATCCAGGACTCCTTGTTCATCAGTCACTGAAGGTGAATGAGCAAGTGCAGCAGGCAGTGAAGAAGGCTAATGGAATGTTGGCCTTTATTACAAAGGGAATTGAGTACAAGAGCAAGGAAATCCTCTTGCATTTGTACAGAGCCCTGGTGAGACCACACCTGGAGTATTGTGTACAGTTTTGGTCTCCAGGGTTAAGGAAGGACATCCTGGCTGTAGAGGAAGTGCAGCGTAGATTCACGAGGTTAATTCTTGGGATGTCTGGACTGTCTTACGCAGAGAGGTTAGAGCGACTGGGCTTGTACGTGCTGGAATTAAGGAGATTGAGAGGGGATCTGATTGCAACATATAAGATTATTAAGGGATTGGACAAGATAGAGGCAGGAAATATGTTCCAGATGCTGGGAGAGTTCAGTACCAGAGGGCATGGTTTGAGAATAAGGGGTGGGTCATTTAGGACAGAGTTAAGGAAAAACTTCTTCTCCCAGAGAGTTGTGGGGGTCTGGAAAGCACTGCCTCGGAAGGTAGTGGAGGCCAGTTCTCTGGATGCTTTCAAGAAGGAGCTAGATAGGTATCTTATGAATAGGGGAATCAAGGGATATGGGGACCAGGAACCGGGTATTGATAGTAGATGATCAGCCATGATCTCAAAATGGTGGTGCAGGCTCGAAGGACCAAATGGTCTACTTCTGCACCTATTGTCTATTGTCTATTGTCTCCCTTTATTCCCTCCTCCTTCCCTTTCTCCAAATGTCCACTCTGCTCTCCTATCAGATTTTTTCCTCTCCAGCCTTGACCTTTCCCACCCACCTGACCACCTATCACCTCCAGCTAGCCTCTTACCACTTACCCCCCCCCCCCCCCCAATTTTTATCCTGGCATCTTCCCCCTTCCTTCTCACTCCTGAAGTAGGGTCTCGGCCCAAAACATAGATGTTTTAATTTTCCATTGATGCTGTTGGACTTGCTGAGGTCCTCCAGCTTTCTGTGTGTGTTACACTGGTCGAAGCTGATTGGATAGCAGGGATGATGGAAGAGCAGCAATGGCTGGAGCTTCTGGGAGTAAATCAGGAAAATGTAGAATCAGTTCATCCCAAAGAAGAAGCTGAATTCTAAAAGGGAGTCAAAACATAAAAGCAAAAGAGAGGGCATACAAGTTAGCAGAGATTAATGGGGAGATATAGGATTGGGAACGTTTTAAAACCAACAGAAGGCAATAAAAAATAAGAGAAAAGATGAAGCATGAAAGTAAGTTAGCCTAGAACATAAAAAGGATACCAAAAGACTTTTCAAATAAAAAGTAAAACAAGAGTGGACATTGAACCACTGGAAGGTGATGTTGGAGGGGTGGTAATGGGCAAAGAAATGCCAGACAAACTGAATAAGTATTTTGTGTCAAGTCTTCACTGTAGGGAATAACAGCAGCATTCCAGAATGTCATTCAAGGAAGTCAAGGGGCAGATGGGAGTGTATTTCTATTATTAAGGAAGAGTTGCTGGGAAGGTGAAAATTCCGTGGGTAGATATGTCAGCAGGAGTAGGGTTCTGAAAGAGGTAACTGAAGAGATTATAGAGGCATTAGTAAAGATCTTTCTAAGATCAGTAGACACTAGATGGTTCCAGAGGAATGGCTAGTTGCAAATGTCAATCCACTCTTCATGAAGGGAGGGAGGCAAAAAACAGAAAATTATAGGCCAGTTAGCTTGACTTCAGTGGATGGTAAAGTGTTAGAGTCTATTATTAAGGATGAAGCTTCGGGCTACTTGGAAGCACATAAAAATTGATCAAAGTCAGCACGATTTCTGTAAGGAGAATCTTGCCTGGCAAATCTGTTGGAATTCTTTGAGAAAGTAACAGCCAGGATAGACAAAGGAGAGTCAGTGGACGTTGTTTATTGACAATGTGTTGCACACAAGGATGCTAAACAAGATAGGAGCCCATGGTATTACAGGAACAGGAGAGTCAGTGGACGTTGTTTATTGACAATGTGTTGCACACAAGGATGCTAAACAAGATAGGAGCCCATGGTATTACAGGAACGATACTAATATGGACAGATGACTGGCTGACTAGCAGACAGCAGAGAGTGAGAACAAAGGGGGGCCTTTTGTGGTTGGCTGCCAGTGACTTGTGGAGTCTAGCAGGGGTCAGTGTTGAGTCTGCTGCTTTTCACATTGTACATTATGTTAACGATCTGGATGATGGAATTGATGGCTTTGTGGCCATGGTTCAGGATAACAAAATGTTAATGGAGCAGCAGGTGTTGTTGAGGAATCAGGGAGTCAGTAGAAGGATTAGGAGAACATGTAAAGAAGTGACAGATATAGTGGGGAAGTGCATCCTCATGCTTTTTGGCAGCTCGACTGAAGAATTACCGCAGACTATTTTCTAAACAGGGAGAAAATTCAGAAATGGAGGTGCAAAGAGGCTTAGGAGCCTTGAAAGTATGGTTCCCTAAAAGTTAACTTACAGTTTGTATCAGTAATAAGGAAGGGAAATACAATGTTATCACTCATTTCAAGAGGATGAGGATATGAAAGCAAGTATGAAATGCTGAAGCTTTATGTGGCATTGGTCAGGCCAGAATTGGGCTATCATCAGCAGTTCTGGGCTCCTTACCTAAGAAAAGATGTGTTGGCATTTGAAAGGGTTCAGTGGAGAATGATTCTGGAAATGAAAGTTTTAACATCTGAGGAGTGTTTGATGGTTCTGGGCTTGTACCGGTTGGAGTTTAGAAGACTGAGACTGATCTCATTGAAACCTATTGAATATGGAAAGGTCTAGATAAAGTGAATGTGGAGAGAATGTTTCCAGTCGTGGGATAGCCCAGGATAGGTGGGCACAATTTTATAGGAGAAGGATGTCCTGTCACAACAGAGATGAGAGGAAAACCTTTCATCAAAGGGCAATGAATCTATGGAATTCATTGCCACAGGCAGCTTTGATGGCCAAGTGATTGAAATAGCATCACGGTAGAGTAGCGGTTAGACTATTACTGCTCACAGTCTACCGGAGTTTGGGGTTCAACACTGGCACCGTTTTGTAAGGACTCTCTTCATGGACCGCCTGAGTTTTTCCCGGGTGTGCCAGATTCCTCCCGCAGTCCAAAGGCGTACCGGGTCGGTTAATTGGTCATTGTAATTTGTCATGTGATTAGGTTTTACAGCATCGACTTCCAGTAAGGTGGTGATGTGCTCAAACGCAGCGGCCTCTTGGGGGCCAGCCAAAGGTGCACTTTTCTTTTTAAAATGTGTTTTTTTTTATGATTGCAACACTATGCTGGACTCCGAGAACTATGAGCAGAGCAGGTCTACTGTAACAGTGAACTGCCCATTGTTTGGAGCAGCCATCGCGGGTGTTGAAGGAGTTGGAGGATGGTTCAGAGAAGGAGAAGTGTCGCCTCACCTGGAAGGCCTGTTTGGGGCCATGAATGGTAGTGAGGGAGGATGTGTCGGGGCAGGTGTAGCACTTGTTCCACTTGCAAGGGTAAGTGCCAGGAGGGAGATCAGTGGGGCGGGACAAATAGACAAAGGAGTCACATCGGGGGACAATCCCTGTGGAAAATAGAAAGATGGGAAGAGGGGAAGATGTGCATGGTGGTTCGATCCTGTTGGAGATGTTGGAAGTTACAGAAAAGTATGTGCCGGATGCGTAGGCTGGTGGGGTAATAAGGGAGATTAAGAGGAACCCTATCCCTGGCAGGGTGGCGAAAGGATGGAGTGAGAGCAACATGGATGGTGGAGGAAGGGAAACCACTTTCTGGAATAAAAATCCTCATCCTGAGAGCAAATGTAGCGGAGACGGAGGAATTGAGAGAAGGGGCGGCAGTTTTACAAGTAATGGGGTGAGAAGAGGTCCAGGTAGCTGTGAGAATCACTGGATTTATAAAAGATATCATTAAGCTGTTTCCAGAGGTAGGGGCAGAGAAATCAAGAAAGGGGAGGGAGGTGTTGGAAATGGACCAGGTAAATTTGAGGGCAGGGTAGAAGTTGGAGGCAAATTTGATGAAGTCGATGAGCTCTGCATGAGTGCAGGATCCAGCACCAATGCAGTCATTGATGTAGCGTAGGAAAAGCTGCGGATGACACTAGTGTAGGCTCAGAACATAGCCTGTCCACATAATCGCCAAACAGGCAGGCATTCACGACCGAGCGATCTGCCAATATTGCTAGATTTGAGCATTGATAGATTTTTAAAAACATCTTAATATGATGTTGCTTACTGAAGTACCCATGGCTGTATCTGTGGCTTTCAGCTATAGTAGTCCTGGATAATAATATTTGATGATTCTCATCGGAACTGCACACAAAATATTGCCACTTAACAGCACCATCTTGTCCAGACACTGAAGCAGTTGTCATAATAACTGGAAGTATGACAAACAAGTGGGGAAGGCATCTTGAGCATATTGAATCCCAACGTGGTTTCTTCAAGTCAGATTTCATTATCTGACTTCACCAATGAAAATAAAATGAGAATGAAGCAAATAGCTGCCACTCATTACAAATGCAAATTAAATTTATTCTACTTCTGATCTCCAATTCCTCATACCTGTGGGGACTGCACCTAGTTTCTGTGAAACAAATTATGAAAATAGTGTTAAGCTTTTGAAATATTAATGTGATTTCCTGATTTATCTGTGAACACAAGAATTGGGGAACTCCAGCTATGTGGCAATATTAAAAATGTTAAGGAAAGGTCTCAGTTTAACAGGAATTAAGAGTCCTGTTACTTGTAGCCAAAGGAGATTAATTGCAGGCATAACGAGCTAAATAGTGACGGTGAAGACTATTTTAACACTATTATTGCAGATGTGTGTGAACTAAAATTTCAATCTTTGTGGTTATTTCTGACAATAGCAATAACTAAGAAATGCATGTGAGTAAGTGTAACATGGTTACCATATGTTTATAAATGGAAATGGTGTCCAGTACAATCGATATATTTTGATGAATGACTTTATGATCTGGAGTTAAAACGTTTTTTGGAAAGTCATTGATCTACCGTAAAAGGAACAAAATTAAATCAAACTAATTTAAACATCCATCTTAGACATATATCTTTTTACAAACTGATGTTATATGTTTTATATGACTTCAAAAAGGAGAATACACCAAGGTTTATTTTTAAAGGAAACTATTGGAAACCTTTCATATAACTTTATATATTGCCCTAAAAGTTCCTAAGAATGAAATTATATTTCAGTTTGGATGCATTACATTTAATGGCATGAACAATCTCTCCGGACCATGGCTTCCGACCACATAATGTTTCAGAAAGAAGGAAGGCCTTTCCAGGTGTAAAATTTCAATCACTCACTCGATTTAACACGATGTCACTAGCTCACACATTGAAACTGGGCATAACTTAAATGATAACAGAAGGTGAGATCTGCATGTGTGAAGCACTGGGCACATGTGCACTCTATTAAGGATACTGCAGGCATCAGATCACCAATAGTAACGTTCTACATTAACATTGTCGTAGGGGACATAGGTAAAGACTTTGAGGGGCTAATGAGTATAAAAATAGATACACATTTTGTTACTTAGGTTTAAAAAATCCTCTTTGTGTAGTTATAATATACCATTAAAATACTCTATTCATTAACTCCCACATGCTAATTAAGCAATCTCTGCCCGTACAGTGTAATAGTTTTTGCACAATAGTCTAAATGTTAAAATGTATACTATAAAAGATATCACAAATAATAATGTGCATACAGTATTTCTGAAGATAAGTTAATTTCCTTTTTCAGTATTATGAAGAATCAAAAGGCTGTTCATTATCTAAATAAAGAGAGACTTCAAAAGAGTGAAGCTCAGTGATGTTCTGGCACATGAATCACAAAAATTTAGCACACTGGTAAAACAAGTTGTTAAAAAAGGGGAACAGCATCTTATAAACACAAGATATTCTACAGTTGCTGGAAATCCAAAGCAACACTTACAAAATGCCGGAGGAACTCAGTGGATCAGGCAGCATCTATGAATATGCAGATGACGTTCTGGGCTGAGATCCTTCTTCAGGACTGGTAAGGAAGGGGGAAGACACCAGAGGAAAGAGGTACAGGGAGGGGAAGGAGGATAGCTCAAAGGTGATATGTGAAGCTTGGGAGGAAAGGAAAAGGGCTGGAGAGGAAGGAGTGAGATAGGACAGGAGTGTGGACAGTAGGAGAAAGGGAAGGAGGAGGACCCAAAGGGAGCTGATAGGTAGGTGAGAAGAGGTAAGAGGCCAGAATGGAGAGGAGGGAGAGGGAATTTTTTTACTGGAAGCAGAAATTGATATTTATGCCATCAGGTTGGAGGCTAGCCAGGCATTGCTGTGTTGCTCCTCCACCCTGAAGGTAGCTCATCACAGCACAATATGAGGCTATGGACCAACATGTCAAAACAGGAAGAGCAAAGGGAATTAAAGTGTTTGGTCACTGGGAAGCTCCCCCTTTGGCAAATGGAGCGGTGGTGAAGGGGTTGGTCTAAGAGTAGGAAGGTTTTGTTACTATTGTACAGGGTGTTGTTGAGGCCGTATTTGGAGTACTAGATGAAAAGAGCATAAAACAAAGGAACAAAATTAGGCCCATTGAGCTGTTCTGCTAATCCTTCATGGCTGATTTATTATCCCTCTCAACTCTATTCTCCTGCCTTCTCCCCATAACCTTTGATGCCCTATCAACCTTCACTTTCAATATACCCATTGACTTGGCTTTCACAGCCATTTGTGGCAATAAATTCCACAGATTCACCATCTTATGGTTAAAGAAGTTCCTCCTCTGTTCTAAAGTGATATTCTTGTGTTCTGAGGCTTTGCCCTGTGGCCCTAGACCCCCACACTAAAAAATCCATCCTGTCCACATCCATTGTATCTAAGCCTTTCTATATTCCACAGGCTTCATTAAGGTCTCCCTTCATTCTTTTACACTCCATCAAATTACCCTTGTGTATTAACAAAAGCCATGACATATCCAGCCATGGTTTTATTCACTTTCTGTCAATTGATATTGAATATCTGTGCCAGTTATGTAAAGGTAACAGTTTGGAGTGAGTGAGTTTGTGTGTGTCTGTGTGTGTGTGTGTGTGTGTGTGTGTGTGTGTGTGTGTGTGTGTGTCTGTGTGTGTGTGTGTGTGTGTGCGTGTGTGTGTGTGTGTGTGTGTGTGTGCGTGTGTGTGTGCGTGTGTGTGTGGTGTGTGTGTGTGTGTGTGTGTGTGTGTGTGTGTGTGTGTGTGTGTGTGTGTGTGTGTGTGTGTGTTGCAGTTAAAGTCCTGAATATTGGCAAGCACAGTTGATATGTATTCAATGATTCAATGAACTTATGTCCATTAGCTATATAGATTCACTTGCAATCCAGGATTATAGCTCATCAAACCTAAATCATGAACAATGTATGGAAAAGAAATATTTCTAAGAATGGACACAAAATGCTGGCAGAACTCAGTAGGTCAGGCAGAATCTATGGAGAGAAATAATCATCAGGAACTTATGAAGGGACTCAGCCTGAAATGCTGAGTGTTTATTCCTCTCCATACGTGTTGCCTGTTCTGCTGAGTTCTTTCAACATTTTGTATATGTTACTTTGGATTTCCAGCATCTGCTGAATCTCTTGTATTTCTAAAAATGGACATTTCCTGAAAGGTTTTGCTGGCCATTTGGTTATTTTCAGATGGCAAAGTTAGACCTGTAGTGGAATTATAGGGTTCATCCTTTGCTTTCAGGTCCTTCCAAATGTAGGTCCTTTACAGTCAGAAACAGGTGAATTGATAAGACATGGCAGACCAATTGAATAACTACTTTGGTTCTGTCTTCACTAAGGAGGACATAAATAATCTTCTGGAAATAGTAAGGGACCGAGGGTCTAGTGAGATGGAGGAGCTGAGGGAAATACAAGTTAGTAGGGAAGTGGTGTTAGGTAAATTGAAGGGATTAAAGGCGGATAAATCCCCAGGGCCAGATGGTCTGCATCCCAGAGTGCTTAAGGGCGTAGCCCAATAAATAGTGGATGTAGTAGTGATAATTTTTCAAAACTCCTTAGATTCTGGATTAGTTCCTGAGGATTGGAGGGTGGCTAATGTAACCCCACTTTTTAAAAAAGGAGGGAGAGAGAAACCGGAGAATTATAGACCGGTTAGTCTGACATCAGTGGTGGGGAAAATGCTAGAGTTGGTTATCAAAGATGTGATAACAGCACATTTGGAAAGAGGTGAAATCATCGGACAAAGTCAGCATGGTTTTGTGAAAGGAAAATCATGTCTGACGAATCTTATAGAATCTTTTGAAGATGTAGCTAGTAGAGTGGATAGGGGAGACTCAGTGGATGTGGTATATTTAGATTTTCAAAAGGCTTTTGACAAGGTCCCACACAGGAGATTAGTGTGCAAACTTATAGCACACGGTATTGGGGGGATGGTATTGACGTGGATAGAGAATTGGTTGGCAGACAGGAAGCAAAGAGTGGGAGTAAACAGGACCTTTTCAGAATGGCAGGCAGTGACTAGAGGGGTACCACAAGGCTCAGTGCTGGGACCCCAGTTGTTTACAATATATATTAATGATTTAGACGAGGGAATTAAATGCAGCATCTCCAAGTTTGCGGATGACACAAAGCTGGGCGACAGTGTTAGCTGTGAGGAGGATGCTAGGAGGATGCAGGGTGACTTGGATAGGTTAGGTGAGTGGGCAACTTCATGGCAGATGCAATTTAATGTGGATAAATGTGAGGTTATCCACTTTGGTTGCAAGAACAGGAAAACAGATTATTATCTGAACGGTGGCCGATTAGGTAAAGGGGAGATGCATCAAGACCTGGGTGTCATTGTACACCAGTCATTGAAGGTGGGCATGCAGGTACAGCAGGCAGTGAAAAAGGCAAATGGTATGTTGGCATTCATAGCAAAAGGATTTGAGTACAGGAGCAGGGAGGTTCTACTGCAGTTGTACAAGGCCTTGGTGAGACCACACCTAGAATATTTTGTGCAGTTTTGGTCCCCTAATCTGAGGAAAGACATTCTTGCCATAGAGGGAGTACAGAGAAGGTTCACCAGATTGATTCCTGGGATGGTAGGACTTTCATATGAAGAAAGACTGGATTGACTAGGCTTATACTCACTGGAATTTAGAAGATTGAGGGGGGATCTTATTGAAATGTATAAAATTCTAAAGGGATTGGACAGGCTAGATGCAGGAAGATTGTTTCCGATGTTGGGGAAGTCCAGAACGAGGGGTCACAGTTTAAGGATAAAGGAGAAGCCTTTTAGACAGTAGACAATAGACAATAGGAGCAGAAGTAGACCATTCGGCCCTTCAAGCCTGCACCGCCATTTTGAGATCATGGCTGATCAATCACTATCAATACCCTGTTCCTGCCTTGTCCCCATATCCCTTGATTCCCCTATCCATAAGATACCTATCTAGCTCCTTCTTGAAAGCATCCAGAGAATTGGCCTCCACTACCTTCCGAGGCAGTGCATTCCAGACCCCCACAACTCTCTGGGAGAAGAAGTTTCTCCTTAACTCTGTCCTAAATGACCCACCCCTTACTCTCAAACCATGCCCTCTGGTACTGGACTCTCCCAGCATCTGGAACATACTTCCTGCCTCTATCTTGTCCAATCCCTTAATAATCTTATATGTTTCAATCAGATCCCCTCTCAATCTCCTTAATTCCAGCATGTACAAGCCCAGTCTCTCTAACCTTTCTGCGTAAGACAGTCCAGACGTCCCAGGAATTAACCTCGTGAATCTACGCTGCACTTCCTCTACAGCCAGGATGTCCTTCCTTAACCCTGGAGACCAAAACTGTACACAATACTCCAGGTGTGGTCTCACCAGGGCTCTGTACAAATGCAAGAGGATTTCCTTGCTCTTGTACTCAATTCCCTTTGTAATAAAGGCCAACATTCTATTAGTCTTCTTCACTGCCTGCTGCACTTGCTGATTCACCTTCAGTGACTGATGAACAAAGACTCCGAGATCTCTTTGTATTTCTCCCTTACCTAACTCTACACCGTTCAGATAATAATCTGCCTTCCTGTTCTTACTCCCAAAGTGGATAACCCCACACTTATTCACATAAACGCCATCTGCCAAGTATCTGCCCACTCACCCAGCCTATCCAAGTCACCCTGAATTCTCCTGATATCCTCATCACATGTCACACTGCCACCCAGCTTAGTATCATCAGCAAATTTGCTGCTGTTATTTTTTATGCCTTCATCTAAATCGTTAACGTAAATGGTAAACAGCTGTGGTCCCAATACCGAGCCCTATGGCACCCCACTAGTCACCACCTGCCATTCCGAGAAACACCCATTCACAGCTACCCTTTGCTTTCTATCTGCCAACCAGTTTTCTATCCATGTCTATGCCTTCCCCCGATGCTCTGAGCTTTCATTTTACCCACCAATCTTCTATGTGGGACCTTTTGAAATGCCTTCTGAAAATCGAGGTACACTACATCCACTGGATCTCCCTTGTCTAAATTCCTGGTTACATCCTCGAAAAACTCCAACAGATTAGTCAAGCATGATTTACCCTTGGTAAGTCCATGCTGGCTCGGCCCAATCCTATCACTGCTATCTAGATATTTCATCCTTAATAATGGACTCTAGCATCTTTCCCACCACCGATGCCAGGCTGACAGGCCGACAGTTCTCGGTTTTCTCCCTCCCTCCTTTTTTAAAAAGTGGGATAATATTAGCCATTCTCCAATCCTCAGGAACTTATCCTGAATCTAAGGAACATTGGAAAATGATTAGCAATGCATCTGCAATTTCCAGGGCCACCTCCTTTAGGATGCAGACCATCTGGACCTGGGGATTTGTCAGCCTTCAGTCCCATCAGTCTTCTCATCACCGTTTCCTTCCGAATGTCAATCTGTTTCATTTCCTCTGTTACCCTATGTCCTTGGTCCATCCATACATCTGGGAGATTGCTTGTGTCTTCCTTAGTGAAAACAGATCTGAAGTACTCATTAAATTCTTCTGCCATTTCTATGTTTCCCATAATAATTTCACCCAATTCATTCTTCAAGGGCTCAACATTGTTCCTAACTATCTTCTTTCTCTTCACATAGCTAAAAAAGCTTTTGCTATCTTCCTTTATATTTCTGGCTAGCTTGCATTCGTATCTCAATTTTTCTCCCCATATTGTCTTTTTAATTAAGTTCTGTTCCTTAAAAACTTCCCAATCATCTGTCCTCCCACTCACCTTAGCTCTATCATATTTCCTTTTTTTTAATGCTATGCAATCTCTGACTTCCTTTGTCAACCACTGTGGCCCCTTTCCCCCCTTTGAATCCTTCCTTCTCTGGGGGATGAACTGATTTTGCACCTTGTGCATTATTCCCAAGAATACCTGCCATTGCTGTTCCACTGTCTTTTCTGCTAGGATATCTGTCCAGTTAACTTTGGCCAGCTCCTCCCTCATGGCTCCAGTTTCCCCCGCTCATCTGCAACACTGACACCTCCAAGCTGCCCTTAACTTTCTCAAATTGCAGATAAAAGCTTATCATATTGTGATCACTACCTCCTAATGGCTCCTTTACTGCGAGATTGCTTATCAAATCCTGTTCATTACATAACACTAAATCCAGAATAGTCTTGTCCCTGGTCGGCTCTCGTACAAGCTGTTCCAAGAATGCATCCCATAGGCACTCTACAAACTCCCTATCCTGTGGTCCAGCACCAACCTGATTCTCCAGTTCACCTGCATGTTGAAATCCCCCATAACTACTGCGACATTACCTTTGCCACATGCCAATGTTAACTCCCTATTCAACTTGTACCCAATATCCATGCTACTGTTTGGTGGCCTGTAGACAACACCCATTTGGGTCCTTTTGCCCTTACTGTTCCTCAGTTCTAAGCACACAGACTCTACTTCTCCTGATTCTATGTCCCCCCCTTGCAAAGGACTGAATCTCATTCCTCACCAACAGGGCCACACCACCCCCTCTGCCCACATTTCTGTCTCTACGATAGCACGTATACCCTTGTACATTCATTTCCCAGGTCTGATCTCCCTGCAGCCATGTCTCCGTTATCCCAACAACATCATAGTTACCCATTTGCACCTGGGCTTCAAGCTCATCCGCCTTAGTTCTGACACTTCGTGCATTCAGATATAGAATTTTTAACCCATTTCTCCTCTCTCTGTTTGAATCGCTGCCTATTGTGCTTAACCCAGCTCCCCGAACTCCCATCGGGCTATACACCCCTAGAATTTAGTTGTCCTTCCTAAATTTACTTATTCTTTCAACACATTTAACTCCATGTTCCGTCAGACCATCCCTCTGTACATGAGTCCTCCCTATCACTTGTTCCGCCCCACCTTTCTCTACTACACACTTAATATTCCAGAACCGTGTAGTCCCCACCTGTCCTTCTCGCTATCCTCCCTCACATTCTGGATCCTCGCCCCCTACAAATTTAGTTTAAACCCCCCCAAGAAGCACTAGCAAACTTCCCTGCAAGAATGTTAGTACTGCTCCAGTTCAAGTGTAAACCGTCCCTTCGGAACAGATCCACCTTCCCTGGAACAAAGCCCAAATATCTACAAACCTGAAACCCTCCCTCCTGCACCATCCTCTCAGCCACATATTAATCTTTATAATCCTCCTGTTCCTTGCCTCACTCGCACGTGGCACAGGTAGCAATCCTGAGATTGTTACCCTGGAGGTCCTGCTCTTCAGCTTTGCACCTAACTCCCTGGACCGAGATGAGGAAAAACTTCTTCACACAGAGAGTGGTGAATCTGTGGAATTCTCTGCCACAGGAAACAGTTGAGGCCGGATCATTGACTATATTGACTAGATATGGCCCTTGTGGCTAAAGGAATCAGGGGGTATGGAGAGAAAGCAGGTACAGGGTTCTGAGTTGGATGATCAGCCACGATCATAATGAATGGCTGTGCAGGCTCGAAGGGCCAAATGGCCTACTCCTGCACCTACTTTCTATGTTTCTGTGTTTCTATGTTTCCATGGATGCCCTTCACCACCACCATTTCTTTTTACAGGTATCTTGCATCAGCCTCAGAACCCTACTGAAATTCTAATGTCTACCCCACATAATCATCCTATTAAAGATGAGTGAGGTTGATTAGGAAAGAGGGAATAATTGACTTCTTTTGTTTCTGTCTTGTTTTTGATAATGCATTGACGAAAGCCCACTTTCACAGCCACATCTTTCCTCTTTGGTTAGCTTAACAGAGATTGTCCTTTGTCCGTCCTATCAATCACTGATTCATCCTTCCTACAACCTAAACCACCTGGTCCCAGTTCTAATCAGGGTCTTGAATTTAAAACATTTACAGTACTGTTTTTCTTTCCATACTTAATGCCTGACATGGTGCGTATTTCAAATATTTTTGAGCTTTATTTTATATTGATATATGTGTTTCATTTATCTAGTCCCCAAGCTCTAGAATTCCCTCTCCACATCCCTTTATCTTTGCTCCTTTCTTTTCTTCTATAAAGTGTTCCTTAATAGCTACTTTTCTAAACAGGCATTTGATCACTGGTACTTGTGTGGATTGGTGTCATACTGTTTCTGATAATGCTCCAGAATATTTTACTACATTAAAGACAGTACATAAATATGCATTTTCTTTTGATGTGGAAATATCCTCAAGGGTCTTTTCCATGTTTTGTATTGTGCTTTGTTTTTAAAGTGTAGTTAATAAAAGACTAACCTTCAAATGGTTGCCTGTTTTGTTGACAAAAATTGAATATTGCAGTGAACTAAGCCAGCCCACAATAACCCTGGGGCAAATTTTAGAGGGGTCTCTGAAGCGGATAGGAGGATAAGTATGATTATTAAATGTTGGAGATGTTACGAATGAGGAGCAACTCTGATGGGCAGAAGGGTACAGAATCGCCAATGCCCGCACCCCCCCTTTTTTGAGAATCGCAAACTTGCTATTATTTTGGGTCTGATACCCAGGAAATGAGAGAGATACACAGCATGTCAGGAAATGAGAGAGAGACAACGCCAGAATACACAAGGTGGAATGTCTCCTATTGACAAAGAGAGAGATTACTGCTATTGTCTCTTGAAGGAGGAATTGTGTATTGAGTACGGTTCTATTCATTGAAACCCCTCAGGGGGCAACCAGAGTGGTCTAGTTGATGGGTTGCATCATCCCAACCTGATTGACACCTGAGACCCCGTGAGTGGGGATAAAAGTAGGTCTGGGTAACACCCCTCAGACACACCAGGAGAGATGCTACGAGACCAATGGGGGCTTGTGTGTGTGTCCACCCTTGCCTGGGTGACGAGTCCACCACAGAATGGTCTAGCTAAAGGACGTGGAGGGGTCATACGTGAATGGCCACAACAACAACGAATCGAAGGATCCAGATCGTAAAAGGAAAGTCAACAAGTTAATAGCTGTTACTGCTTTTTCTCTCTTTCTCTCTCTGCAGCAATTGCAACACAGTGATCAACAATGACTGCAGTCTGTATGAACTGATCTGAACTTTATATTTCCATTGGACAGTTCATTATCCCCTAGACAACGATAGAGCTTATTTCTTATTGATTATTATTATACCCGCACTTTTAGGTTTAGTATTGATGAAGTATATTAACTGTATAACTGCATTGATATTATTTTTGTGTATTTTTACTAATAAATACTGTTAAAATAGTATCATCAGAATTCAACGGATACTCCTATCTTTGCTGGTAAGACACCCAGTTACGGGGTTCGTAACAGAGACACTTAGTAGGTCAGGCAGCATCTGTGGAGAGAGACAAAGAGAGAATATTTTAGGCTGAAGACTCTTTGCCAGAGCTAAGAAAATGAGAAATCACAAACAAGAGAAAATCTGCAGATACTGGAAATCTAATATACACACAATGCTGGAGGAACTCAGCAGGCTAGGCAGCATCTATGGGAAAGAGTACAGTCAACGTTTTGGGCTGAGACCCTTCATTGGGACATCAGGAAATCATGTTAGCTTTATTTGCAGAAAAGATCATGGAGGAATGGACAAATCAATGGGAATATTTCTGATGAGGTTAGGTATGGGTTACTGAGGTGATTCTTACGGCTATGGAGCCTTCTGGTTAAATAAATTATTGAGCTGTTGGAGAGGAAGAGAAAATAAATGAAATGTTACAATTGTGTAATGTCAGTCAATGCTGCCAGCAGGATTATTCTGCCTGTGCAGAAGGGAAATTAGTTAACATTACAGATGTATAACCTAGAGCAAAACTGGCTAGTTCCAATATAAGGAATTTTTGAATTCAGTATTGAGTCTTGAAGGCGCAATGTGCCCTAATGGAAGATAAAATGTTGTTCCTCAAGCTTACATTGGGATTCATTTGAACATTGTAGGTTATGGACAGATGGGACAGAATGGAAATGAAACAGAATTAACGTGATTGGGTACTGGAAGTTCAGGTTCAGCAGCTTGCACTGAACACAGGTGCTCCATTGGATTTTGTTTCCCAATGCATAGGAATGTCACAAGTAATGAAGAAGGAAACTAGCTCTAAATTCTTCTCTTTAACTGTGTTTTCTGGTCTATTTTTGATGCAGAACGTTTTCTTACATCTTATTTACTGTATTTCATTTCCTCTGCTCTCACCATTTGTCCACCCAGATAGAACTAGGTTAGATTTCCTCCCCTCTAGCCTTTTCATCCAATGGATCATCTGCTGCAATTTCTACACCTTTAATAGGATTCCACTACCAATCACATCTTCGCTTCCTGTCCCCTTTCAGCCATCTGAAAGGACTGTTGCCCTCATCACTCTCCTGGCTGTTCTCAAATTTCACCTATCATTTTACATCTTTCCTTCTCGCCATTCAGTGACCCATACAGTCCTGTCTGAAGCAGTGATTCACCTGCATTTATTCCAATCTGTTGTGAAGCTTGTTTGTTGACACAAATGATGCTGTTAAGTCATGGGTTATGACCGAGGAAAAGATAGCTGGAGTTATTTAGCACTCCTGTGCAAGGGTTTTTATTCAGTGTGTCAAAAATGAAATCTCTCTCTCTCTCTCCCCCTCCCTGCCATTTTTTAGGCACCAGGATGTACCACCTTCAATTATCCACTAAGGAATTGGAATATGATGCACCCCACGATGTAGTTACAATCATAATACAAAATCAACAGAAGTATCTACCTGAGATACAGTAGTAGTAGTCCCTCAAAGTCTGAGGAAGACGGATGTGTTGTGCAGTCAACGTCTGTGGGCACGCATATGACTTCTGAGGCTGAAGTCTGAAGCGCAGATGCGGTTGCAGATGGGGCAAGGAGCACCGCCTGTTGGGGCAGGAGCGGACGCCATCCTGTGTCTTCCTTGACTCACCTTGAGGCGCTGCATGCGCCAGTTTGCTTGGAAGTTGTTTGCTGCCTTGGAGCATAGACTGCGCCACTTGGACCAATCAGCAGCAGTGTGTTCGAGATCGCGGGGCTGGAGTTAGGCCCACCTAAGGTTTGACTTGAGGTTGTCCTTGTACCTCTTCCTTGGGCGACCTTGGGCACGGTTGCCCTGCTCCAGTTCTCCGTAGAACAACTGACGCGGGAATCTGGACTCATCCATGCGGATCACACGGCCGGACCATCTGAGCTGAGCCTTCTAAACCTTGGCTTCAATGCTTGTGGAATTGGCTCGGTCCAGGACTGTCACGTTGGAGATACGGTCTTGCCAGCGGATTTGCACGATTGATCGCAGAGCGCGATTGTGGAATTGTTCACGCTGTTTGACATGTCTGCGATACAGTGTCCAGGTTTTACAGCCAGATAGAAGTGATGAGACCACAATAGCATTGTAAACCTTCAGTTTAGTGGCGAGGCGAATGTCTTTGTGCTGCAGAACTTTGACCCGGAGCCAAGCACTTGGAAGGTTCCGGGTCAAAGTTCTGCAGCACAAAGACATTCGCCTCGCCACTAAACCTGAGATACAAACAACAAATACACATCCCCATTACTGAAGAAATGGAATATTCCACGGTGCATGGCGGGAAAGCCAAACCCTTTAGGACCCATTATGAGAATATCCGGGGGGTGGAGTTTCAAGATGGCGACGTAAGCATCTGCCTTTTAGGCGCTCTTTATTTTTTTAACTATAATCACCCTTTAATTAGATCTTTTCGAACTTAATCATATGAGTTGCTACCTTTGATTGACCCTTTTTTCCTAAAATAATAGTTGATCTAATCTTGTCAAACCTAAAATGGCTACAAGTAAGAAATCGGCTAAGGATCCTGTATCCATCGACGCAATTTCTGGTCTTTTGGACATTAAACTGGATGTTAAATTTGCGGGTATGGAAGGTAAATTGGACAATAAACTGGATGCTAAATTTGCGGGTCTGGAAGGCAGACTAGAAGGTAAATTGGACAGTAAACTGTTAAATTTGGAAAGGAGGATTACTTCGAAAATATCCGATCTTGAAGGAGTTGTTAAATCGCTTGAAACTAAGTTTCAGTCGCAGGCGTTAGTGGTTCAGCAGCTTGGAAATAAGATCACGACTCTTGAACAATCAATTTGTGAAAAAGCACGTACAATTGAAGTGTTAGAGAAGAAGATAGAGTCGACTGCTAAAACTTTAGATCAGTATAAGTTTAAAATTACTGATCTTGAAAATCGTTCTCGCAGACAGAATTTGCGCATCATCAGAATTCCCGAAAAAGTTGAGTCCGGTGATTTAACTGAATTTTTCTCTAAATTACTGTGGGAAATTTTCGGTGGTGAAGGTTTGAAAAATGAACCTGTTATCGACCGCGCTCATAGAGTTGCGAGGCTTTCGTCTGTGCCTGATAAACCACGAGCGGTGATTGTTCGCCTTCATTATCCTCGTGAGAAAGAGCTTCTAATTCGGTTAGCTCGTAAAAAAGGTATGATCTCCTTCAAAAATTACTCATTTCGAATTGTTGAGGACTATTCGTATGAAGTAATGAAAGCCAGGATCGCTTTTAAACCAGTGATGGCAGAGATTCATTCGATTGGATTTAAACAAGCTTTAATGTATCCAGCGAAGCTTAGAATGGTGCTGCCCGACAACAGTCTACACTTTTTTAACACTCCTGAAGAAGCGAAGAAATTTGTTGAAGAATATCGATCCTCTAGTGCAACTTGAACTATGAGTTACATTGAAGATTTTTTTTTTGGAGAGAGGATGTCATTTCATTTTAAGTTTTAACCCTGGAAGTTGGGTTATAACTTTTTATTTTGAACTATGGGTCTGGGTCTTTTTTTTTACTACTATTATTATTGCTTATAGATGCTGTTTTAATTTTTATAATATCCTTTTTTATACACGTTTGTATTTTGTAATAATGAATTATTTTTTCAAAATGTCGTTTCTTCTTCCCATAAGTCTTTACTTTTTATAAGCGTTTATTTGCTTGCCTGTATTTAGAAATGGAACAAAGGTTTTGAATTCTTTTTTTTTAGTTTTTTTTATATATGTTGTAGTGTCTATTAAATCTTTTTTTTAAAAAAAAATTCTATTTTGATAACTTTTTTTTTACTAAATTTTCTTATTAGATTGCTGAATTTATATTCATATTTTGTAATATGGCTTTCTCAAAATGTCGTTTCTTCTTCCCATAAGTCTTGGCTTGTGAAACGTCATCTTTGTATCTGAATATGGAATTTCTTTTGTAAAGGTGTATTACATTTTTAAACTTTAATGTTCATTTTTTTTTATTAATGATTTTTCTGGTTTTACTATTTTAGTTTTTTTTTTGATTTGTCTGATATGTGTGTGTATGTGTATGTATATATATATATGTAGGTATATATATATATATATATATATTTTTTTTTGCGACTCTATATTTTAATTAGGGTGTTATATAGTTTTTTCTTAAAAAATTTTCTTATGGAGCTGCCATCTTGAAATGGGGGTAATATTAGTATTAGTTTATGCGCCTGCCGCTTGGCTTTCTTTCAAAGGGTGGGGGGAGGGGGGAGGGATCTTTTTTCATGCTTTTGCTTTTTATTTTTTTGCTTTTAGTTTATGGGCTGACTTTAAATTGTTAATATTGTTGAGGTGTCAGGATCTCCGGTTGCTCCTGAATCAATTTTCCTTCTTCCTAAATTGTGGGTTATGTGTCTTTTTAACCTTTTATGATACACACAATTAATGATGGATAAATCTATTAACTTTATCTCGTGGAATACTAATGGTTTAAATCATCCGATTAAACGTAAAAAAATATTCAAAGTATTCCATAGATTGAACGCTAATATTATTTTTGCACAGGAGACCCATATTAGGAGGGAGGATAATCAACGTTTTTTTAGGTTCTGGAAAGGTCAACAATTTCACTCAAATTGTACCGCTAAAATTAGGGGTGTGTCTATTTTTATAGACGCCTCAATTTCGTTTACACATTATGAAATTATTTCTGATCCACAGGGTAGATTTTTGTTGATAACTGGTTCACTTTTTAATCGGAAAGTTGTTTTAGTTAATATTTATGCTCCAAACTTTGATTGTCCTGAATTTTTTAAACGTTTATTTACTTCTCTTCCTAATTTGAATGAATATATGTTGATTATGGGTGGAGACTTTAATTGTTGTTTGAATCCTTCGATGGATAGATCTAAACCTATTCGAACTCTTCCGAATAGATCAGCTTTACTTATTAATTCTTTTATGGTTGATTCTGGAATTACTGAAATATGGCGGTTTTTGAACCCTAAAGATAAAGAATTTTCATTTTTTTCACATGTATATCATAGTTATTCTAGAATTGATTATTTTCTTATTGATCATCGTTTATTAACAGATGTTATTGATTGTAAATACGATTCTATTGCTATTTCGGATCATGCGCCTTTGAAGTTATCTATCAAGATTCCGGACTCTTCTATTAATACTAGATCTTGGAGACTTAATGCTACTTTACTTCAAGATCCAGAATTTATTACCTTCATAAAACAACAAATTGACTTATTTTTTTCAACAAACTATAATGAAGAGATTGATAAAGGAATACTTTGGGACTCTTTCAAGGCTTTTATTCGTGGACAAATTATTTCATATTCCGCTGGTAAAAGAAAACAAAGATATTCAGATATAGCTTTATTGGTGGATAAAATTAAAGAAATTGATAAGATTTATTCCGTTACTCCTACCAAAGAACTTTATAAGAAGAGAGTTGAGCTTCAAATGGAACATAGTTTATTATTATCTTCTTCAATTGAGAATCAATTAATTAAGACTAGGGCTCAATTTTATATTCATAGTGATCGAACTGGTAAATTGTTAGCTAATCAATTAAAAGCTATTTCGACTAAGCGACAAATTATTAAAATTCGTAAACAAGACGGTAATTTAACTACTGATTATAAAGAAATCAATAACACTTTTCAAGATTTTTATAAATCTTTATATCAATCAGAATTTGACGGTGACCCGTTTACGATGGATAATTTTTTTAATAACTTGAATATTCCTAAACTGTTAGATGAAGATTGTAGCTTGCTTGATGCTCCTATTTCTATGGATGAAATAAGAGAGGCTATCTCATCAATGAATTCAGGGAAAGCTCCTGGTCCTGATGGTTTTATTGTAGAATTTTTTAAAACTTTTTCTTTATTGCTTTCTCCTTGGCTATGTGAAATCTTTAATGATGCGTTTGTTAAGAAGAGACTACCTCAATCGTTTTATGAAGCTACTATCTCTCTAATTCTTAAAAAAGATAAAGATCCTACTTTATGTGCATCTTATCGCCCTATATCATTATTAAATGTAGACTCTAAGATTCTTACAAAAATTTTAGCCATTAGATTAGAAAAGGTATTACCACAGATTATTTCAGATGATCAAACTGGTTTTATTAGGAATCGGTATTCCTTTTTTAATATTAGAAAATTGATTAACATAATTTATACTTCATCACCTACAACCCCAGAATGTGTTATCTCATTAGATGCTGAAAAAGCCTTTGATAGAGTGGAATGGACATATTTATTTAATGCATTGAGAAACTTTAATTTTAGTCCTAATTTTATATCATGGATTAAATTAATATATTATAAACCTGTTGCTTCTGTTCTTACAAATAATTATAGATCCTCTTTTTTTCAATTATCTCGTGGTACGAGACAAGGTTGTCCTTTAAGTCCTTTATTATTTAATATTGCATTAGAACCTTTAGCTATTGCTATTCGTCCTAATATTTTTGGTATTACCCGTAATGAGAAGTTATACAAATTATCGCTTTATGCTGATGATTTGTTGTTATATATTTCTAATCCTAGTAGGTCTATTCCTGCTATTTTATCCTTGTTGGCTCAATTTGGTAGCTTTTCTGGTTATAAGTTAAACTTAGATAAGAGTGAGTTATTCCCTTTAAACGCGCAAACTTTATTGAGTGATAGGATGCCATTTAAAGTTGTTACTGATAACTTTATCTATTTAGGTATAAAAATCACCAAGAAATATAAAGATTTATTTGGACTGAATTTTTTACCTATGCTTCATCAAATTCAGCAACTTACTACTAGATGGTCTCCCTTATTTTTATCATTAGTTGGTCGGATTAATGCTATTAAAATGATGATTTTACCGAAATTTTTATATTTATTCCAAGCTTTACCAATTTTTATTCCTAAATCTTTTTTTGATAATATTGATTCAAAAATTTCCTCATTTGTGTGGCAAAATAAAAATCCTAGGTTAAGCAAAAGGCAATTACAAAAGTCTAAAAAAGATGGTGGTCTAGCTTTACCTAACTTTAGATTTTATTATTGGGCGAATAATATTCGTAACCTAATGTACTGGAAACTAGATTTGGATTCACTTGTGTGCCCACAGTGGGTAAATTTGGAATGTAGTGAGGTTAAGGGATATTCTATATTTTCCGTTCTTGGTTCTTTTCTTCCTATTGATTTAGCCAAATTCAATAAACAGATATCTAACCCTGTTGTTAAACATACACTATGAATTTGGTTTCAATTTCGCAAATTCTTTAATCTGAAAAACTTTGCTCTGGACAGCCCTATTTTATGTAATTTTTTTTTAAACCTTCATTGACAGATCAAGCTTTTAGTATATGGAAAAGGAAAGGTATAAAATGTTTTCGTGATCTTTTTTTTGAAGGTACTCTGATGTCTTTTGATCAACTATCCAACAAATTTGAATTACCTAAATCTAATTTTTTTAGATACTTACAAATTAGAAATTTCTTACATAAAATTCTTCCATCTTTTCCTAACTCAACTCCATCGGATTTTTCAGATTTGATTTTTACTTTTAATCCTTGTCAGAAGGGATTAGTAGCTTTTATTTATAACATGATTATGAAGATACAGCCAGAAATATCGGATAGAATTAGACAAGAATGGGAAAAAGAACTCCGATGTAATATATCAACAGATAAATGGGAAAAAATTTTACAAATGGTTAATTCCTCCTCTATTTGTGCTAAACATGCTTTAATACAATTTAAAATTGTACATAGAGCTTATATGTCTAAAGATAAGCTTGCCCGATTTTATTCGCATATTAATCCTCAATGTGACAGATGTCATCTAGAAGTGGCTTCATTGACTCACATGTTTTGGACATGTCCCACTTTACATAACTATTGGAAGGACATTTTTGATGTCATTTCCTCAGTATGGAATATCGATTTACAACCCCATTTTATTACTGCAATCTTCGGTATACCAAATGAAGATGGCAATCAGCTTTCCCCTTCAATCAGACGAATGATTGCCTTTGTAACATTAATTGCCAGAAGGTCTATATTACAAAACTGGAAAGAAGTAAATCCTCCTACTACATTTCAGTGGTTCTCCCAAACTATTTCTTATCTGAGTTTGGAAAAAATCAGAAGCACTATCTTTGATTCTTCAATTAAATTTGAAGAAATCTGGGGACCATTTATTCGACACTTTCATATGAATTAATTTGGCCTATTTCAGATCCTTTTCTCTACTTATACTTGTTCAGGTATGGAGTTCCGGAGTTCTTTTCTTGACACCTTTATATATTTATAAAGTGCTATTATTGCCCATGTTAGTTTTAGTTTAGTATTTTTTTTCAATATATATTTTTTCTCATATATAATTTCAATTTTTTTTTTCTTTTTTCGATGATTATTTTTGTTTTTTTTTCATATATATTTATATAGACTTGATTGATTTATGTACCTTTTGTTGATGGATGTTTTAATAGGATATTATTATCCTATTACTAATGTAATCTCAAGTTTATTGAATCTGTAATCTATTCATTATTATGTGTTGTTTTTTTTATATATGAAATTTAATAAAAAGATTGAAAAAGAAAAGAAGAGAATATCCGGGCGGGGACATTGAAGTGCTCACACTCAGCGCAATGACAGCAGAATGACAAGGCAGTGACTGTGTGTGTTTGTAGCTCTACATGTGTACAGAATGCAGGAATGCTTTTACTGAGAGACCTCCTGCATAGATGCATTTTCCCGTCTTGTTTCGATGTTTTGGTGTGTATGTGTGACAAATGAAGTTAATCTGTAAAAGACTTTTTATCTTTACTGCAACTTACTGCTTAATGTAGTTAAATGACAAAAAGAAATCAAAGGGTTGATGTGGATGTGTAAGAGAGAATGCGTTGCTTAGGTAGAGGGAAATGAGAGCAGAAGTAATGGGAGTAGGTGTAGACAACATGGATCTGATAGGCCTTGTAGCCTCATACTGTGTTGTTATGAGTGTGAGATAAGAAACGTATAATCCTATGGAAAGACATGGTAATATCTCTGTAAACTGAAGTAAATCTTAAATCCAATTTTCCATCAAACGGGCCTCATAAATTCAGTCCTCACTTGGGTTCATGTCACAGAATCTAATATTTCTTCAGGGCTTATATCAGACTCAGAAGTTGATTTCATTTCATGTGGTGTCTTTAAATGGCAAAGGCAGTGACAGCATAGCACTGAAATTATAAGTGGAATTGCAAGGAATCGTCACAGACCATTTGAAAACTGCGATGTTTATTTCTGAATGAATTAAAGGCAGCAATCCAATCTGTGGGTTCAAACGGTGACCACCATGTAAAATTTAAAATGTCCCCTGAATCACTTGATTAGACTCTTACCTCATTTTTCACTGAGCGGTGTCTTTTATCCAGTTTATTAAATATCACCATTTCATTAGGATTTCAAAACAAAAGTAAAATAGCACACATATGAACAGAGATTTCTTGATGGTTGGGTGACTTATAATTCAGATTTTCTGAGGGGTTGGAGTTATAATGTGATTCTGACCCTGAGGGTAAATGGATTGGAAACATTGATTTTATTTTTAATTTGAGAGAGATCGTGACCCTTGCAAATCCCATGAAGTTTGCAGCATAATTGCCTGTTGTCTGATATTCCCTATTTCAATTTAACCATTGAGTTGCTGCTGATGTGTTACCCCCAAGGCCACCCTGACTTCACAAACATCTTCATAGTTCATAAAATGAGTCATTCTACATTTATTTCTTTGAGAACGAAGATATTGAAAAAGATTAGAGTGTACAGTGGATTCTGCTTAATTGGGACACATCAAGACCAGTACATCTTGGCCCAATTAAGTGGCTCCCCAATTGGCCATAGTTTTATGGAAATAGTTAAAAACATATTAAAATATAAATTACAGTTTAACTGAGTAACAAATTATACATTTAAATGAAATACAGAACAAATTAGAACACTAACAATACAATTACAGAACTATAAAACTATGTATTACTTCCTAATCATTATCGATGGCAGAATTCATCCAGTGTACTCTGCCATGTTCTTTTGATTGACTGTAAATGAACAAAATCGATGTAGACAAAGTGCAGATAATGGACTGCCTTCATACAATGTGTTCGATGATTGCCTTGTCCAAGTCTTCATTTTCACTGTAACCTATAAGATGAGTGTCAAAATCTTCAAATTCTTCTTGGTTCCAAACTTGCGGAAGTAGTGAAATAGTTTCATTTTCACTCCTAGCTTTTTCTGCCATCTACAAGACTGAATTGCCTGAAACCACAATGAGCATAACAGATCTGAAATGTCTTCCCTCCTGTTTCTAACTCCTACCCAAGATCCACAAACCCTTTTGTCCAGGTGAGTTTCAGCTTGTTCTTGTCCCAATGAACTCATATCTGCATACAACAATTCTGTCTTACCCCCTTGTTCACACTTCCTGCTGAAATCCACTTCACATGCTTTAGATCTTTTCACAGATTTCTAGTTTCCTGGCCCCTATCATCTCATTTTCACTATCGTTGTCCAGCCCCTGTAACACCTCCATCCCCCACCAAGAAATCCTCAAAGCATTCCACTTCTTTCTGGACAGCAGACCTAACCACTTCCTCTCTGGTGCCACTCTCCTTCGTCTAACGTAGTGGTCACCAAAGTTTTTAAGCCCAAGATCCCCTACCTCGGCCTTAGTGAAAGACAAGATTGATCCCAGATCGATTAGTTACACACATGCGCACCAGGGTAGAAAAGACTGGAAATAAAACCCCGCAACCCGGAAGTAGAAATAATGTATGAACACCAGGGATACCCACCCTTCTTTGCACTGTGGACCAGTTTACTATTGACAATATTCTTGCGGACTGGCCAATGGGGGTGGGGATGGGTCCTTAAACAGGACGGGAATACAGCGATACTCCAGGCAGGTTCCTTATGTCCGGTCTATTTCGCAATTTAGTTTTCGCGGCTCTTGGCACTTAGCTTCTGTCCCACATGCTCACGTTTTTTCTGCTCACAAAACTCAGTGTGTTGGCCGGGTGCGGCTGGTCGTGCATGAGGTGAGAGGGCAAGGTAAGGGCCAGAGGTCCCCATACCGGGCCTCAGCTGTCGCAGTCCGGAGAAAGCGACAGACCGAGCGAGGAGTGTGATAACACATGCCTGCCCCCCCCCTTGTAGGATCTATCGGCCGACAAAAGTTTGCTTCAGTAAATCGCAGCGAGGTAGCTGCTCTGCTACTTACGAAACCCTGAGCCCGAATTAGGTCGTCTGCGAATATTTTAGCACCGGGTTCCCCACGAACATTCGGTGTGGTGAACAGGTTCAGAGGTGGTGCCCATCTGTCCGCGCTCCAGGCCGGTAGCATCGGCATTTCCCGCCAGCCGTGCAAGGCCAACCAGTGATCCCTGGCGCGAGGGTGTCACTGCGGTTAGGCGACTGATGACCTCGCATGGGTTCAAGTTCAACAGTGGGCGTGACAGGGAATGAGGAAAGGTGCCTCTGACTCATATTGTTTCCTCGCGGCCCAGTGGTTGGGGACCACTGAAGTACACTGTGTAGTGCGATGGGGGGGGGGGGGGGGAGCTACACGCATGCGCACTGGGCAGAAAGAACGGAACTAAAACCCTGCAACCCGGAAACAATCTCTCAACGGTATCTGTGTATTTATTTTTCTTTTTTTTTCGGGATCTATTGGGAAAGTCTCAAAGATTGACTGGTCGATTGCGATCGACGGGTTGGCGACCACTAGTCTAACAGAATTTGTCCTCACTCTTAATAATTTCTCCTTTGGCTCCTCCCACTTCCTTCAGACAAAAGGTTTAGCCGTGAGCACTCACATGGGTAACATCTATGCCTGCCTTTTTGTTTGCTATGTAGAACAGTCTATGTTGCAAGCCTACACTGGTGTCCGTCCCCCACTTTTCCTACATGACATCAACAACTGCATTGGTGCTGTTTTCTGCAGCCATACCGAGCCCGTCGACTTCATCCACTTTGCCTCCAGCCTCCACCCTGCCCTCAAATTCACCTGGTCCAGTTCTGACACCTCCCTCCCTTTCTCCGTTTCACAGTCTGTGTCTCTGGAGACAGCTTACCTACTGATGTCCATCATAAACAATGGACTCTCACAGCTACCTGGACGAGACTTATTCCTACCATATTACTTGTAAAAATGTCATTCCCTTCTCTCAACACCTCCATCTCCACTGCATTTGCTCTCAGAGTGAAGCTTTTAATTCTAGAAAAATGGAGGTGTCCTCCTTTTTCAAAGAAAGGGACTTCCCTTCCTCTACCATCAACACTGCCCTCAACCGCATCTCTTACATTTAATGCATGTTTGCTCTATCCCATCCTCCCGCCACCCTACCAGGGATAGGGTTCCTCTTGTCCTGTCCTACCACCCCACCAGCCTCTGCGTCCAGCACATAATTCTCCAGAATTTTCACCATCTCCAATAGGATCTCATCACCAGACACATCTTTCCCTTCCTGACTTTCTGCAGCGATTGCTCCCTATGAGACTCCCTTGTCCATTTGTCACTCCCCACTGATCTCTCTCCTGGCACTTATCCTTGCAAGCTACACCTACCCCTACACCTCCTCCCTCACTACCCTTCAGGTCCCCAAACAGTCCTTCCAGGTGAGGCAACCCTTCACCTGTGAGTCTTTTGGGGTCAAATACTCCGTCCAGTGCTCCCAGTGTGTTCTCCTGTATGTCGGTGAGACCCGACGTAGATTGGGAGACTGCTTTGCTGAGCACCTATGCTCCGTCTGTCAATCCATGGCCTCCTCTACTGTTGTGATGAGGCCACACTCAGGTTGGAGGAGCAACACCTTATATTGTGTCTGGGTAGCCTCCAACCTGATGGCATGAACACCGATTTCTTAAACTTCCAGTCATGATATTCCCCCTTTACCATTCCCCATTCTCTTTTCCCTCTCTCACCTTTTCTCCTTGCCTGCCCAGCACCTCCCACTTTCTTCAATGACCTTCTCTTCTCTCCTATTGAACCCCCCCTTCTCCAGCCAAGTATCTCTTTCACCAATAAACTTCCCAGCACTTTACTTCATCCGTCGCCCTCTCAGTTTCACCTGACACCTTCTGTTTCTTTCTCCCCTCCCCCACCTTTTAAAGCTACTCCTCACCTTTTTTTCTCCAGTCCTGCCAAAGGGTTTCTGCATGAAACATCAACGGCACTTTTACCACGGATGCCGCCTGGCCTCCTGAGTTCCTCCAGTATTTTGTGTGTGTTGTCTAAATTGTCTTTCCGCTTTTCTCTCGCCAACTATCAGTGACAAAAATCACTAAAATCACAAAAGCTTGTGCTTTTGAGCACAAGCATGTGCAACTGATACGATTTAAAAACTGTTCACTCTAAGCACCGTGTGGTGTCTAATGGCCACACAAGTGCACACAATTGACACTAGTTAGAAACTACTCAGTAACTTCCTCCTGTCCCAATTAAATGGCATAGTGCTCCAATAAATGACAAGAATCGCATTTATTTTCTTGACTAGCTTTTATTCTTTAAGAATTGTCCAAACTGCCCTGATTAACCAATGGATCAATTAATACTGATCCATTGTATTTTTGATTGCTTATCCTTGCTTTTACAGCCTTTTGTCATGGTACAGATTTAAAACATGAGTCCAAGAGACAAACAACATTTTACATGCCACACTCCTCAGATCTCAAAGGTTATTGAAAGTGAGCTGAAAAGATTTTGTAAGTACAGCAATGTATTACACTTTTCTGAAGAAAGGAATTGAAACATCAAAAGCAGAGCTATTTTCTGCTTTTTAACCGAGCTTTGTGTCAGAGAGTGGGCAAAGCTACATGGAATAGTCAGGTGTTGAACTTCATTAAGCAGACATCTGCTGGTTAATTCAGCACAGCTTAAAGTACAATAGTACAAATTAGTATCAAACTTTCCATGGCCATGCTTGATTTAGTCTGTTTCAAATGGATTATTTTCCCTGTCTGGGTGTAGTCACTGAATTCTGTAAAGCAGTTTCTCTTCCTGTGTCCAGTTTCCTTCTCCATTCAGCATGATGTCCATCACTGTGAGACACAAAAACAGAAAATGGTGCAAACGCTGAAGGGGCAAGAAGCTGCACAGGAGAAAGGGAGCACTCCCAGAATTACTCAAAGGAACATGGAAGTCTTCTCCAGAGGGAAACTGTGTGCCCCAAGGAAGACAGAAAACTGACCAGGAAAACCTAATGGTAGAAAATGAAAGCATTCAGTCTATTGTCCTAATGCTGGTCCTGGGAGAGATCTTGTCACTGCCTTCTCTGAAACCTTTTCCCTCTCATATGCTCAATGACACTACACTGATTCTCCCATCAGTCACCTCCACTGGGCAATATGCAGGAGCCCGTTAACTACCAATCTGCTGGATGTGGAAGGAAACAGGAACTCCTGGAGAAGTCCACATGGTCGCAGGGAGAAAGGATACTCCGCACAAGCAGCATGAGACAGGATGAATTCTGGGCAATAATCGGATTCATTAAAGGGAGTCTGAATAGGCACATGGATGCAATTAATGGCTGCCTTCACTCATGAGAAGCCTGAACTACTGTGCATCCATAATGCCACTTGATCATCTCTCTGTAAACACTGGCTTGGATGGTCTCTCATGTGTGCAACAGAATGGGAGATGTGGCCGGTATCTGATGGGATTATTGGGAAATATCATGTGATAAGGAAACTGAGTCAATTTGGCATTGATTTTCAAGGGAAGAAAAACCTATGTATGAAACTATGGCCACAAACTTCATGCATACTGTCACATATCTCAGAGTGACAGCCATGGAAAACCTAAGCCTGAAACCATTATAAAAGAGGATGTTGCTTCTCTGAAGACTTTGAAGGCTTCATCTTATTGGAGATGACGTGTCTTTGCCTTTTACATGGAGACAAACTTCTATAGATGTACAGTGGAGAGCATCCTGACTGGCTGCATCAGGGCCTGGCATGGGAACACCAATACCCAAAAATGGACAAGCTTGATAAAAGTAGCAGATAGAGCATAGCTTTTCCACAGGAGAATAACTCTCGACCATTGAACACAGCTACAAGGAAGTCTACCACAAGAAAGCAGCATCCATCAACAAGGACCCCCACCATTTAGGCCATGCTATTTTTCTCGCTGTTGCCATCAGGAAGGAGGTACAGGAGGCCCAAGTTCTACACCACCAGATTCAGGAACAGTTATTACCCCATAACCATCAGGGTCCTGAACCAGAGAGGACAACTATGCTCACCCTGAACCCCAAACTATGAAATCACTTTTAAGGATTCAACAGCCCACATTCTCAAAACTTAATGCTTATTTAGTTATTTATGTACCTATTTATTTTAGACCATAAGACCATAAGATATAGGAGCAGAATTAGACCAATTGGCCCATCTACACTGCTCTGCCATTTCATCATGGCTGATCCAATTTTCTTCTCAGTCACAATCTTCTGCCTTTCTCTGTTTTCTTTCATGTCCAGATGAATCAAAAATTACTCTACATCTTCATTAAATATACATAATGACTTGGCCTCCACAGTTGCCTGTGGCAAACAATCCTCAGATTCACCACTCTGGCTAAAGAAATTCCTCCTCATCTCCATTCTAAAAGAACATCCCTCTCTTCTGAGGCTGAATCCTCTGGTCTTACACTCTCCCACCATAGGAAGTATCCTCTCCATGTCCACTCTATCAAGGCCTTTCATCACTCATTCTTCTGAATTCTCATGAATACAGACACAGAGACATCAAATGCCCTTCATATGCAAGCTATTCAATCCTGGAATCATTTACGTGAATGTCTTTTGAACCCTCTTCAATTATAGCACATCCTTTCTATCACAAGGGGCCCAAAACTGCTCACAATAAGCCAATTGAGACATCACCTGTGCCTCAACATTACACTCTTGTTTTTATATTATAGTCCTCTTGAAATGTTAACATTGTGTTTGCCTTCCTCAACACAGACTCACCCTGCAAATTAACCTTAAGGGAATCCTGTACTAGGACTCTAAAGTCATTTTGCGTCTCAGTTTTTTGTATTTTATCTCCATTTAGAAAATAGTCAACCCTTTCATTTCTCCTACCAGAGTGCATGACCATACACTTCCCAACACTATATTTAATTTGCCATTTCTTTGTGCATTTTCCTAATCTGTCTAAGTCCTTCTGTAGCCTCCCTAGTTCCTCAAAACTACCTTCCTCTCCACCTATCTTCATTTTGTCTGCAAACTTTGTAACAATGCCATTAATTCCATCTTCCAAATCATTGACATATAATGTAAAAATAATTAGTACCAACACAGCCCTTCTGTGAAACACCACTCATCAATGGCAACCAACCAGAAAAGGCTCCCTTTATTCCCACTCTTTGCCCCCTGCCAATCAGCCATGGTTTTATCCATGCTAGGATCTTTCCTGTAACACCATGGGCTCAGAGCTTGTTAAGCAACCTCATGTGTGGCATCTTATCAAAGGCATTCTGAAAATCCAAGTACACAACATCAACTGCTTCTCCTTTGTCAATCCTGCTTCTTATTTCTTCAAAGAATTCTAACAGATTAGTCGGGCAAGATTTTCCCTTGAGGAAACCATGCTAACTATGGCCTATTTTATCATGTACCTCTGAGTACCCTGAGACTTCATCCACCCCAAAATTGTCCCAACCACTGAGGTCAGACTAACTGGCCAATAGTCTCCTTGCTTCTGCCTCTCTCCCTTCTCGAAGAGTGGAGTGACATTAGCAATTTTCCAGTCTTCCAGAACCATTCCAGGATCTAGTGATTCTTGAAAGATTATTATTAATACCTCTACAATATCTTCAGTCATCTCTTTTAGAATCCTGGTGTGTACACCATCTGATCCAGATGACTTATCTGCCTTCGGACCTTTCAAGTTCCAAAGAACCTTCTTTCTATTTATGGCAACTTCATACACTCCATGACTCCTGATACCTGGAACTTCCACCATATTGCTAGTGTCTTCTACTGTGAAGACTGACATAAAATACTTACTCAGTTTGTCTGCAATTTCCTTGTCCCCCATTACTACCTCTCCAGCATCATTTTCCAGTGGTGGGATACCCACTCTCGCTTATCTGTTACTTCTTATGTATCTGAAGAAACTTTTGGTGCCCTTGTTAATATTTTGGCTCGCTTACTTTTGTACTCCACCTCTACATTCTTAATTACATTCTTCATTGCCTCCTGCTGGTTTTTAAAAGTTTGCCAATCCTCTTTCTTCCCACTGATTTTTGCTTTATTTTATGTCCTCTCTTTGGCTTTGATGTCAGCTTTGACTTCTCTTTTTCACCACAGTTGTGTCATCTTTCCTTTAGAATAATTCTTCCTCTTTGTAATGTATCAACCTGTGCCTTCTGAATTGCTTCCAGAAATTCCATCCATTGCTACTCTGATGTCTTCTCTGTGGGTGTTCTTTTCCAATCAATTTGGCCATCTTTTCTCTCATGCCTCTGTAATTCCCTTCACACCACTGTAATCCTGATACATCTGACTCTAGCTTCTTCTTCTCAAACTTCAGGGGGAATTTGATCATATTATGATCACTTGCCCCACAGAGTTATTTTAGCTTCAGCTCCCTAATCAATTTAGGTTTATTGCACAACACCCAATCTAGAATATCTGATATCATCTCATAGGCACTCTAGAAATTCCCCCTCCTGGAATCCAGCATGAACCTGGTTTTCCAAATCCACCTGCTTATTGAAGTCCCTCATAACTATTGTAACATTGCCCTTTTGGTGTGCATTTTCTATCTCTTGTTGTAATTTGTAGACCACATCCTTGCTACTTTTGGAGGGTCTGGATACAACACCTGTCAGGGTCTTTTTACTCTTGTAGTTCCTTTATTCTATCCATAATGATTCAATGGCTTCTGACCCTATATCACCTCTTTCTAATGATTTGATTTCATTTTCTACCAACAGAGCAATGCCACCTGCCTGCATTCCTGCCTGTCCTTTCAATACAATGTGTATCCTGGGACATTAAGCTGCCAGCTATAATCATCTTTCAGCATGATTCAGTGATGACTACAACATCACACCTGCCAATCTGTAACTGTGCTGCAAGTTCATCAACCTTAGGCAACACGAGTGTATCTGCAGATGCTGGAAATAAATTAAAAAACACAAAATGCTGGCAGAATTCAGCAGGCCAGACAGCATCTATGGGAGGAGGTAATAACAACCTTATTCTGTATACTGCATGCATTCAAGTATAACACTCCCAGTCCTGTATTCACCCTTTTTGATTTTATCTCCTTTTACATTGTAACTCATCCTGTTGACTGCAATTTTGCCCTACAAACAGCCTCTCCTCACTACACATTGCCTCTGTTTGTAAACCAGCTACCTCATCTTCAGCACTATTATCTGCCTTTCCTACCATGATACTTGCATTGAAATATACACAGCTCAGGACACAGCTGCACCATGCTTAACCTTTTGATTCCTGACTTTGCCTGAAGCCTTACCAACATCTGCCTCCACAACCTCTCTACTAACTCTTCTGGCACTCTGGTTCCCATCCCCCTGTCATGCAGCATCAACAAACCTTCCCCCCTAGGGTATTAGACCCCTCCATTTCAGGTGCAAACCACCCCTTCTGTACAGGTTCCACAATCCCTGGAAGAGAAGTTACTGATCCAAAACTCTTATGCCCTCCCTCCTACACCAAATTCTTAGCCATATATTAAACTGTATAATATTCCTATTTCTGGCCTCACTAGCGCATGGCACAGGTAGCAATCCAGAGATTACAACCTGGATGTCCTGCCCTTTAACTTAACACCTAAGTCCCTCTGCAGAACCTCGTCACTCAACCTACCCATATCATAGGTACCTCCATGGACCATGACTTCTGGCTGTTCACCCTTCCACTTAAGAATGCTGAAGACTTGATTCGAGATAACCTGGACCCTGGCACCCTGGAGGCAACATACCATCAGGGAAAATCATTCTTGTTCACAGAGCCTCCTGTTTGTTCCCCTAACTAACGAAACCCCAATCACCACAATGTGCCTTTTCTCTCCTCTTCCCTTCTGAGTCACAGAGGCCAGCTCAGTGCCACAGACCTGACCACTGTGAATTTCCTCTATTAGGTCATTCCCCTCTCCCTCCTACAGTATCCAAAGTGATATACTATTGTTGAGATGGATAGCCATAGGAGTACTCTGCACTGGCTCCTTGACTCCTTTCCCTTCCCTGACTGTCCTTGGGTGTAACTACCTCTCTATATGTCAGATCTATCACCCTTCAGCCTCCAAATGATCTGGATTTCATTCAGTTCTAGCTCCAACTCCTTAACATAGATTGGCTCCTTGACTCCTTTTCCTTCCCTGACTGTCCTTGGGTGTAACTACCTCTCTATATGTCAGATCTATCACCCTTCAGCCTCCAAATGATCTGGAGTTCATCCAGTTCTAGCTCCAGCTCCTTAACATAGATTGTTAGAAGCTGCAGCTGGATGCACTTACCACAGTTGTAGTTGTCTGGGATACTGGAGGTCTCCTTGCTTACACACATCCCACAAGAGGAACGTTCAATTATCCTGCCTGGCATCTCTGCTATCCTAGCTGAGCAGATGTAAAGAAGGGAAGAAAGAAAGCTTAACCTAGAGCTTTTCTTTTCTACTGCCTTCTCAGTCCGAAGCCTCTCTTCATGGAAGCCTGAAGATCACCACACTGACTGTCCACTCAGAAAACAATTTTATCTTATTCTTATTTCTTTTTTGTGTTTGCAGTTTGTTGTCTTTTGCACATTGATTGTTTAACACATTTTTCATTGATAATATTGTGTTCATTTGTATTCACTGTGGATGCCCACAAGAAAATAAATCACAGCGTGGCCTGTTGACAGATTTGTACCTTGATCATAAATTTACTTTGGACTTTGAGAGGCCAGGTATTGTTTTATCATCACCTTTAGTGCATGTTGGGCCAAGTGGTTAAGGTGTTTGTCTAGTGATCTGAAGGTCGCTAGTTGGAGCCTCAGCTGTGGCAGCATGTTTGGGTCCTTGAGCAAGGCACTTAGCCACACCTTGCTCTAGAGTCTGTGCGAGGAGTGGCGCCCCACACAGATTACACCTCATAAAGCATGAAAATGCCCGATGCAGGCCTCTCATGGTCTGAGTCGACATTCCCTCCCTTTAGTGTTTACTGTTTTTATATCAATGGCCACAGAATCTTTATCATTGCCATCCTGATTAGGCCATGCTGTGTTGATCTTCCCAGTGTGAAGATTTCATTATTTCATTAGTTCAGCTCCATTTCTGGCTCTAGACAAGCATAACTTTCCATTAGCTCTATCTCATCATTTACGACTTTGAATTTCTTTGATGGTCAATATGATGCACCCTTCTTTTTCTTGGTAGTAATAACATATCAGTTCTTGAACTTCATTATTTTATGACAAGTTTTATTAAGCTCTCTCTTCATTTTCAAACATGACAAAGTATCTTTTCTGCAACTTGGATTGCTAGTGTGCTGATTTTACAACTTCATTCCCTCTCTAATCCACCAAACAAAGAAGAGAATAAAAGATCAATGCAACAAAAATGCTTTAGTATGATTTTCAAAAGTCTTGCTGCATCAGCAACAATGAATACGTTGAGGAGGTAACATAGAAACTAAACAAAGATTATAGTAGAATTATATAATATAATATATCTGGATTTCAAAAGACCTTTTAGCATATTGTATAATGGAATAATAATGGACTCAGGCTTACAAATCCAGTGGATAAACAGCACTATGGATATATGTCCAGTGGAAAGATACTAGGATATTTGTAGAAACTAATCAGTGAAAGCATCCTGGTTTGTAATATGATTGCAAATTGATAGTGATATGACCAGATTCAAAATTTATATTATCTGTTTAGACCTTGGAATGAAGAGCTTTGGTTGCAGTTTTGCAGTTTTCCTAATTAGGGGAAATGGTCAGCTCTGAGCAGAGCTGCAATGCATGACAAGAGGAGTTTAATAAACTTGCAGAATCTGTGCATAAACATGAAGTGAATTTCAAAACAAACACAAGTAAACAAGTGTGCTGAAGTATGGAAAGCAGCCAGTGATGACATCAAGCCAACACTGGACCAAGGAAGCTTAGCAAAATTGAAGTCAATATGAATCAAGGTAAAACTCTCTGTTGACTGGGGTTAGATTTTGCACAAAGGAAGAAAGTTGCATATTGATGAGTAATCATCTCAAGTTTTGGAATTCTGTCTTCCCTAAGGGCAGTTTCCTAGGCTCAATCATCAGAATTAGAATCAGAATCAAAATCAGGTTTAATATCACCAGCATATGTTTTGAAATTTGTGGTTCTTGTAGGAGCAGTCTAATGCAATATATAATGACAGAGAATAGATAGAGATGGATAGAGTCAGATAGAGGTTTATAAGATTATGAGAGGCATAGCTGGTGTAGACAGATGGGATTTTTCCCCCCCTGGGTTGGAGAGCATTCTGACAGGCGGTATCACTGTCTGGTAATGGGGGACTACTGCACAGGACTGAAAGAAGCTGCAGAGGGTGGAAAATTTAGTCAGCTCCATCTTGGGTACTAGCCTACAAAGTACCCAGGACATCTCAAGGAGCGGTGTCTCAGAATGGCAGCGTCTGTTTTTAAGGACCTCCAGCACCCAGGGCATGTCCTTTTCTCACTGTTACCATCAGGCAGGAGGTACAGAAGCCTGAAGGCACACACTCAGCAATTCAGGAACAGCTTCTTCTCCTCTGCCATCTGATTCCTAAATGGACATTGAACCCTTGGACACTACAATAGACAATAGACAATAGGTGCAGGAATAGGCCATTCGGTCCTTTGAGCCAGCACTACCATTCAATGTGATCATGGCTGATCATCCACACATTACCTCACTTTTTAATAAATAGTATTTCTGTTTTTTGCACAATTTTTAATCTATTCAATATACGTATACTGTACTGTAATTGATTTACTTATTTATTATTATTATTTTATTTTGTTTCTTTTCTTCTATATTATGTATTGCATTGAACTGCTGCTACTTAACAAATCTCTTGACACATGCCAGTGGCAATAAACCTGATTCTGATTTTGATTCTCTGATATCAGACGGCATGCATTTAAGGAGAGAGGGAGTAATTTCAAAGGAGGTGTGAGGGGCAAGTTTTTTCTACACAGAGTGGTGGGTGCCTGGAATGTGTTGCGTGGAGTGGTGGTAGAAACAGAAATGTGAGGGACTTGTCAGAGACATTTAGATAGGTACATGAACATAAGGAAAATGGAAGAGTATGGATATTGTGTGGACAGACAGAAGTGATTAGTTTAGTTAACCATTTGACTACCAATTTAATTGATTCAGCACAATGTCATGAGCCAAGATGCCTGTTCTTGTGCTGTCCTATGTTTTATGTTCTAAGATTGAACCAGTGTAGATGTACAAGAAGGATGGATCTATGTACCATGAAAACAGATGGTTAAGATGTAACCCAAAAAAATTAACCTTATAGAAAACAAGAATCAAGGATGGGCTCAAGGCCTCTGTTGGATTCTGGTGTTTGTGAGATCCAGAGGTTCTTTGGAATTAAGGTGAGGTGTTAAACTTGTTGATTATTGCCTTTTTCATTAAGTTCTACAAGAATTAAAATTGAACAAAGAGCTGAAAGAACAAAGAAATTGTGGTTGCCTTCTACAAAAACTAGCTCTGACTAAAAAGCAGCACTCCAGCGATAAGATTTAGCCTATAAAATTCAAGAGGCATGAAGCCTGCTATAAAAAAATGATGAAGCTTCTAGAAAAATACAAAAGCAGCTGTTGTAAAATTCACTGAACAATTACATGTATATAGGTGATTATATACAAACACAAGCAAACATAAGAAAGTTAAACTACAAGAAAAATATCAATTCTGCTCCCTAATCCAACAACTCCTTGGAGAGAAACAATATTCCTGCTGAATCTTGGGAATCCCTGGCCCATGACCAATCAAAGTGGAGAAGGAACGTTTGGGATTGAATTGGCAGCCTCAAGGCTCAGCATTGAAAAATAAACAGAAAAGCAAAAGGAGTATGAACTGTCAATGGTCTGCCCTGACAGGCATCTCCTGCTTGATGCAAGGGAAAGTCTGTTGTTCCCACAGTGGCCTTGTTAATCACCCTTGAGCCTACAAAACTGGAGTCCAAATCAGAATCAGGTTTATTATCACTGACCTATGCACTAATATTTGTTGTTTTACAGCACCATACAGTGCAATACATAAAAATACTTAAAATTACAATGAGAATATACAAAAACTAAATAAATAATCTAAAAGTGAGCAAAATTTTGTGGTAGTGTTCATGGGTTCATGGACTGATGGTGGAGGGGAAGAGGCTTTTCCTAAAACATTAATTATGTGCCTTCCGGCTCCTATACCTCTTCAGTGATGGTAATAATGAGAAGAGGCATGACCTGGATGCTGAGGGCCCTTCCTGATGGATGCAGCCTTCCTGAGGCATCTCTTTTAGAAGATTTCCTTGATGACGATGGGAGTGGCGCCCATGATGGAGCAGACTGAGTTTACAATCTTCTGCTGATTTTTCCAATCTTGTGCTGACCTATCTCACTCTTGTATGCCTTCTCGTCACCATCTGAGATTCTGTCAACAACGGTTATGTCATCGTCAAATTTATAGATTGTGTTTGAGCTGTGGCTAGTCGCACAGTCATGAGTGTGGAGAGAATAGAGCAGTGCAGTGCACCTGTGTTGAGGTAGCGAGGAGGTGATGATAGTTTTGATCTGCACTGACTGTGGTTTCCCAACGAGGAAGTCAAGGATCCAGTTGCAAAGGGAGCTAAAGAGGACCTTGCCTTGCAACTGGCAGTTTGAAGCTTGTTGACTAGTAGTGATGGGATGATGGTGTTGAATGCTAACCTGTCATCAATAAATAGTAGCCTGATGTAAGTAGGGGTAGGCTACTCCTTCTTGATTTGAAGGAAACGCCTCAGAAGAATAAAAATAAGTAGGTAGATATGATAGATAGCTGGATAAATGTTTGATGAATAAAGGAATAATCAGTTATACTGATGAAGCCATGAATTCAGAGATGTATGTTATGAAAACAGGCTCTTCAGTCTACCAATCATCCATTTACGCTAATCCTGTCCTAAACGGTTTATTCTCTCCATATCCCCAGCAATATATCCTACCACCCTAATCTAACAATGACCAATTAAGCTACCAGATAGAGTTAGTTAAGAGGGGATGGAGAAGATATCAATAGAGAGTTTCAGATGAGTTTTACTCAATGGCTTGTTTCCATGTTGTATGCCTTATGCAATTCTCCACGATCAGACTAGACAATTTCCTTAAATATAGTGTTTACTGTCTAGATTAATAAAGGATCTGCTATAGCTAGTTGTATGGTAAGTCTTATTTGGAAAGCAAAACTACTGTGACAGAGCATTCTTTAAGGATTATTCCTGCTGTTGGAATCCTGATTTTATCAGCAACCTATATGGTACATGTCCCATATATTGGCATCTGGCCTAAAGGCTGCAGACAGCACCGTCAGCAGGAACTGCACTTCACAGCTGGAAAAAGACTTGACAAAATCGAGAGCCTTCCTTCTGAAGGGACAGTAAACCTGTCCACAAGTAATTCATTGGAGCAAACATACACTAGAGTCTGAAGGGAACAACTCCAATGTAAGGGAGATTTGTAAACAGTATATTGAGTTTATTGGTTAAACATGCACTTATTCATTACCCAATTGTCATGACTTAATTTCTGAGCATTACCAGATTATTGTGTATCTTGCAGTCTTTGGTTAAGAGCAAGACTAGATTATACAGCAAGAAATATCTAAACAAATTATATTTTCACTCCTGGCAGTGAAGAGCAACTGGATGGGGGCGGGGGACCAAGAGGCACAGATATAATCAGTAGCAAATCTCACAAAGTAACCAAGAAAAAAGATCTTCACAGTTATAAGATGAATGTGGAATTTCTTATGGAGCAGTGAAAATGAGAGGAAAAAATACATTTAAATACAAATTGGACGAATAATTGAGAGAAGGACAAAGGGAAGAAAATACTGATGAATGTCAGGAGACTCTCAGAGCAGATAAATGCACCATAAATAAATCTGTTTGGCTGAATGGCCTGTTTCTTTGTTGAATTTTCTATATACAGTAATTCTGTGTAATTTACCTCAATTATGGGCAATATCAGATTGCAGGCTGTAAAACCTATTTGCATAGAATCAACGAAGGAAGGATCCATTATTCACTTTATGGACAATTAAACAAAGAAAATTGAGATTACATTCTTCCAGCAGGGCTATTGTTTACAGACTCTGAATACTGATTTTGCAAATTGCGTCATAAGGGGAAATATTTAAATAGGACTTTAGCAATGCTATTTAATCATTCATGTAGCTACACTTACTACTTTGAAAAGTAGTGGTGGAAACAAGATGCAGCGGGTTAATTTTAAGGCCTTTTGGTAGATGGTGCTGTGCCACAGCTGGCAGAGCTCTCAGTAGTATTTGCACATTGTCCCTGAGACTGTGCGAGTTTCCTCCGGGAATTCCGGTTTCTTCCCACGTCCAAAAGACATGAGGGTTGGTAGATTAATTAGCATTTGTAAATTGCCACTCATGTACGTAATGGCAGGATCCGGGGGAAGTTGGTGGATATAAATAAGTGGTTGATGATCAGCATTGATTTCAAAGGGCCTGCTTCTGTGCTGTATCTCTTTATAACTATGACAGTGGGCAGGGCATTTGCAAAAATCTCACGGAGACCTGGAAGTTTGGCCCTTACCTTGATCAGTCAGATAGCTGTGGTAGTTCCAGCGATCAATTCATTCTTAAAGTATTACTTTGATTCCATGGTCAAGAGGGGTTAAGTTGCCTATCGAGACAGAAAAATTCCAAACATTTGTCTTTCTTCCACTTTGCCTCCAGCTTCTACCCTGCATTCTAATTTACTTAGTTCAATTCCGACAACTCTCTCCCATTTCTTGATCTCTGGAGACGGTCTATCTAGTGATATCTTTTATAAACCCACTGACTCTTTCAGTTGCTCCGTCTTCGCCACATTTGCACTCAGGATGAGATTTTCCATTCCAGGTCTAATGAGATGTCCTCCTTCATCAAAGAGAGGGGCTTCCCTTCCTCCACTATCAACTCTGACCTCACCTGCATCTACACTAATTCGTGCACATCTGCTCTCACCCCCCATCCTTCCTCCACCACACCAGGGATAGGGTTCCTCTTGTCCCCACTAGCCTCCGCATCCAACATATAATTCTCCCTACCTTCTGCCATCTGCAACGGGATCCCACCATCAAATGCATGTTTCCCTTCCCCCTCCCCACTTTTTGTTTTCCGTATGGATCGCTCCCTATGCAACGGCCTTGTCCACTCATCCCTCTCCACTGACCTCCCTCATGGTACATATCCTTGCAAGCAGAACAAGTGCCACAACTGGCCCAATAATTCCTCCCTCGCTAACATACTAGGCCCCAAACAGTCCTTCCAGGTGAGGTGACACTTCACCTGCGAGTCCATTGGGGTTATCTGCTTCATCCAGTGCTCCCTGTACGGCCTCCTACATATGAAACCATTAGACCATAAGAGATGGGAGCAAAAATAGGCCATTCAGCCCATTGAGTCTGCTCCGCCATTCCATCATGGCTAATCCCGGATCCCACTCAACCCCATACACCTGCCTTCTTAGCATATTCTTTGATGCCCTGACCAATCAGGAAACAATCAACTTTCGCCTTAAGTTATGCACCCGGACTTGGTCTCCACTGCAATCTGTGGCAGAGCATTCCTTAGATTTACTACCCTCTGGCTAAAAAAAAATTCCTTCTTACCTCTGTTCTAAAGGGTTGCCCCTCAGCTTTGAGGCTGTGCCCTCTAGTTCAGGATACCCCCACCATAGGAAACATCCTCTCCACATCCACTCTATCCATTCCTTTCAACATTCAGTAGATTTCAATTACATCCCCCCAGTCAACATCCCAGCTCTTTACTTCAACCCTCCTGCCCTCTCTTGGTTTCACCAATCATCTACCACCTTTTCTTCTTCCTCCCCTCCCTCCACCTTCTTACTCTAACTTTTGCCCATCCTTTCCTGTCCTGATGAAGGGTCTCAGTTTGAAAAGTCAACCGTTCACTCTTTTTCAAAGATGCTGCCTGACCTGCTGAATTCCTCTAGAATTTTGTGTGTGTTGCTTTTGGATTTCCAGCATCTACAGTGTTTTTTAGTATTTGTGCTTCTACATTGTTCAGATAAATATAGCTTTCATAATTTAAAAAAACCTGTATTTTCAGAATAATGGGACATCTTATGCTGGCTGATATTGTTTCCACATCACTGCAGCAGCACACTCTGTTCCTTAGTATTCAAACGTCAACTCCACACACTATTACGTTAGTCCCAAGAAATGGCAGTGTCATGATAATGTACTTCTACCATGACAAGCAGTGCATAAAATTAAACAGCAGTCAGTGGGATCCAGGTTCATGAAGCAGGAAACGTGCTTGGCCATATCATTACTTCAGGTTCAACCCGTCAATCAAAACTGCGTTAAAGATGTTGTCAACTTGAGGCTGGAGGTCAGCGATGACTCAAGTGTGCTCTGGTGCATCTTAGATAAACTGCAGCACATTGACTAATTCTTCAGGAAGAGCGTCACAAAAGAAAATTTATTTATTCTTATTGAGAGATACAGTACTGAATAAGCTCTTCCAGCTCTTTGGATCTGTGGTGAATTATGTATACCTGTCTGGACACGCCCCCTGCTGACTGCTCCTGTGGCTCCTCCCACAGACCCCGGTATAAAGGCGATTGAGGCCTGAGCCCAGCCTCTCAGTCTCCAGGATGTAGTGTGGTGGTCAACCACTGCTTGTTCCTTCTTCCAGTCAATAAAAGCCGATATCTCGCCTTTACGTCTCAGAGAGAGTTATTGATGGTGCATCAATTTTATTGACTGGAAGTTTTAAAACATGGAAACCGTTTTACGTCTGGAAAGATTGGATTTGGACCCCCAAGACCCTGAAGCAGCTCTTGCTTTTGAACTCTGGCTTGCATGATTCCACTCATACTTGGAGGAGGTTCGTGCAACTGAACCCGCCGTTATGCACAGAATTCTCCTCTCGAGGGTCACCCCAAAAGTTTACTCATTTATCAGGGACCTGCCGACCTATGAAGTGGCACTGGACGCCCTCAAAAGACAGTACCTGCGGCCGGTGAACACCGTCTATGCAAGACATCGCTTAGCTACCCGACGGCAGCAGCCTGCAGAGACAAGCGCCCAGTTTCTCCGAGCACTACAGCCACTTGTCCGAACTTGTGACTGCAAAACGCTCACGGTGGAACAGCATGCGGAGCTGCTAGTACGAGACGCCTTTGTTACAGGAATTAGGTTAGTGTATGTGCGCCAGCAGCTGCTGGAAAATGCCGATCTTACCTTACGCTCGACGATCGAGATGGCCAACACGCTGGAGGCTGCTCTGCACAATGCTGACGCTGTCCAGCCACGCAATTCCCCGCCGGTTCCATGGACACCTCAGACCCCACTGCCGCCGGATCCCGCGTGCGAATTCGCCAATGCCGCTGCCAGTCATGATTCCACAAACTCCCAGAACCCGACCACGTCTGCGGCCAGGTGAAAGCCCGAGCTGTGTTTCTTCTGCGGACTCGAAGAGCACCCCCGAAAATGCTGCCCGGCCCGAGAAGCGACCTGCTCCAGCTGCGGGAAGAAGGGCCATTTCACCAAGGTCTGTAAGTCTAAACCACGAGTGGGGTCAAGCAGTGCTGTGTGTGAGACTTGGGGTTCGCCATCTTGCATGCCCGGATGTGGGCGGCCATCTTTGTCGGCGTCAACATGCCCCACCCCGACCCACCGATGCTTACCGGGCACCAAGACAGCAGTTCAACTCTGGCCATCATA